>NW_022060258.1:3968117-4268117 GCF_007364275.1 Archocentrus centrarchus
AGAGGCTGTCATCTCATCACATTGTGTTTTAAACTGATGATGCCGCTGTTTCTGCATCTGATGTCATGGAAAAACATGCATGCAAAAGAAGAATTTTCTCTGGGATCTCAGTAATTGATTACTTTCTGCGTGCTCAGTCGTGAGTGTGTCTGAACTTTCTTTGTCCAGAGTCTTGCCTCTCATCATTTCTTCTTTATTAAGCTAAACAAAGAATAGTTTGCAACAACAGAACCTGCAGAAACCTTCACAGTATGTCTGTTTCTTAACAATCTTCAAGATAAAGGATACAGCTAGAGTCTCCGAGTTTATCACTTCCTGCTAATATGAAGCCTGTTAAACTCTGGGGAGTGAAACAGCCGGCAGCGACACAGCAGCAGCAAGTCAGCAGGAGAGAAGGAAATCCTGCAGCTGAAGTAGACCACCATGCTGGGGAGGCATGTTTGGTGCCTGATGTGAGCAGATTGAAACAACCTCTGCTTTTCCACGAGCTCCAAACAAACAGAACAACACACAAAAATGTGACATCACAAATGGAAAAAACATGCATTGTCTCTGTTTTTTCTGCTCTTGGATTGGGATGATGTCATAGAGAGGCCATCTCAGTCACAACAAGCCCCACCCACCTCCTGCTGGGTCCTGGGTCCATCCTTCTTAGTCATGTTTTAAGGTCTTCTGATCATCATAAAATATTGATTCTATCAGTGATTAAACCCCCTGTTGATCCGTGTAATTTGCAGAACCCATTAGATGGTGAGTTTGGCTGTACTGGAGCACAGTGCAGGATGACCTCTTTGGTATACAGCTGCAGGTATTGGCTGTGGATCACATCCAATGTCTGGAGCTGAAAAGCAGGCAAAGAAGAGGAGGAGATTGACACGCTATGAAAGCCGGGTCTCGGTGGTGCAGTCAGAGTCTCGTGGTGCTGGAGTGTTTGCTCTCTTTCTCTGTTTGCGTTCAGTGAACCGCAGAGGAAAGCAGCCCGAGGGAACCGTGATGAGCGGTGAGGCTCCTCACAACTCCTAAAATGAAGAGTGGTCTCTGGCCACAGCGATTATTCCCTCTCTCCCCTCAGATGTACATTTGACCAGCAGGAAACTGTTTGTCGGACACACTGAGGTGGGGGTTGTTTGTTCTCCCCGGTGTCTGTCTCAAATGCAGCTGAAAGAAAGATAATTATTCAAATTTCCCAGTTTTTTCCATCTGTAGCTTTTCTTTGAAGAAGGGTTAGAAGTGTGTTTATTCAACACCTGAATGAAAGAACAAAGGCACTCAGTGTCTCACCTGTGGAGGGAAAACGCTGCGCTCCCTCTCAGCTAATGTACACACTGCTTTTATTCTGTGCTTTATAATAATCCTGAGTTGCAGAAGGTCATCCCAGACTGCAACATTTTAGTCTGAAGTGATGCTGGAATGAAAAATGCTGCAGTGAAGTGTACTTCGCATGTTGCCCCTGGGATTACGATAAAGGCTTAAGTGAGCTGAAGGTACTTTCCTCGCAGCTTTAAATCACTTTTAATCCTCGCTGCTGTTCATGTTATCACTTTAAAGAATAACAAAAAGCTGCAGAAACTTTGAAACTCTGCATCCAACCCAAGCTTTTTCATGCAGTGCTGTAGATAAAATAATTTTAAAACAGCCCACCTGATGCAGCTTCATGGCATCCTTAATGAGGACATTCACATGTTTGGGCTTTTACAGACTTTACTCCTGACTGATGGAGGAAGTTTCTCCTTCTGACTCACACTCACTCACACACAAACACGCACATACACATCATATAGCAATAATCAATAATATCGCTAGCATCACTTCAGACAATTGATAAGAGCCAGCTGAGCTGCCTCTGTGTTCACCCAGATAAGCTGGGGGAGGTGAATGTGGAGAGGGAGGTCTGCGTGTCTCTGCTTGGGCTGCTGCCCTGTGAGCTGGCCCCAGATAAGCTTCTGATCAGCACCATGGACAGCACCTGTAGTTTGTTCCCTGACCAAACTGTTGCATTGTGGACTGGTTCACAGGTATTTAACACAAATGACAGAGAGCAAGGTCAGGAAGTACTGCCATCAGTACTTCTCAAAAGAAGGATTTTAAATCAGTGGAGTATAAATAAGTGAGTATTTGGAGCTAAAATTCAGTTCATAAGGAAAATGTAAACTGCATAAATAAAGTTAAACTTTGGTTCACAAGAACTCTTAAAATCTGTACAGTTTTAAATAAACAGCGCCTGTATGCAGGGCATTAATGCTGAGTGGGCCCCTTCTGCCCTCTGGGCCCCCAGGGTGCTGCCCTGCTTGTGACATGCCCTCAAACAAAGGTGGTGATGTCACAGTCAGTGAGATGAGCTTTCAGACTGTGTATCAAAGGTGAAAGTTGTGCCCACTGGTTTGTAGACTGCTGTTCAGAAAAGCCTCTGATTTGTTGATGGTGAAAAGAGGGTGGCGCTAAGTAGTGCAGCGATGGATAGTTAGCGCGGTTAGCAATATGCGATATTGTAATATTAAATCACATGCTAATTTCAGTATGCAGGCTGAAAATAAAACTGATTTTACAGGAACACTGAGCAGGACACTCTTTGGAGTCTTTCTTTCCACTGTTACACGCAACACAGAACATCTGTACAGAAGGGACAGAGCAGGCTGTACTTCCTGAGGAGGCTGCGTTCTTTTCACATCTGCAGATGTTTTATCAGACTGTTATAGCGAGTGTCCTGTTTTACACCGTGGTGTGCTGGGGGGACAGCACAACCAGGAAGGACACATCCAGGCTAGACAAAATGATCAGGCTCTGTAGTCGGCATGAAGCTGGACTCTCTGGTGACGGTGGCAAAGAAGACTATGGACAAACTACTGGACATTATAATGTTTTTGTTATTATAATTATAATGTTCATTATAATGATGCCAGTCACCCTCTGCACACGGTCATCAGCAAGAGGAGCCAGACTGCTCCTATCCCAAGTGTAGGACCAACAGACTGAAAAACTCCTTTGTCCCTCACGCCATCAGACTGTACAACTCCTCTCTGGGGGAGGAGTTGTATCTTTGCTTATTATTTATCTATTTATTCTTTTGCTTGTATACGCTTGTATATTTCTGACTGTATATTTCTGACTGTATATTCTTGTATATTTCCAACTGACAATATTTCAAACTATATCTCTGCTTCTGTGACTATAATGTAAAAAGTGCTGCTGGAACTTTAATTTCATTGATGGAACCCTCCCAAAGGGATTAATAAAGTTTAATCTAATCTGTTACAGATCAGCAGCATCCTCTGTGATGATACCTTGCACATCATCATAGACAGTAATAATACAGTAACAAGAAGGGGAGAGGCTGAAACCTCATGATTATTTATAATGAATAACAACATTAATATTTGAACACCAAAATATGAAATCTGATTAAAAAATAAAAAAACACACATGAATGATTTGCAGAACTCATAAACACAGTGAAATATCCCATAAGAGACATGCCTTCAGGCAGCTGACCTTCTAAGACATCACCTGTGTCGCCATCCACCTGTCAGTCAAAGACGCCACACCCCTAATAGTGCAAACTTTATTTAAACAGATAGGTTATATTGGGACTGACTCACTGTGGCGCCTCTGCTGGACTGCAGAGGAACTGCAGGTTCATGTGATTCTTGGTTCTTTGCTCATAGACTCAGTCCTAACCCTGTCTTGGCGTAATGTGTAAATCATATTCCCACATTATGGAAATGCTGGTTTCATGAAACGTGTTTGGAAACTTTCTGTAAAACTGATTTTAAAAAATGGTAATGAAAGCTTTACCTCGTTCCAAGAGGCAATAATAAATAAATAATACTGTCTGAATTTTCTGAGCAGTGCAGTCTGATGAGGCTGGAGCAGTTTTACATGATACGCTGAATCATAATCAGCTCATCTGGATAATTTTTTAATGCTCGCAGTCTTGCAGTTTTCCGGTTGAATAATTAATTGAGGCAGGAAGGATTTCAGTCACCAAACCTGCTTCTTAATGAGCGAACTGATCACGCTCACAGTTCATCCACATGTGACGTATGGCTGGTTGTGCTGTGTATGTTTGTAACATGAAGTATGAATGACGCAGCCATCGGGGTGATCCTGGTCCAGGCGGTGCCGGGTCTCTGATTAGTTTCCCGTTCTCTGGATTTCTCATTTGGTTTCTGTCACTCGAGCCTGCTGCTAATCTGCTAACTGTGAACATTCAGCTGCACTCGGCCTCGCCGGGACCCGGGGGACTTATTTCCTTTTCCGTTCAATTAATCAATTTAATCATGATCCGCAGTCACTGAGTTAATGACTGTGGCACACAATAATGGGAAGGAAACCAGACGGTGTTTGTGTGTGAGACTGCCTGGTGCTGAAGTCTCCGTTGACTCAGCCGAGAGATCCTTGAGTTTCAACCACTTTTATAATTAACAGAGACAGTTAGTCACGAGCGACGGGAGCCGATACAGCGGATGACTGTACTACAGAGTCTGAAGGTGGAGAGTCACACTCATCTGCATGTTCACACAGAAAACCTGAATTCATTTCAGGCAGGAGGATGGAAAGAAGGCGGACATGAAATCTTTCAGTGGTTCTTCCTGACGACAGCCGACAGCAAACACACCCCCAGGAAGCTCAGTTTCATTCAGTGTCACAGTGATCCTGATATTTGATAGATAGATAGGATTCATAAAGATACTTTATTAATCCTGAAGGAAATTTAGGCATTCAGCTCACCAACCAGTCAGTAAACAGTTGTGAAACTGTGAAAGTTGCAACGCAAAATGAATGGAGAAAGTTCACCTTTGAAGGAAAAGCTGCATCTTTTGAAACGTGTTGCAGTCAGAACTTCTTTCCATGCAAACTACAGGCGACTGCAGCGATATGCTCGTGACCAAAGCAATCTCAGCACCCTCCTTGCCACTGATTTCACCCACTGACAGCCAGCAACCTCTTTCAGCTACTCGCCAACCAGTCGGGGAGTACATGTTTCTCACTGGCACTGACCGGTCTCATTACTGAGGCCTAATGCACTTTTAAACACTGTTCTAACTATTTGGACCAACTCTCGCAGGCAGCAGAGCAACAAATAGTACTGCTATTTTTTGTTGTTGTCACCTGGGATATTTTCCCTCAGTGACACTTTAGTCCTGTTATCCTTTTTGGTCCTCTTTCCGCAGAGACATTTTCTCAGAGATTGCACTACAATGTACAGATTTCATCTGAGGATTTTCAGTCCGGTGTTCCTCAGTGTCATTTTAGTCCAGTTAATGTTTATTAAGTTTTTCTATGTTTCTAGCTGTTTCCATCTGTGTGTGCAGTTCCCATGGTTATGGGTGTTATTCTGGTTTGTGGCGTGGTGAAGGTTCAGTGTGTCCCTCTGCTCTGCTGTGATACGACAGATGGATTCTCCTCGCTTTATCCCGTATATCCATTTAAAGAGACTGCACCAGAACATGAAGGAGACGCGAAGCAGGAGTTCAGTGAGCTTCCAGACGGCTCTGGAGTCGGTTTGATGCTGAATATCGAGGCGGAGTAAATTAGCCTCGAGAGGCATTTCATGACTGCTCGTTACTAATATTAGGGAGGACATGAACCCCTCGTCTCCCGCTGTGCTTATATGCCTCATCAGGAATGAAGATAAAAAGAAGGCAGGAAAAGAGAGATGTGTGAGAACAAACAGGACAGAGGAAAGGCAGGAGCAGACAAATTCTCCAGCATGTGTGGGCAGATGAAGGAAAACAGGCAGAAGTCGTGTCTGTGAAGCAGTTTTCCTGCAGTTGCTGTTGGGTGATGAACCGAGAGCGTCGAACGCACAGTCAGAAGGCGGGGTGGTGGGGGTGCGGGGCAATAAAGACTCAAGGCCAAAAAAAAAAAAAAACAGGTATCCATGACAACGATGCAGAGATCCCATCACTGCGTCCCTCAGAGGTTTTTACAGCGAGACTGGGAGCTGGAGCCCCCTACAGACCGCACAGTGAACCGCAGCTGTGAGAAAGATGGTGGAGGAGGAACTAATGAGCGCCTGGATTAACTGCTCCCAGAAAACCCCCGCCCCCTCCTTTCAGACACAACCCCCATCTGATTAGATTAAAGCCCAGGGAGCCGCCCGGGCACATTTCTGTTATTGTTGATTTATTATTGGCTCTTACAGGCAAACAAACGCTGCTCCCCGGGTGATGCTGTGAGAAACAGTGAATACATGAAAAGAGACAAACAGGGAGAGGCTGAGCACTGAAAGAGATGCATTATCTGCAGAGCCCGGACAGCTCGGTCTCTCTGCCTCCTCACAGGTGCTGTTTGTTTTGGACACTTTACAGCATTTTCATTCAGAGCCACGCTGACACCGGCCCATTTCAAGGGCTCACCTGACCCGCAGCCTACAATGGCATCGAGGTAGGCAGACGGTTTATCGACGGAGGAGTCTGACGGCAGAGCAGAGGCAGGCGGAGGAGCAAAGGTCTGCCCGAGACTGATAAGACTAACAGGGAGGGAGGCAGAGAGAGGCGGACAGGAATAGAAAGAGAGACGATGAGAGATGAGGAGGAGGTTGTGTTCAGAGAACTCTCGCCTCCACTTCTGCTTCTTCTGGCTTTTTGTTTTTCATTTTACACTTTGTGAACATTTGCTTACTGCCTCCTCGCTCTGCTTTTGTCTCCTTGCAAATCTGATCTTTAGTAGTTTCATTTAAAGCTGCTGTAGCAGAGATCTGCAGACTCCTGTCAAAAATGACAAACCAGATTTGTTCATGTGCAGCAAAGTGTAATGAAGTCATCTATCAGCTGCAGGAAATATCAGTCAATATTACGCGCTTCATTATTTAACTTTAAGTGTGGAGTGTGTAAAGCTCACCCAAAGATTATAGGGCAGATGTGATTATAGGGCCCCAGGGTCTCCTACAGAGGACAGTTTCATGGTATGTGGTAGTACAGAGGTGTGGACACGTTTATTGTTGCAGGCGCAGTTGTAGGCATTTCTTCTATAAAAAGTGCAAAATCTGGAATAGAGGGTATTTGAATGAATCATACAATGTAGGCATTTTAGTGCTAATTCTTCTTACTGAACACCAAAAAAAAAGGCATGTAGTGAATCATTTGTGTCTTCTGTGGATGTCATAGTTGCTGCTGGGGCTGTTAAGTTATTCCGAATCCCGGGGAAGACGGTTTTAGAACAACTGCAGAAACTCCAGGACTCTCAGCTGTGAACGCTGTACCAAAGCTTCAGGTTCCTTCCTCCAGGACTGGTGTTTTAGCAGAGCTGATCTTAGAGGCAGGGTTAGAGGGTGTACCCTGCCTCTCACCCTATGTCAGCTGGGATAGGCTCCAGCCCCCCCGCGACCCTAAACAGGATAAGCGGAAGTGAATGGATGGATGGGATGGATGGATGATCTTGGAGCCTCAGTGGCAGTGGAAGAGGCATGCAGGTGATGCATGCGTTAGATTTAGTAAAGTCACTTTGTACAGTGAGTGGAGCAGTTTGCAGTTTCTCAGGTTTTCTTTACTTTCAGCACATAATGAGAACTACACAGTTCTTCAACATCACACATCAGTTTCCATGTAGGTTGTTCTGCCTCTTTAACCCTGTGAGGTCAGAGTCATCATCATCACACTGTCCTATCAGAATATGTGCACTCACATTAAAATCAGAGTTTTCATTGGACACTTTTCAGCTGGACAGACGGCCTCACGTGTGCCTCTAGAATACTTTGGTATACGGAGGAGTTCACGCTCCACTCAGTGACCGCAGGGAACCCAAATCCTCATCCCTCCACCACCGTGCTGACAGCTGGTCTGACATGTTTGTGCTGATGTGCTGAGTTTGATTTCCTCCAAATATGCTGCTGTGGACAAACATCTGCACTGTGGTCCAAAGGACATTGTTCCAGAAGTCTTTGTTCAGATGCAGCTTTGCAAACCTAAGCTGTGCTTCATGTTCTTTTTAGAGAAGAGAAGGTTTCTCCTGCAGCCATACTTGTTCAGTCTGTTTCCAATTGTGCTGTCATGAACTTTGACCTTTAACATACTGACTGAGGTCTGTAGAATCTGAGGTGGAGCTCTTGAGTTCTTTGCAGTTTCTCTGAGCGTTGCACGGTCTGAGCTTGGGGTGAATTTGCTGGGACATCCCCTCCTGGGAAGATTATTGTGTTAACACACGTGTGAACACCTGAATGCTCCAGAGCAGCAAACTGCTGAGACCTCTGCTTTTATAGAGGTGCTCACACTGGCTGAGGATCAGTTATTCAAGTACAGTTGAACGGCAGCATAAACGGCGGGGGGTTTGAGTTGTCACAGATGATGACAGACCCCACAGGGTTCGTGCTGCGTCCCTGTCTATTGCTCAGCTGCTTAAGTGATCATTTCTGATTTTGCAGAAACAGCAGAACGACTGACGTCCTGTTTGTTGCTCACAGTGTCAGATCCTTTATTTTGACTTTAATACCTGCAGGAGAAGTGCTTCATATCGCCTGCCTCTCTCATTCTGCTCTGAACCGACTTATTCTGTATCATATTTGTCAGATGACACGTAGCTGAGTCTGTGTTGAATATGTATAAACTCGCACCCCTCACAGGTCTTCTTTGTGACCCACATGCTCATAGAGGATCATAAATAACAATTTTTTTCCTGATTTAATTGCAGCAAAAAGACACTGCACCCCAAGAATGGATGGATTCTTTCACATTTAGTGTCACCATTTTTTGTTTTTTAGATTTCTTCCTGGCTGAAAGGACACATTACCTGGTGTGGGTCAGCGGTATCTAAAGATCGTGTCTAGGACATGGAGGAGGATAATTGGGACCTGGCTGACTCGGGTCAAGTCTCAGTTCCTGTAGGATCCATGAATACCTCAGATACAGTGAGGTGGTGGAAACATAATGAGCAGCTGTGCTTCTCTGTAACCTTTACAATGAAGACAGTTCTCCTCATTTTATTTTGTCTGTTGGACAAAGACTGTGGGAGCACAGGCTGAGTTCAGGACCTGGAGACTCAATCAGCTGCTGAGGCTGTAGGGAAGGACATATGTGTGGGCTTTGCAGTGGGTTAGCAGACAGAGATTGAAGAGCAGAGAAGCCTCTTGTTGGGATCTCTCTACCAGCTGTGACACTTCTTCAAAGCTCAGAGTGAATTATTGAGCACGCCTCGGCGGCAGGCAGCCCTCCTGACCGCTGTGAAGGCCAGAAGACAGATGGGGTTTCCATTTAAATGACTGGCCCGCCGTCGCTCCTGGCGATTTGAATCCCATTTGAATGTCCAGCCAGATTTCTGTTTGCATTAGTGAGGCTGTGAGTCACTCTCAACAGTCTACAGAGAAGCTTGTTTCTTATGTGACGAGTCAGATTTGGATGCATTTCATGTGTTAAACGTGGCGGCAGATTCACCTGCCTGTGAGCTGATGGCGAGGAGGAGCGGCAGGGATTTGTGTCAGCTGGTCATGTAATTTTGATGATGCTTGGCATGCGCTGAAAAGGTTGGATTGCATGTGGGAGTGATGGATGGATGTGTGGAAGCAAATGCTGATTAATGTAATCAGAATTTCATAATAGGGAAAAATGAATTTAGAGACAGGAGATGTGTGGGAGGAAGAGATGCTGCTTTTCCTTCCCTTCAGAGCTGGACTGCCGCCTTTTTCAGGGGGGGGGGGGACAAGATTCCGGCCTTCGACACAGGCTGTTAGCCCGATGCAGCTTTTCATCCCGGGTCATCCACTTGGGTGTTTGGCAGCGTGCGGGGAGCCGGGGGCAGCCTGGATCGTGGTGGGTGGTGATAACGTGCACTATCAATTTTGGGCCTTTTTTCCAGGTGCTGCTGCCGGCTCCTGGAACCAAAGGCTCATTCAGATCGGCCTTTGTAGATAATCTGTTTGAGGATGTCCTCAGCACTCTGTAATTGATCAGCTCTGGGTCGCAGTAGCATTTGAAATCCCTCCAAGTCCTTTCAGATCCTTCAGACAGAGAGCAGCTATCTGCCAAATTCATCAGCACACAATAACAAACACACAACATCCGTCAGTGCGCGCAGCTCCTTCCAGGGTACGGGCAGCGTTTCAGGGAGGGCCTGGAACTCATTTACACACACTTCAGCTCATTTCCCTCTTCACACAATGTCATATTGAAAACTGTATATTCAGAATACGTCGCTGGCTGATTGAATCTGAGTCGTTCTAATGGAATAAAAAGACACTGCGATGCTTTTTAAACTCTGAATGTGTGCGTGAAGCTGCAGACACAAACAGCTGCGTATTAATAGCACAACATTTACGCTCATCAGTTCATGGATTAAGTTTCATTTAAGTCACAACAAACGACAAAACCGAAACTCATATTCATGCAGCAGCTGACACAATCTTTATCATTTATTACAAGTAGTTTCAAATGTCTTCACAAGTAGCTGCAGCCCCTGACATATGCAGCTGCACAGTTACAACACATCTTTATTTCTGTGGGTAAATAATCAACACACTAGCATCAGTGTTTTTTTATGGTGGGACAAAAGCTACCAGAACGTTTTCTGATTTTATGGATTTATTTAATGTCTGGGTGCCAGAAACCTTCTTGCAAATGTGCTCAGTGCACTTTTCACTGCCAGTGTTTGAATGTAAAGACCTCAAAACTTCACAGCTCTCTGAGCTGCACTCATTCCAGTCGGGATCAGCACGTGGTTCGATCATGGTTATCCATGACGTGGTTATCTGTCAGTCAGTCCTGTAATGCACAAAGACGTGTAATTAACCTCCACGTCCTGCAGTAAGAGCCGGCGTGGGGCGGGTCACCAGCTGTACAGCATACATGACACATCAGAGCAGCCTAACAGAGCAGGACAGTCTGTGTGTGTCATCACTGTCCTGCACATGCTCACAAAGTGCGATCATGAGCTCATTAATAATAAATCACTAATAAATGTTTCTGTTGTGCTGAGCTCTTTTCGTCTGCTGTTTACCTGCATGAAATAAAAAGTACAGTTAATGATATGATAGATAGATATGATTCATATTCCTTTAGGTTTACAGTTCAGTTCCCGACCCGTCGTTCCTTTCCTGCTCATCACTTTGTGTCTTTAAATAAAATAAGGATTGAAGTTATTTTCATATGAAATTGAGTCACTGAGCAAAGTCCTTCGTTGGTGCTTTTAATTCTGAATTGCTGTGCTGTTTGTTGTTGAGTCATATTGTATGCGATCTTACACGATCACATTATGAATGCACTGCATGTGTTTCAGCACATGAAGATTATCTAAACATGTCAGACTGCCCCTCCAGCTCCACAGGAGTGAGACGTGCACTCGGCAGAGCTGCGATCCAGGTGGAATTTATCCATATTGATGTTCCACTAACAGAGTATTCATCACTCATTAGCAGCAGTCGGCCTGTCAAATCAATGGGACTTCTACTTGAGCAACAGGCCAAAGCAGATCCCCTGCTCAAGAGCAGCGCCAAACTCTCAGCTGCAAATCCGAGCCTGAAACCTCGGCGTTCACGTCCGACAGCATCGTTACTTCAGATGGGTTTCACAGCATGATTATTTCCCCTCCTTTACTGAGCGATCAACAAGATGATCGGCATGTTGAAATTTATCACACGTGTTTTACAATCTGTTCTTTTAGGATCTTTTAAGGCACAGTAAGAACAAAAAGGAAGTTTCAAGTTGGCCAGTTTTGGTTTCAGTTGAATTCATTTATTCATAGAGCACCATATCAATCATCTCAGTATGATTTATATCGTAAGATAAAGACTCGGGCCGTTCTCTTTCCTGGGTTAGCAAATACTGAGTAGTTTACAGTTGTGGAGCAACTATTTTACCATAAAAATAGCATCAACCCCCAGAGATTAGAGTATTTACCCCAAAATATGACTATTTCCCCCAAACCTAACCAAGCATTTTAGTGTCTAAACCATCCGTCTGTCCGTTCATTTTTTTAACTACTTATCCAGCTTAGGGTTGCAGGGGGTGGGAGCCTATCCCAGCTGTCTTAGGTTGACAGATGAAGTACACACCGGATTGGTCACCAGAACATCACAGGTCTAACTTGTACCTGAATCTTACCAAACAAGACAAAAGAGGGCGTCATAATCGGCATAAATGGTGGTCTTTGACAAGAACTCTTGTTATCTGGTTGAAGGTGGTGTGATTGTGTCGTCCTGTACTCCACCTTCCTCCTAACATAGATTTTTATTGTCAGTCCTCACATTGGAAATCAACACAAAAGAATTTTGTACCTCAGAAAATCCCATAGTCCCTCAGCTACGAGGGACACCTTGTGTTAAAATATGAAGAGAAAGGTTTTCTGACAAGAGTGATGAGCTGGGAATGAGAATATGTTGGAGCCGCTGAGCTAATCCTTCATTGTCTCTGTGCCCTCTCTGCAGATGGAGGACATGCAGTGGCCTCGGGGGGAGCAGGAGATTCCCACCTCTGTGTGCAGCCTTCCCTGTAAAACTGGTGAGAGGAAGAAGGTGGTGAAAGGCATGCCCTGCTGCTGGCACTGCGAGCCCTGTGACGGCTACCAGTACCAGCCCGACGAGTTCACCTGCAAGCTGTGCTCCTACAACATGAGGCCCAGCGCCAACCGCACGTCCTGCCAGCCCATTCCCATCATAAAGCTGGAGTGGCACTCGCCCTGGGCAGTGATTCCGGTTTTCCTGGCAATGCTGGGCATCATCGCAACAATCTTTGTCATGGCTACATTCATACGGTACAACGACACGCCGATTGTCCGGGCATCCGGCAGGGAGCTGAGTTACGTCCTCCTGACTGGGATATTTCTGTGTTACATCATCACATTCCTCATGATTGCCAAGCCAGATGTTGGCGTGTGCTCGTTCAGAAGGATTTTCCTCGGTCTGGGTATGTGCATTAGCTATGCCGCCCTCCTCACCAAAACCAACCGCATCTACCGAATCTTTGAGCAGGGCAAGAAGTCAG
Organism: Archocentrus centrarchus; assembly: GCF_007364275.1. Lineage (NCBI taxonomy): Eukaryota > Metazoa > Chordata > Actinopteri > Cichliformes > Cichlidae > Archocentrus > Archocentrus centrarchus. The sequence continues at coordinate 3,981,026 of NW_022060258.1, forward strand.
TGACGCCGCCGAGGCTGATCAGTCCCACCTCGCAGCTCGCCATCACCTCCAGCCTCATCTCAGTCCAGCTGTTAGGAGTGTTAATCTGGTTCGGGGTGGACCCGCCCAACACCATCATAGACTATGACGAGCAGAAGACCCTCAACCCCGATCTGGCTCGAGGGGTGCTGAAATGTGACATCACGGATCTCCAGATTATCTGTTCGTTGGGTTACAGTATCTTATTGATGGTGACGTGTACTGTTTACGCCATAAAGACCCGCGGGGTCCCGGAGAATTTTAACGAGGCCAAGCCCATCGGGTTCACCATGTACACCACCTGCATCGTGTGGCTGGCCTTCATCCCCATCTTCTTTGGCACGGCGCAGTCAGCAGAAAAGGTAAGAACCAACAAATATGTGGTTGGATGGAAGGTGAGGCTGAAGTTCTGGGTGACTGGAAGCTTAACTCTCCATCGTTATTATCATCTTTTCACAGTTTTTCCTGTGATGAAAGCATAATTTCCTGACGTCTCAAACACCAATACTGTAAAGGTTTTATTGTATTTATCACATCATTGAAATGAACTCTGACTGATGTCAGGAGGTTGAAAGCACTTGCCTAATGTCTGAAAATAACAGCTCTGCGGGGGAGTCACACCCATATCTCCTGGGTGAAAGTCTTGTGTCAGGGTCGGTTATGATTGAATGTCATTGAAAGCTCTTTATGTGGCACGTGACTATGAGGAGATCTGAAAAAGTGAACTAGTTTGACAAGTTATCAGGTCAGACTTTAAACTGCATTTTGATTGAGTCCAGGTATCCTTGTAATACCTGAAGCTTTGCTTTGGAGCCTTAAACAGCGCCAGAGGCTGGGATTAGAGGCTCCCCACAGGCCCCGGAGGAGGTGAGAGCTCTGAGGTCTGACCTCGAGCCGTCACATTGGAAACACTAAGCCGCTCGGAGCAGCAGAGAATGAGGCTGACGGAGCCGCGTTTGCTTCACACAGAGACTCTCGTCCTCTCAGACGATAAGCTGCCGACCTCTGAGCTGCCCGTAGGTGCACGGCGAAGATCCTGCAGCAAAACACCAAACGCCTCACCGTGACTCCGAGTCACCTTTACTGGGAAAACGATCCACAGCGGTCGTGTGATCGTGATCATCAAACACCCTGAGGAGAAAGGTCTGAAACAGGAGGGTCACTCCTCACCTCAGCGCTGGAAGAGTTTCAGTGTCTGAGAAAGAAATGAGGAACATAACCCATGAAGTCATGTTTGAAGGCCGTTTGGTTTTTGGCTCTTTGTGTTCATTTTTGTTCACATTTTGAGATTCGTTTTGCTTTGTGCCCCTTTTTGGGTATTTTTGTATGTTTTCTCACTTTGTGGGCCTTTTATTGCATGGTTTAGCTTCATACTGTGACTCTTAAGATATTTTGAATATTTTATACAAAATGTTTGTCAGTTTGTGGGTTTATAGGCTCTTTGTGTTACTTTGTCATAGCATGTTGGTCATTTTGTGGAAAATCGTAGTTGTTTAAGCTGTTTTCACTCTTTTTTTTGGCTTTCTTTGTTTCTTATATTCAGCATTTTGTGCAGCTCAGTTGTGTTTTGGCTTTTTGTGGTTATATTTTGTGTTGCTTGCTGGACATTTTTACCTTTGTGTCTCTTCAGCCTCTGACTTTGGCTGAGTCTTGTCTGGTTGCTTTTGTTGGATTTTGTGGTTTTCTTTTGGCTCCTCGGTGAAAAATCGTAGTTGTTTTTTTGTTGGCTTTTGTTTTTGAAGTCTCATTTTGCTTCTTTTGTCCTTTTAGTTTCCGTTGTGGTAATTTTGTCTCAGTTTGCCAGTTTTGGTCATATTGTGTTTTCTTATGGTTGTTTTGTCTGTTTTTATGTGTACTGTTTCTATGAATAAAGACTTAATTATGCCTTATGCTGACCACAGGTCAGAGGTCAGTGTACCTGTGGCTTCTCACCTGTTACATCAGTTTTTTTCTGTTTTTGTGCTCTACTGCAAAACAGAACAAAGAAGAAACAACCCAAAGAGAAACACTGAGCTCTGCTGATGTTAAACAATTTTAAAATCACTCTTTATGAATCAGAGATTCAGACTAACAGGAAGCTGTGAAGTGCGAGTCAGGTTGTTGTGCTTCAGGTGTTTGTTAATTAATTGGGCGCACATGTGAGATAAGGTGAAGCTGTTTGCTCTGCACTCAGCCGGACCTGAAATGGGAAAGGATCATAAAAACCTGCAGCAGGCAGATAAGAGATGTGAGATAAAGCAGCAGAGCGCAGAGACCTGTGGCGGGGGGGGGGGGGGTGAGAGCGACGTGAGGAGGAGCCGAGAGCGAGACGTGGGTTTGTGGAGCATCAGGAGCCGATCCTTCACCTCCTCAAACCACCAGAGAAAGGTCTGACCTGTGAAAGCTCATAATAGCCTATCTGGATTTAACAGCACGACTTCATTTCATGCATTTTTGTCCTTATTAAAAAACCAGAGTGATTAAACTTTTGTTTTTCATTAAACTAAATCCAGCGTTGCTTTTGCAGCCCCAGTTTTAGTTCCCTAGAACACATTAACAGCTGCAGGTGCTCCTGACATTAATCATTTAGATTTTTTATCTGGCTTGTTCTGTGCAAATATTCTGATAATCATCAAAATGGATTTAAAGTTTCTGCCTCAGACCTGATGTTCAGTGATGGGATTTACAGCTTCATTATGAAAAAGATGCTTACAGAGCATTACCTCTGATTCTGCAGACATCCTGTAGGTGCTGCTCTTCCCTTTTAGCTTCTGTTTGTTTTGTTACATCCTTAACAGAAAAACCACAGTTCAGTCTGTTTGTAGCTTTCCTTCAGATCAGTGACAGTTAATCTGAACATCTGTGATTCACTGCAGGCTCACACAGAGTTCAGCTTCACTACATATGATCAAAAAAGACTAAAAACATCCATGAAAACACACGTTATTCCTCCTGTTTACATGCCTCAAAACATTATGGGAACTGTAGGCTGAAGTGTAGTTTGGGTGGTGGGGGGGTAGCTGTTAAAGGTGCCATGATATCTAAAATATATGTAGAGCAGCAATATCATCATAATCTGGCCGAAATGTTGCAGAATACATCAGCTAATATTAAAAAGGGTCACGTCTGTATTTTTGAATCTTTATGGACAAAATTATTCCAAGGATCAGAAAAATGAGCCTTCACACACACACAACACAACAAAAAACAAACACAGGTGAAGAGTGTGTGTTTTATCACGTGATTCACACGGCTTTAAAAAGAATCTGAGTCCTCACAGAGACAGACGTACAAACAGGTGTGTGCGTGTCTGTGTGTCTGTGTGTGTGTGTGCGTGTCTGTGTGTGTGTGTGTGTGTGTGTGTGTGCGTGTCTGTGTGTGTGTGTGTGCGTGTCTGTGTGTGTGTGTGTGTGTGTGTGTGTGTGTGTGTGTGCGTGCGCACAGAGGCTTGACATCACCTGAGTGCAGCAGTAACATACTGGCCTTTGCTGCTTGTTATTACCTGCCGGCTCCGAGTCGAGCAGAATACAGATGAGGAGAGGAGGAGGAAAAGCTGCTCACACACACAACGACTCACACACACACACACACACACACAAAACCTATGGACATACACATGCACGGACACACTGAGGCACCCAATTTCAACATGCAAATACAGATTCAGGCAGCAGCGAGCAAGGCGTGGAGTGATGTAATGAAGGAGTGTGTGTGTGTGTGTGTGTGTGTGTGTGTGTGTGTGTGCGCTCTGGTTTCATTAGCGTCTGTTACATTGTTGTGGGAGGACGTTTGTTCCTTTTTGTTTTCTGTTGTTTTTGTGTTTTGTTCTTCATGTTATCGTCCTACACATCCCCGTCCCTCAAACACACTCTCTCTCACACACACACACACACACACACACACACACCGACCACAGAAACACACACACACTCTGCTGATCAGCGTCTGTGCAGATTTATTTGTTGTACCAAAGAAGCAGCAGCAGGGTCAAACAGGGTTCACGTGGATGCATCCCTTCTATGGCAGACCGTTTTAACAAAATCTGTTTGTCTGACTCTCCATAATTACATTTAAGATATCTAAAAATGCGTTTTGACTAGACAAAACTACATTTTGACTATCCAGAATGTTATTTAAGATATCTGCAATTACATTCTGACTAGTAAGAATAATAATTCAAGATATCTTCAATTACATTTTGACGAGTTAAAATTCTTTGCGGGTGTCATTATAACAGCAGCCAATCACTCACCAGGAAAGCTAGCAGCGCTTCCTTTAGCCCGAGCTAAGCTAGCTGCCTGTGACCACCATGCATGTCTGTGACGTCACATCCCTGCTGCAGTGTTGTTGGTCCTTCGCACGGCGAGCGTCTCGGAAGCTTTCACTGTGCTCGGGTGTCTTTTATCCGGGGGCTCCGTGTCAGAGCCGGTGCATCCCCAGGTTGCTGTGTTCATGCACAGCAGGGTGAAAATGCACCCCAGTCATTACTTTTGTTTTGGCTTTGAAGCCCAGCTGCTCCAGCAGACGCCTCCCATTCTCAGTTCAGCTCAGTATGACAAGGTCAAAGACAGGTGAGAGCGTAAAACACGTGACTTCCTATGTGTCCGTTACAAGCCACGCAGAGACGCGAATCAGCACCGGGCAATGCAAACACGGATCTGCACAAGATAACGATACTGAAATAAACTAGAGAGTTGGTGGGAGGAAGTGCCAGGATTAGTAATTTCCTCTTATTAATTAAAGTGAGACTTTTGTCTCACTTTAATTAATAAGCTCATGTTTCAGGTTATTTCTTTGCCTTCTGGAGCCTCAAACTTTACACCCTGTTCTCTGCAAACACACAAATGTTCAACAGCCTCCGACCAGCAGTGCAGGGTTTATGCTGTGGAAAAGAGCAGAGGGATCAGCCTGTGTGTGCTCAGCAGCGGCCCATTCTCATGATGATAAAAGCTGTTTGCTGGAGCCTGAAGAGGGATTTGATGCATCTGACTGTAACACAGGTACATTGTGCGTTTTCTCTGATGTGAATGACTCATTCAGGATTTATCAATGAAAGAATACTCTTGATGTTCAGAGTCTCAGGTGACACGAAGCGTACAGTGGATAGATGGGCAACGCTGGAATGAAATGAGAACATCCTCCCTGAAGAACGGTCAGGCTCACTTCACACAGCACCAAAATGAATTTAAATGAGCTACAAAGAGTAAAACAGCCAGAAGTGACAGGCTACAGCGGAGAGACCCAGACGGAGCAGAAATCCTGCCTCAGGTCAGCTGCTGGTGATGAAGAGCCAGGCTCATACTCACTTCTTATTCTACAAAAATGAGTTTAAACATGTCATCAAGAAGTACAACAACCCAAAAGAGACTGAAACAATGCCAAAAGCGCACAGACACAAAGAAAATCACACACAGATGACCAAAAAGATGAAAAATGACCCCAAACAAACACAATGAGAACCTGCACCATATACCAAGAGTCCGAATGAGCACAAAATGACCGCAGTGAGATGAAGACGATCAAAAGCCTCAAAGAAAAACCAAAAGCCAACAAAAAGACTCAAAGTGAGTACAAAGAGATAAAAGAACGACAACAAGACCCAAAATGAGCAGATATCCTGCCTCAGGTCAGCTGGTCATCCTCTGCAAAAGAGTCCCCTCGAAGAGATGAAAAGTGGCTGCAGACAGCTCTGAGAGGGCCCGGAGATCGAGGAAAACAAAGTCCACGAAGAACGATCTGACACCCGACCGCTCTCTCTGTCAGCGGTCAGAACTCATCCCCACGTGCACGCAAACAGGAAGCAGCTGTTTTAGCTCCACAGCGTCACCCTTTAACTACGTTCCCACCGATGGAGGAGTCGAGTTATGGAGAACTCTCCTGTATGTGACGTCCTGAACACCATTTCAGCGTCACCGTCGTGGCTCCGCCTCCCGCTCAGACGTAGAGACGGGTCTGCTACCACGTGTCAGCACCTCATGAATAAATCCAACGAGACTGTTTCTTTCCCCAAACCCACGAGCATCACCCAAACACCAAGGTCAAACCGCCATCACAGGGAACTCAGCCACCGCCGTCCGCCTGATTTTCACATATGTGGAGGCAGGACGGAGACACCAGGGAGGAGGCTAATATTTGCAATGCTGATGTCTTCATGCAGCATGGATTTTATGGCATCTATAATATTTGTGTTTCCACCTGCTCTCCTCATCTGTCATCGCTTCTCCTCGCACTGATACAGTACATCTTCCTCCTCTCCTCTTCACCTCTGCATTCACTCAGCCTGCACTGACTAATAAGCATTGAGTCAAATACATTTATGACTTTGAATGATTTATATTGTAATTTGGTAATACTCTGCAAACATTTCAGGTGCTGTGCCGATTATACTACGTTATATGATCCACAGACGCACATTAGTTAGTTAAACTGCAGGAATGTCTTAAAGACATTAAGGCCTGGATGACCTCTAATTTCCTGCTTCTGAATTCAGATCAAACTGAAGTTCTTGTACTCGGCCCCACAAATCTTAGAAACATGGTGTCAAACCAGATACTTCCTCTGGATGGCATTACTTTGGCCTCCAGTAACACTGTGAGGAGTCAGTTTTGACCAGAATTTGTCCTTCAATGCACATATTAAACAAATATGTAGGACAACTTTTTTGGACTTGTGAAATATCTCTAAAGATCAGTCCACTGTTAGTTATGCTGCTGTAGGCTCGGGCTGCTGGGGGACTTCCCATGATGCAGCATTTCTTTCCCCAGCTCCCTTCACTCCCCAGGTGTTCATACACCAGCTCAGCATGGCAGTAACTTCTGCCTTCTGTGCATGGTGTGCTGTTGTTCGTGGTCTCTCTATGCTCCTCTGTTCTCTTGGGTTCTGTTGGACGTTTCTTCCTGTTAAAGGGAGTTCTTCCTCCCCACTGTTGACAAGTGCTGCTCACAGTGGGTTGTCTGATTGTGGGGGTTTCCTCTCGCTCCAGTAGGGTCTTTACCTCACAGTATAAAACTGTTTGAGGGGAATTTTGTGGTGAACTGAACCGTTTTCTCCTAAAGTTGCCATTGTGAAAGCTTCTTCACTCTTCTGCATGTTATCGCAGGCGGATCTCCTGCTGTCCTGTCATCGCTTTCTTTTGGGAGAAAAACCCTTTCTACCTTTTGATGAGTGGAGTCTGTTCATTCAGTTTCCTGCCTTATAAATAGAATTTAGTTGAACGCTGAAAATAATTCAGCAGCTTGGTGTCTTGTGAGGCTCGTTTCCCGCTGCCCTCGCTCCTCCCGCTGTAAACATTGTTCTTTTTGGTAGAAGGTACCTGAATCACACCTTTAGCCGTCGTGCTCGGTGCTTTATCTGCAGCAGCAGCTCCGCGCTCTGTCACTTTTTAACAATGTGGGGAAACTGGAATTTTAAGTACACACATTTTCCAGTAAACAAGTCATCCGCCCACAGACTCACACGGGGACATTTTTCTGATAAACACTATCATGTTTCCAGAACCACAATTATACGGTGGCCCTGAGAGCTCAAACACAGCCTCAGAAACAAATGCAGACAAATCAAACACAGTCTCACATTCACGGGTTGGAAACCGTTGTTTTCAGACTCATTTTAGATGTTTGTGACCTTCGTCTCTGATGTCTCCCTCCTTGTTCCTCCTCCTCAGTGTTCTCACGCTGCAGAGATCCTGCATCTTTTTATCTTCTTTACATTTTGTGTTTTCTAAGTCACAGCAGCCCTAAAACTGATCTTTGAAGGCCACCGCGCACACTCCTCCGCTCAGTGAGGCAGCCTGCACGAATCACTGAGGTGTCACATGATGCTGCCTTTACCTCACGGTTACCCACATGAGGCCTGTTGGCGTCGGGGCCGTGGTTGGTGAGAGACCGGCTCAGAGTCCGGAGTAGGAGGTTGGATGGGTGGAGGTTTATCCGTCAGGGTACGTGATTCATTTTGCCTTTTCAGTTTTTTACTCTGTTTCGCTGGTTTAAGGTTCTTAAAGCGCTCAGTTGAGCTCAGAAAAAGACTTCACTGCAGTAATGCTGAAAATAAAAAATGATGTGTTTGGAGTGACAGCACGACACACTGATGCCATCACCCAGTGTGTCACGTACCGCTGCCAAAGCTTTAATAACTGCCATCCTGTCACGCCTGAGCTCAGACTGTAACTGTACATCTGCCGAGCTGTCAGATTTCTCTGAAGACAACAGCAGACAGAACTACCTGTGCAGGTGTTCATTTCGCTGTAAACATTTCTGAACTTTCAACAGTTTAAAGATCAGTGATGAAGATTTGAGTCTCAGACTCTTGTTTTCTTGGTCCTGTGCACCTTCATGTTTGTCCTGCACTTTTATTTTTAGGAGGACGTTCATATTTCTCTGAATCGAGCTTCTTCTTTAGCTGGATTCGTCGGGTCATTGTTCCTGTTCTACGTTTCTACATTTCACCAAACAGAAAACGTTCGCTGCTCTGCTGCTGCTGCATCTACGCAGCGAAGAGCGTCTCCATCCTCACCGCTGAGAGGAATTCAGCATGTTCCCGACTGTGTCGCTGAGGAAATGTAAGGAGCTCTCAGCTGTTGTTGTAATTGTTGAGGTTTCAGCTCTTTCTGAGCTCCAGGCTCCTGGTGAAGACTCTGAGAATCACCTTCCACCAGTTCCACTGCGTTTTGTTTCCTTCTGTTTGTGGAAGTTTTCTTCATATTCGGCTGAAATCTGCTGAGCTTTCAGTTTTCCACGCTGGGCAAAAAGGAGACCCACGATGGCAGCTGTTCTTCAATGAAGACCAGGCGTTGGGAGAGCGTCTCTCACAGTGCTGACTTTTGAAAACCAAAATCAACATGTGAGAACACTGTTTTAGGATGAAGGAGGATTAAAAATAAAACCTCTCCCACTTACAGAGCGACACTCGTCGCCCTCGGTCTGCGTCACCGCAGGTAACACCACAGCTTGTTATCCTCTTACACCTCCTGTAGATTCTGAAAATGTAGAAATATAACAACAACCAGCAAAATGTTGCACATCTGCAGCTGAATATGAGTTTAAAAAATCTGATAATGAGCTTTATTTCTAAACATGAGTTACAAGATTTTCTACAAAAACAAAGCAGCATTAAAACAATAAAAGAGGGCCACAATAAAATATTGAGAAGACAACAGTGAAGGCTGTGAGATCAGTGGAGCTGCACGACGCAGTGATTTAAATCAGTAATGCTGTGAGGGCTGTTTGTCAGGAGCCTTGCTGCCCTGCTTTGGACTGGCTGAAGCTTTAAAACCACGCTGGTCACCGCGCTGCAGATCTGAGACCTCTGCACCACACCTGCCTCTGAGGCAGATCTGGGATGTCTGATGGGATCGACATGAAAACACATGACTGCATTTTAGAACCAGATGACGCAGAGGATGCGTCAGCCGATCCAGCGCTGAAAAATAAATCAGGAGATGTGCTGCTGTGTAGGAAGCAGAGTTTTCTAGCAGCTTTGGAAGGATGAGGGCCGGAGAGGAGCGAGGACCCCGAGCACTCAGCGAGAAGGTGCAGTGAGACTGAAGTGAGACGACGTTTGCAACACAACAAATGAAAATGTGAAGGAGGAGGATTGGAGAGTCTCAGAGAGCTCTCTGATTGATGAGCAGCACTCTGCAGACTCTCAGAGAAGCCAGACCGGGAGTCAGACATGCTGGAAAACTGCAGAATAAAACAAACAAGTTACTGTCAGCGACGGGGTCAGCTGACAGCTCTGTGGTTGTGTCAGCGATGTGCGCGACCCCGAGGTCTGCACACACAACGAGCTGAAGCCCTTTTTACAGCATAATTAATGAGACTTCTGCAGAGCTGCAACAGCGGCTGAATATTAAACGCTTACCTTCTGATGTCTCAACCTGCTGAACTTCTCAGGAGAAAAATATGGAAGCAGCTCAGTGACTGAGCGTCTTCCTGCTCACAGGTAATTAAGAAACATCATAAAATAATAACACCTGTCAAAATCAGAAGACTAAATTGCATTAATAATCTTTAGAAAGTCAATAAGTAAAGTCAGAGGAAAGTTGGCTTAAAGGCAGCTGGACATGAGCAGCTGTGAAGAAACTGTGACTATGAAATGAGGCATCGACTGAACGTCTGTGCGGCTTTCCAAGAAAAATCAATCAGTATCTCCCACCTGAACTCCCAATCACATCTGTTTTTAATGAAGCTGTGCAAAATTTGACCTTCCGCAGTACACAGAGGGTGGGTGCAGCCTTCATAGTGTCATAAATACTCTGAGCTACAAACACATTTAAGCTCTTTTAAAAAGTCAAAGAGCCACAATCTGAAGACTGAATACGTTTTTGTTGTGTGAGCATCAGTGTGATGATCCATCACAGTCTGAATGAACTGCAGCACTTTGATGTCCGTGACGCAGAGCAGCGTTCGGATGTTTGACCTGATCATTCACTGGAAAAGCTCTGAAAGGTGCATTCTGGGTAAACTTTCAGGCTCATACTACCATGTGGGAGAGGTGCTCAGAACATGTTAAAGCACATGAAAAGTATTTTACCTCTATTTGATACCAGGATCTTCTTCTAGCTGTGATTCCGTGTGTTCCTGAGGGGGTCAGGTGGGAACCCATCTTTTCCGATGGAGGCCTGCAAAAAGGCAAAGCCTCTTCAGGAAAGAGTGGGAAGAAAGAAATATCAACATCTAACAGAACAGAAGCACACATACAAAAACAAAAAAATCCTGGAAGAGCTCCTTCAAAACACAAAGAAGCAAAACTGGGTGTTCAGGGGTCGGATCAGAGCCGAAGAAAACAAAATTTAAAATGTAAATGTGAGCAGGCAGCATGAGGATGAGGACGCCCTTTGACCCCCATCACTTCACCTCCTGCTCTAACTCACAAATGAACACGAGCGGCGCGCCAGCGTCACTTAAAGCTGCTGTCCAACACCGTGTAATCTGCTGTAACGCAGTCGTCAACATCATCCCCCCGACGCGCTCCGGATAAGCAGTATTGATTATATGCCACCGTGTGTGAGTACTGTGTAGCTCCTTCTGCCAAAGACTCACTGCTTCAGCTCTCCTGCAGGTCATAACCTCCATTTAAGATGCACACCGTACACGGTCACCGATACTTTCCAGGACGTGAGCTCAGACTGTCTCCAACCCCACAAACAGCTCCATGAAGACCAAACTAAACGTCCTCACAGTGCACACGTGTGAGGGCTGCTCTTCATTTACGCTCCCCCTTCATTAGCCTCATGAACAAAAATCATCGCTCATGAGCTCATGTTGGTTTTTTGGGGGCCAGAAGAGACCATCCCTGAATGAGAGATGCAGATACCTGCTAATCAGTAACATCCGAATCCAAACCTGGAATTTCACTCGGCAAAACTGGAGCTCTGCCTTCTGGGACGGTCTGTTAGTCCAATCAATCCACAGCAGGTATATTATTGGTCAGATAATTGCATTAAAAAGGCTCCAACAGCACAGAGGTCCTGTTCAGGGACTCCATGAGCGGAAGCCTAGCAGACATCTAGGAGCCACGCCCGCCTGTGTGGCACCTCTGCTGGACTGCAGTTAAACTGCAGGTTTTGATTTACATCTTGAATATATTTATTCCAATTTTTTTGTTTCTTTTTTAGTCTAGTTATTATAACCCTGAGGTTTAATGAAGAAAAGCCATGAATGCTTCATGATTGTGTGAGAAGCAGCCGATGATTAAATGTGTGAACTGTCGCTCGGCTTTCCTCAGTGGAGTCGCTCACTCAGACGTGCGTGGACAAACAGCTGTAAACTGCCTTTTGCTGCTCGACTGCTCTCGTGCAATGAAACAATACAGTGTGGGTGCTGCTCCTGTGTGCGTGCACACACACACACACACACGTGGGCGTAGGTGAGTCTTCTTTTATGAATGATGTTTCTGACAGAGTCGGTTTATTTTGGATGCTTTAGTTTTCTGAGATTGATGCTCTGAAGTCAGACAGCAGCAGATAACAGCTGTGGACGTCCTCCCGGGACTGTAACAGCTCCTGTTCCACCTCTGGATGTTCATCTTAAACTAATGAGATCAGTATACGTACAGTAATCACTGTGAGCCCAACGCTCAGGCTGCAGGCCTGTTTTTCCTACTCTGGGAGCGGTATGATGTCACAGAGCTGGAATATTCATATGTGGACGGATTTCTATGTGATGGACTCAAATTTTCCACTAAAAATCCGAAGGATGCGACGTTCAGCCAGCTAGCTGCTACCCTGGGTGCTTAGGAACATCCATGTTAGCAGGTTATAATGATGTCATAGTTCAGCTGCATACCTGCTAGATCATGCTTGACATGTTCGCTTAGGGGGGCAGAGGACAGGGGGCACGTGATGATGTCACAGTTCAGCTCAGCTTCACCATGTATTTACTTTCCTTTATTTTCAGTGTGATTAATATTTACAGTGAAATCATCTGTGATTCAACTCTTGGCTGTAAAAGGATCTTTAACATGAAATCATCCTGAGAGGTCAAACAGGAAGGTGATAAGGAACTGTACACCAGTGCAGTGAATTAAATATGAATGAATCCGCAGACTTCAGATCAGTTCATCAGATCTCATCAGACATGGAGACTTTGCAGTAACTCATTGCTGCTTGTTGAACAATAAGCATCTTCTCTGGATGAAAACATTTTAATGTTAAATTTAATTTGGGATCAGCTGATATAACGAGTCTAATCACTGAGAACGTCCAGCTTTCTAAACTTCACTCACAGTTTTTTTCTCGCTCCTGCGACACGCTCACCTGCGATTTTGTTTGAAATGCATTCTGGGATACTTGGCTACACGCAGCTCTCTGAGGATGAACCGAGCAGCCGCACAACAGAGGAGGATTATTTTAAACTGTGAATCATGCAAAGCCGCCCTGGTGGAGTTCCAGAGTGAGAGAATAAGCAGAATCGCTCCACTTTAACAAACTGATCATTAGAGATGTGTCTGCGACTTTATACCATCATCTCTCTTTAAAATGCAGATGCCGCCTTTGTTTTGTGGTTGGGCTGTTTCAGAGAAGCAGATGTTGCTGCCTTTTTTAAGCAGCGAGGATAAAAGAGTCGGGCTGAGCCTCCGTTTCCTTTCTGTTCGTCTGACTGACATCTCCGTGCAGCACAGACTAGATGAAGCCCTCCCGGGGGGAAAGTAAAAGCTGCTGTAAATATATTGTGACTCGGCTGCACTGAGCTCCATAATCATCACAAGCTCTTATTTAATTCTCCAAAACCTGACAGCACAGCGTGGCTTCAGAGGCTTCAGCAACAGTATCACCCCTGTAACTTCCACTCAGTCAGAGGCTCGTACGGGGAAGCATTCACAGTGACTTCCTGCAGTCACCTTCATCTGCTTGATTAACATCCTCTCAGACAGAATTCCCACAGCTGGACTTCCAGGACTGATCAGTATTGATCCACTGATCACAGACTGCCTTTGATCCCTGTTGACTCTCCCAAAGCCAACTGGGACTGCTTGCATAATTACTGTTCGCATTTCCTGAGCTTTACCTGCAGTTGACTAACACCGTGTTAAAGAAGTCACTGGCAGGGCTGCAGTTTGTTGGACAGTCAGAAGGTTTGGGGAGATGAGGCTAGCGGGTAGAGGACAGTCCATATGTGTGTGGCATGTTTGACGGATGGCTTTCCAGGTTCTTCAACCACAGTCTCGGTCACTAGAATACCCGACCTTTCACATCTGCCTCGCCATCGTATTTCCTCTTCCTCTTATGTTGGAGTCCAGCGCTACATCGACCCAACAAAATAAAGCTTCTAATTTCCCAACATTTCCATGGAATACTTCAGAATTTCAGGGTTTACAATTTTCAGCACTTTAAACAACAGTTTTAAAGAAAGGCAAGTTAGGCGACTAACAAACAGCCTACACCCAAATAATACTGTGTACATTACTGTGTACCCCTACTCTACCTACAAGGTTAATTATCCATAAAATCTCCACCACCTCGGTAAGATTCTGTTTGTCTGCTCGTGTTTTAAAGTAAAGGCTTTAAAGGCCTGCAGGACCTCAGCTGACACATAACTTCACTGCAGTTTAGCTCCAAACTTCAGCTTTTCAGGATCTTCGTTACTTTAACGTTTAACTGCTGACTGAGTGACTCGAAAACGCCTAAAAGTTTATTCCTCGCCCACATCTCTTGGACTGTCCATCATTTTTTGGAGAGAACTATCCACCGGCATACCATGAATCTTGGGATAGGGCGGGACACAAAGGATCCACCCAATGGCTCCTTCAAAAGAGGACACATCTGTGAGCCACGTCTGGAGGACCCTTCATATTGGGACAGCCTTCGTCGCCTCGCTGTGACATCATCAGCCTCCAAATGCAGCCTTCGAAGGACGTCACCCCTGAAGGGGGAATAAACAATAATCTGTAAGGAAGGCTGAGCTTTGTATAAATTAGTTAACATAATCGGGAAAGACTTGGAAAGCGTGGTTTTCATGTTTCTACAGCTTCAAGCTGCTGATTGTTTCCAGGTGTACCTGCAAACAGACGCCACAGGTATCACAGAGGAAACCAGCTCGTTACAATTTTTCAAAGAACGCTTTGGTTCTCTTTGCTCACTTTTACTTTCCATCACTCCCCTCCAGCTCTGCCTCCCTCTCCACCTCTAACACGTCCTCCTCCTCCACTCATCCACCCCTCACCTCTTTTCTATCAGAAACTCTCTAACGTCTCCATCAATCTTCCACTTGTGTCCGATGCCGTCTCTAAACTTTGCAGCCTCTCCTCGTCCCTGCCCTCCTGTTCTCTCGCTCCTCGCCTCATCTCTCATTCATTCATCATTTTCGGCTCTCTCTCAAACCTCCCGCTGTCTCATCCCACTTAACCTTTCCTGCCCGCTCTCTCTCCGCCTCTTCCCCTCCTCTCATCCATCTCTCTTTGCACCATCTCTCCCTCCTGCACCGTTTTCATGAGCTCTCTGCAGCGATGATGTTTCATTTCTCTTATTTCATGTCTCTCCACTTTACACCATTTTATTCCTTCGTGTGGCGCTAAAACGGTGTTAGCATAACTTTTATCAGCGTCTGGAGGCGACGAGCGGAAACTGTAGCAGCAGTTTTTATTGAAAGGGAGCTGAAAACGCAAAGAGCAGCTCCAGCAGGAATAATGGAGGAACCACTTCAGCAGATTACACACGAGTGCTTTTTGGAGAATTTACGGCACTCAGCAGTTTTCTCTTTCAAACCTGTGGTTCAGATGCTTCAGAGGAGTCCTGTACTCCAGCGGCTCTGAAGTACAAAACACTACATTTCAGAAAGCACTAAAGCCTGGGATTTTTTTTAGTTTTGGAATGAACCCAACCCAGCTCGCTCCGGTCTTCAGTCACAGATCGGTGTCATTCCTGTTTCTGTACGCCTCTCATCAGCGTCCTCGCCAGAACTTTAAACTGAGTCATGAGGACTTATTTTCACAGAGGACGTTCATAGGATGTATTTCTCTTTGGAGAGACGGTGACATTAAAATGTCCCTTTGAACCTTGGAACAAAGGAAGAATCAGGACTGAGACAGTAGCTGCTGACCTTGTCACATGACCAAACATCCATTATGATGCGTTCACAGCAGTTTTCATGTGGTGCATTTGCAGGAGTGAGGCAAAGTGATCCAAGCTCGTGTCGGGCGATCCAAGTTTAGGCCAATCTGCATTCGTGCGAGTTAAAATATTTCAACTTTGGCTAAAAGTTAGCATCACAAAAACCCGTCAGCTGGGATTCTCCCAACACCACCAGCAATCAGATATGGAGGAGGAGCTCATTCACACCCTTTGAGAGTAGTCGGCACTTCACTTGGTTGGTTCTCCTCCTCATCGCGTTGGCTATTAGAGGCGAATATTTTCAAGCTCCCAACACGACTGTTTTCACACAAGTAACGCAAGGTGAAACCTGACTTCATATTTGGTTTGAACACAGTTTAAAAACTATGCAGCATACTGTTGACTGTTTTTGTGGATTCTCAAACTGCAATGATCTGTTTAACGTGACTCAAAGTGACCCTGGAGAGTCAGGACCGAAGTGGAACATCTTCATGTTCTTCGTTTCAGGTTGCATTTCCTTTTCAGCCTCTTCCACCTGCTCCACTGCAGCTCTTCAGCGGCCCCTAATGTCACTGAATTCAGGTCAATGAAGAAGAGTTAAGAAGGTAATAAGTCTCCAGTGTGATTTAGGGACCTGCTTACAGTCATCAGCTCTCACTGAGGTTACAGCTCAGGATGGGACGTCATTTCTGCTTATCGTGCAGCTCTTGAATTTTGTAACTTGACACACGCTGCTTCATGGTTGAAGCAGTAAGGTCTGCGAGTCTGTTGGTCTTCACCACCATTTCATCTGTCAGAGGAGGAGCTCACAGAGGGAGGTGCTGCAACAGCTGGAAAAGACGAGCTGTCCTGAAGGTTGAAAAACTTCTGTGATCGCTTCACTTCCTGCTTCAGCAGATCGTTCAGGATGGCCTGTGTACACTTAGCAACCAAACACCAGATGTGGTGGCCCTGAAGAAGGCGTCAGGGTTCAGGCGTGGTCCACACGTTGAACAGTGTAGTTCATGCAGCACGATCACATCTGATGGGTTCAGGTCATGTTGATAGAATAATTATGTCATTATAGTTAGCCAGTTGTTATTATACCGTCTGGAAGGATAAACACATCCATGAATTCACATATGGAAAAGAATGTTTTAAATACATATAGTGCCTTCCAGTTTATGACTCAATCATTTTGACCATGAAATTATATGAATTTTCTTTCTGTGTTGAACTTGTGGAGGCACTCCTGACTTCTCAGTATCTCCACCTTCAAACCGGAGCTGCCGTATCGTCAGAAGGAAACGTGACTGCGTGACGTTTGTCTCTTTAAAGCTCTGACATCATCACGCGGCTCTCTGATGCTGTGCAGCAGCTGTTATTTTTCTGCAGCATTGTAGTTTATCTCAAAGCTTTTTCATTTCCCTACTTCTTCTTCTCAAACAGGCTCTTTGAAGCTCATCAGTGAAAGAGGGTAAAGATATAAAGTTGAGCTGTCAGTGAATATTCGAGCCGGTTGCCATAAATCTAAACACAGATATGGCCGCAGAGCGGCTGTGTCCTCAGGGATCCTAATTAGATATTATTAATGAGCCAGGGGCCACAGTTAGAGGTCCTCAGGGATCATCGCATCAGACCGTGAAAGACTAAACGGGGCCTCAGAGACCCAGTCCAGGCCCCGAGGAGCAGCAGGAGGAGTCTCTGAGGAGACCGAGGTCAGAGCTCCAGGCTGCATGTCGCCCTCTGCTGGTGACATTTAGAACCTGTGCAGAAAAGCACAGCTCTGCAGCTCCTCTCAGACCTTCATGCTCATGTGACGGCAGGTTGAAGTGCTGCTCTCTTTCTGGAATGTACAGATGGCTATATGTGGCTGTTAACTGCACATGATCTGGTGTTTATGAAGGAAAACTGTGTGAACCTCACTCAGACGCAGGCCCAAAGCTTAAAAGTAGCTCTAAATGATGAAAGTCTAAGAAAACTTTTAAAGTTTTGGACTTCATTCACAAAGCATCTTAAAGAGCTCCTCAGGTAAAAAAAAAAAACTGTTAGGAGGATGTTAGAGCTACAGG
Source organism: Archocentrus centrarchus (assembly GCF_007364275.1). Lineage (NCBI taxonomy): Eukaryota > Metazoa > Chordata > Actinopteri > Cichliformes > Cichlidae > Archocentrus > Archocentrus centrarchus. The sequence continues at coordinate 3,998,621 of NW_022060258.1, forward strand.
AGTGCATTAGAGAAAAGCTGTACTCTTCTTTTCTCAGGAGGAAATATCATATTTGCACTGACATAATATGTTTCTTTATTAATGCAAGGTAAATGTAAATGATGTGTAACATGGTGTACATGCTGCAGCTCTGCGCTCCTTAAAACAACCTCTTTCATTTTTTATTTTGCCTTTATCAGTCAGTGTTATTTATATTGAGAAGACTCTCAGATCGATCAGAGACCAACTGATAGAGATCGGTTCTGTGCCTTTAACTAAGAACATCCCAATCATGAGATCCCTGTCAAGCTCACTAGGCCGCCGGGGGCCCCGTGGATTACTGTCCCTCCCACGTGGCTGCATAGATGGTGCAGAAAGAGGAAACAGCAGTGAGGCTGCAGAGCGGTCCGTCTTTCCCATCGACCACTATGAAGTTACTCCAAGATGGAGCAATGTGCTATTTCCCGGGAAATAACCTGTCACCTCCACCTGCAGATGTGCATCAGAGAGTCCACTCGAGCCATTTTCTGTGCAAAATTTCCTGATGCTCCTTGGAGAGAACCCCAATGTGAAAATTAGCAATGTGAAATAACCTCATAGATTGCTGTAGAAGGCAGCCCCCTTCTCACCATGTCTACAGCTGCTTCAGGATGTGGTTCTGAAGCCGTCCTAACAGCGCTGAAAACCGTAAACCGACACGCATCAAATCAAAGTGAGCAAAAAATATATCATTTGTTTAGCATTAAACAAATTAGCATTAAAATTTAAAAAAAAACATCAGGTTTTTGTTTTTTAATATCATTAATTAAAAAAAAACGAATGACCAGAAAGTACACTGACCCTACACCTAGAACAGCCAGGCTGCTGTTCATGGACTACAGTTGGGTGTTTAATACCCTCCTCCATAACAGACTGTTTTCCAACATGTCCAATCTCTGAATCACTGTCGGATTTTCTTTTCTGCTCTCAGCTGAGTTTGGAGACATTCTCAGGTGTTTGTGGATTCAGGCTCGGGTGTACACACCTGTCAAAGAGTCACACCTGACACAGTGAAGTGGTGGAGAAGAATTTAAAGACAAAAACAGCTGATTTCACACAGCTGTTATATACTTTCTGTTTACACCAACCTGCACCTATTTGTGTAGTGCATGTGTGAGTGTGCAGAGCAGACCTCAGCCCTGCCTGATGCTCTGCTCCCTCTGTGTGAACTCTGACCTTCATCATGAACCCTCTGTGATTTTTCTCCTGCCTTTTTTTTTCCTTCTGTTCATGATTCCAGAAACACACATTTGCTTTTCTTCACTTATCAGCAGACTGGAGGTTCAACCTGAAGGCAAACAGTAAAATTAGGGAGTGTCTGCGTCCCTTCATGGCTACAGATGAGATGGAAATGTGGGTGATGAAGAGCAGCTTTTATAAATATGATGACGAGCCTCCCTCTACACTTTCCTGCCTTTGTGTTTTAGATTAAGATTAAGATAAGATTAAGATAGTGTTTATTTGTCACATGCACAGTTATACACAGTACAATGCACAGTGAAATGTATTTTACATGCAGTTTTAATTGTTCATTTCAATCAACCTTTATGTGTACACCACCTTTCAGGTAGTATGATTCAAAGAGGTTCACAGACCACAAAATGTAATGAAACAAAACCATAAAAATTAATATGCAACTTCCACTAAATGAAACAGTAAAACAGTGAGTGAGCCCATGAAATGAGGAGCGATTAAACAATAAACAAAAATGAAAACAATCCTGACCCCTGGCTGCACATTTGAGAAGCATTTCTAAGCTGAATTTTTACTGCACGCGCCGCCCAAAGAGCTTCACAGATAAAATAACAGCAGAGAAAATCTGATCAGAGTTTTCCATCAGTAAACCAACAACATGTAAAAACTGCACAAGTTAAAAAGAGACTTTTTCTGGATCACAAACTGCCTCCAAATCCACAGAACACCTTCACACTCCCAGGATGCTTCACAGTGAAATAAATGTGGTGCCATGAGAAGCAAAATTTTCCCTGTGAAATGTAATGGAGTAGAAATCTAATAAAGCCTGAAATGTGCAGAGTAAGTCTGTTTTCATCGATCACGATGACGCGTCACGTCCACTGAGCCTCGTTTCTCCTTCATCTCTCCGCTCAAGTTTTCCTCCCAGCTCGATGCTTCACGTGTGCACATGTGCAGACGAATGTGAGTATTAGCCACCTTCGGCTGTGTGTTTAGCTCAGTGAACACAGGTTTCTTTATGGAAATGCAGTCGAGGAAACCCGCGGGGCTCGTCCCGCTGAACGACCTGCAGCAGAATAAGAAGGCTGCATCACAGAGCGGTCTGTGTTTTAAAGCACATGCAAGCAAAGAGACTAGATAAGCCTCGTTATCTTCAGTGCAGCGGAGTGCATCTGCACTTTCAGACTCTTACAGCCTGAAGCTGCAGTGAGTTCAGGGCGACAGCTAAACAGTCCAAAAGATGACCTCCTACCTTCTTTTCCTCATCACTTAACAGAACACAGGAGTAAAAGAACAAGGGCTGTAAATCTATTTATGACGTAGTTGTGTTGGAAGTCATATTTATTTATGGACGGGGCAACAATGTCTCATTCAGCTAAATGCCAGCTGCCTCACCTGTGGAAGGAACTGAGACGCAAGGAGAGGAATCAAGGATGTTCCTGGGTCTGTGGAGCAGTGCTTTCAGTTTTGGACCTTCGGTTTCTTTTATTTAGTGTGTGATTCTGACTTTATTGTAGCGTTTGGAGTTTGTATTTTTCCTTAGTCTTTCAGTTTTGAGTATTTAGTCCTCTCTTCCGGTGTCTGTCCTCAGTGTCCTACTTCCTTTGTGTTTCTGTGTCTGGGTTGGTCCTCGTCTCTGTGCCCTCGTGTCCGTCTTGCCTCTCTGCATTTAGGTCCTATTCCTGCCTGCCACACGGCGTACCTTCACAGTTCAGTTTAGGAAATGAGAGGGAGGGGATGTGGTGAGGGAGGGTCGGTTGGATCTGACTGCTCACAGGTTTATAACTTCTGAGTGAGAAATCGTTGGCCACTGACTGTATCCTGGATAATTCTCCTTTCTGACTCCATAATTTCCAGAATGAAAACCAAGACTTGAAACTAGTGACAGAGACCATGAAGTCAGCAGGAAGTGTTTACTGAGACCAAAGACCTCCTTGTGATTACTTAGCAGATTGATGCAGTCTCCCATAGTTTGAAATGAAGACTCCGACTTGTCTGCAAACCTTTGCCAACAACCAGCACATTTCAAAAGGCAGCTCTGAAACTTTTACTTTGAAGGAGAACAGTCTCCTTTTTAGTTTATGTCGCACTTTGGAAGCTGCACTATCACCTGGTGAGTGTTTGCACACAAGTCTGCTCTTCCATGCAAGCTAGTGATGACCACAGCAACTTGCTAGCAACCAAAGAAATCATGGGGAGGCTTTGGTGCGGCACCATAAACCTCAGTGCTACCAACTTTATCAAGCAACAGGAAGCAACCAGTTGAGCAACACAAATTTTTATCTCACAACTGGAGGTTGTTAGATAGTCGCACGCTGGTCTCTAGGCTGTTTTTCGTACACTTCTATATAACCACAAGTATCACCCTCTGGTGGCCGTTAAAAAGAATGCAGTCTAAATCAGTTCTGGATTGGCTTCAATTTTAAGATCTTGTAGTTACGTCTGAAATCGAACACGACAAATAAAGTTGCAGGGTTTCACCATGACTGTTGCTGTATTTGTGAACATCTGAATCATGCAGATGTTTTGCTTTTGGCCGTTACCAGGCTTTTTGAAACAAAATAGTTCAAAAATTGATCTCCTACATCCTTTTCCACTGACGAAAAGCCCCTCTCAGTTCTTGCTGTGTTGTTTCACGCAGGTGAAAAATACCACTTCATTACTGAGGCTGTAGTTTTAAATAAACAAGAATATTTATTTAAGGCAAATGAAATGTTTGCTCACTCCCTTCGTCTCCTGTAGCACAGATGATCCAGGGTCAGTTATTATTTATTAAGGGCTTTTTCCTGTTCATCCCAAAAGCTGCAACACAGCCAAGTGAATGATGGTTCACGTTAAACTCGCCCTGATCATTTTAATAGAGCTGGTCATCATCTGATGGTAGGAACCAGATTTCCTCTCAGCAGTGACATGTTCAGGGTTCAGCTGTGATTTTATCAGCAGGTTATTGATGAACATTTCCATGAGTCTCTGATCTGATGGTGTGTCACTATGAACTGTGGGGTGGATTAATCTCCTTTCATAAAGGACGGTCCAGTGTCTCCTCTGCTGAAGATACAGTTAAAGCACTTCTTTGGGTTTAGAGAATTCACCCAGCTCTGACTATAGCTGCAGAAACTTCAGGGTCATTTCAGTCAGTTAGAAACCTTCTTCAGAAAACCTGAGTATTCAATCACAGTCCAAATATCTTCATCTCTGAGGTCCAGCAGTTCTTCTCCTCTGTGTCCTTCGCTCCTGGTTTCTTTGCAGTGACACACAGACCCTCCTCCACCTGCTGGTGTTCAGATGTTTCTTCTGCTTGAACTCCCTGAGGCTTGGATGTGGGCTCTAATGTGGACTCTAATGTGAGCTGCTGGCATCTCTCCTGTCTTTGGTGTTTTAATGTGATCCACACTAGTGTGTCCCAGCAGCAGCAGGACGCTGCTGTGTCCTGCGGTACAACTTTATTTGTACCATACACACTGTGAAAAAAATGGAGCTAGCTTCCAAGCGTGAAAAGTGTAACTTCTGATCCCATTTAGAGGAAAAACATGAAGTCTGTGGTTCTGGGCTGTTCGTGCCCTGATGTTCAGACGTGGAGGGAGAGTCGTGCCTCCCCCTGACGGAGTCTGGAAAGCAGACCTCCGTTCTACAAGAAGCTGTCTGAAGCCTTCGCTCGCCTCAGTGAGACGTCCATCTTTGATGTGATTTCAAAGATCAGGAGCACGTTTTCATCAGCAAACAGAGGTTAAAAGCAGAGTCTGTACAACTCATCAAAAGGCTTTCACGTCCTCATCTGTCGGTCTGAAGGGTTAGTCTCAGAGGGGCGGGGCATAAACGGAATCCATTAATGAGACATCTTAGGTAATAACTTCATTTCTTTAACACTGCAGGTCCTGTGTGGCTCGCTGTGCTTCAGCTTCTGAAGATAAATTACGGACCTAACCTGCCCGTGGTCCAGCTCTCAGCTTCAGCTGCTTTATTGTCTGATAACAGCACTCAGATCAGCCCTTGTCTTTCTGCCCCTCTGATTCTCCTTTAGGATCACCATCTCTCTCACAGACGTCCTCCCTGAAGCTGTAACCGGAACACGTGCCTTCAAACCTCAGCTCCCACTCTCAGAGATGGAAATGAACAAAGCACGTGACCTGATAAGATGACTCTGAGCTGCTGCTGTTTCGGCTCTATCAGACGTGTCATCTTATCGCCGCGCTGTCGTCTTATCGCTGATTAATATCAGACTCCAACAAACTACTGACTTCATGTCTTCCATTGTGCTGCTGTCGGCTGACGGCAGATACAGACTCCCAACAGACAGAGTGCAAACACTTATTATGAAGCAGCAGGTGGGAAAATGCTTTGCTGCTTCAGAGGAACTCAGAATGGATTCAGGTATCTACAGAAAAACTGATTTGGATCATTGTCACAGCTGAAGGTCAGCAGCAGCAGCTCTGATCTGCTCAACTTGCTTCCACGCTGATGTTTGCCTTCGTTTGCTCGTAGCTCCACTTTCATTTTGTTTCTGCAGCAGCTGTTTTTTTACCTCTTTATAATCAGCCAAACATCATATCTCTGTGAAAGCTTGGTTCGCCTTGTTGGCAATAAAGCAGAGTTTGCCCTTTTATGGGCAGATTTTCTAGGTGCAGTCAGGTGGCTGAGGGCGTCGAGTTAGGTGCTCTCAGGATCTCAGCTCCTCCTTTTGGATTATGTGGTCCTGCTGGCTTCATCGAGCAATGACTCCAGCTCACACCGGAGCAGTCTGCAAATGAGAATGAGCGCCTCCCAGTCTGAGACCACGGTTCTCATCAAATCAAGGTGGAGGTTCATATATCTCAGGGTCTTTTTCAGAAGTGAGGGGAAAAGAGAGCAGGAGACTGATGGATTGATGTGGGGTCAGCACTCAGATCTACGTTCTACCCCCACCTATGAACACAAGCTGAAGCTCGAGGAGGTGGGAGATATGAGCTTCCTGTAAAGGGTGTTTGGGCTCAATCTTAGACATGGATTGAGGAGCTCAGTGAAAGCACCTGAGCTGGTTCAGGATTTGACCAGGACACCTCCGGGATGCCTCCGAGGTGAGGTGTTACATGTCCATTCAGGAGGAGCATCAGTGGCTCCAACTGTCTCACAGATGTAGTGCAGCAGCAGGTGCTGCAGTTTTCCTCTGAACTGTAGATGAGAAGAAGTACACAAGTAGCTGGAGTGAAAATACTCGAGTACGTGGAAACCCTGCATGTAGACTTGGAGCAGGTAAATGTGGCAGGCTCGTGAAATCTGCATCACTTTGTCATGCAGGGCCTCGTGTTCGTCGTTTCCTCTCGATGGAGCACATGAAGTGAAAAGCTGTCTGATCCTTTCTGCGGTTTGTTCCGGTCTGAATACTCTCCCTACTGTTTCACTAATTCTCACCTCCTCCCCCAGCCTCCCCTCAGCCTCCTGTGCCTTCTCTCTGTTAATGGCGTACCTCAGACTGTGACAGCAGGGCCATAACACATAAAGACAGTGGGCTGAACTCTGTGAAAGCCACTCCGGGAAGCCCATTACAGCACAGCCGTGCCTCTTTATGCATTCTTCCTGGGCCCATATCAGCCCTCTATTGGGTTCACAGGGCCATGGCTTCGGACACAGGGGCAATATACACAGTGCATAAAACATTAATGGCATGGCTCGGCCGTCTGCTGCTGCTCTCTGCTGTAGGCGAGGGTCGAGAACACACCGGATAATAAAAAACAATCCTTCACTGGCTCATAAAAAGTGTCAAGAGTTCGGTTCAGTGTGAGCTGAGTTTCCTGAGTCTCTGAGGCCCTTTATGTCACTGACATGACCGACAAGCGTGAGGAGGCCGTTAAATTATACTGACGTACACCGCATCGAGTGAGCGTGACCCTCTGTCTCATAAATACACCTGTCACTGTGGGGTGTCTTTTCTGTAAAAATCACAGGTAATAAATGGTAACCTGTTAGTTAAACTTGAACTGATGTTAAGCATACTTGTCTTAAAGAGTTAAAGGTCAGAGGGCGGCAGCAGTGGAGATGGATGAACCTGGAGCCCAGCAGTTTGTGTCAGGCTGCTCAGAGATGACATTTTGGGTTCACAGCGTTTAGCTGCACGCTAAAAAGTGACCCGGTGTGTTACAGTGTGTCGTCTGTACCTCAGTAACACCGAGATACAGTGTTACTGAGACTCCAGGAACGATCAGCAATGAACGCTTTATTACAAAACAGCATTCAGTGTGTAACAGTCTGGATAAATGTCACCAGTGCCAATATCATCAGAATGAAGTTGTTGTTATTAAATAATTAAATAATTCTTCAGACACAACAGTGATCAGTAAATATGATACATTATATCACTGATAACAGTAAGATCACTAACTTTATTTACTGACTAAATTTTATTATTAAAGTAACATTTATTATAGAGATTTTCTAGAGTCTTTTCTTGTATTTCTGACACTTTTGACCATTAGCAGATTTTTCTTTCATGATCTTTCAGTATTTATGAGATTGTAACTTTAATTATTTGCTTTTATCTTGAAACTGAAATTATTCCAGGTGATTTTTCTTTGCAATTATGAGATGATAAATGTTAGATTTGGCCCTGAGATGATTGGCTTGTTTCCCGTTAACTAACCTCCGTTCTCCTCCCTCTGTCCGGCCAGCTGTACATCCAGACCACCACGCTGACTATCTCCATGAACCTGAGCGCGTCCGTCGCTCTTGGGATGCTCTACATGCCCAAAGTCTACGTCATCATCTTCCACCCGGAGCTCAACGTGCAGAAGAGGAAACGCTCTTTCAAGGCCGTCGTCACAGCCGCCACCATGTCGTCCCGACTCTCGCACAAAGCCAGCGACCGGCCCAACGGAGAGGCCAAGACGGAGCTGTGCGAGAACGTCGACCCCAACAGTAAGTACCTCACCACGGTGCCCTGCAGATAACCTCAGTGTTCCTGCTCAGACACACAGGTGGTGTTCAAAAGGAGCCGAAGCCGACAGAAACGTGAAGCAGCTCCTTTTGCAGCCCAAAACTCAGATTTTACTTCACATACAAAACAGAAAAATTAGATTTTTTTAAAAATTATTTTAAAGTTAATGTTGCTCATTGCTGAGCAAACATGGATGCTCTCTGAGCTCATTTTATCAGACTTTAACGTTGGAAACTACAAGAATATTAGTCCTGCCATCTGCCACGGGGCCACCTCCCTGTGACAGCTGGGATGGGCTCCAGCCCAACCACAACCCGGGACTGGATAAGCAGAAGAAGATGGGTGGATGGATATTAGCTTTCCCCTGATGGCCTAATTTATTTATTTTCCTTGTTGGTGCTTAAACTGATCCTCGCACACTGTTGTAACTCTGAGGGACTGAAGTTACTAAGATTAATGATACGTTCGTCTCAGTCTCTCCCACCTGAGGTGCTTCAGGGCAGGATGTTTAAACTTAAACGTGGCTTAAATTTAGTTTTATGTGCTCCGTCATAAATCTAAAACTCAGAAGTTTCACTTTGACCAAAAAAACATCTTTAAATTCTGCAGCAAAAACATTTGTTTGAAAAATGGAACAAACAACAATTTTTGTTTTTCATCACCTGAAAAGAATAATTTGCATTAATTTGCATAAAACAGAAAATATGAGGGAGGACCGTTTGTTCCATTTGATTCTCTGAGGGATTAAAGTTGAACCTGCACATTATTTTTTTTAATTTCCCCTTGAATATGTTTCCGGTGCCACCGTTTCCTCCCTGTGGTGCTGAGACACATTTCCATTTGTATTTATCTGATCAGGAACATCAGGCTGACTCAGACTGCATGTGATGATCCACAGATCCAAAAAACTGCTGGGATGAGTTCATCAGTGAAGCAGCTGGTCCGTTTCCAGTCTTCACGCTAATCCAAGTTTAGCATAAAGACTGGAAACAGAGGAAGAGAGAAGAAGAAGAGAGTCTTATTAAATGTTGAACTGTTCCTTTAAAAATGCATGAGTATATCAGCTAATCATGTCTCTGAATAACAATCAGCTTTTACATTTTTTACAGCCCTGTCTCCAAGAACTAATGTTTATTTGGAGATATTCAACCTGAATTTAAATCTGCATAATGAGGAGTTGGTCATTAGAATAAATTAACAGCCTCGTTAGCGCCACTCGTCTCTTCCAACTTCTGAAATACATTTAAACTCTGATTTTCAGGGTCTGTGGGACGGATTATTGGCTTATCTCCATAAAAAGGAGTTTGTGTTTTAATGAACACTGAGTGGATCAGGCTGAATTAATAACATCATCATGTGACAGCATACAAATTTCAGTTGCACCCAAGAAACAGATTTAATGTAAATGTTAAAGAGGATCTGTTGTGCCTTTCTATATTATCAGATATTCATTTTAAAGATGGCCAAAATTTTAATTAATGAGGTAAACGTTTGTAAGAAAAGCACACGCAGTACGGCTCACGCTGCCCCTCAGCGGGCTTCCTAACGTCAGCTAATCTAAAAAAAGCGGAGGGGGACCAAAGGGAACTAAAACAGCTCGGTTCAGACATACACCCCCACCCCCCGGACCACCTCGCCACCACACAGCGGTCTTCATTCAGTCCAACACAAACCGACATGTAAGCATCATTTCTGGGAGACAGGGTTGGTTCTCATTAACATGACGATGGCCTCTGTTCGGGCCTCTGAGGACTTTTTACACATTTCTTTACTTCCACAGACGCTCTGACATAATTAGTTTGATCATTCAAAATCAATCCGATCAATCACATTGATCACTTTGACACAGATCCATAAAAACTGGATCTCAGCAGCAGCTTCTCTGCTGTTTATGTTTGCACGTTTTGAATTGTATGCAGAGTTTTTCAGTATTTCCTGACATTTTATTGTTGAACAAGCACCAAGCAGCTCTTAAACAAAATGCCTGTCAGAGGTATTGATGATGAAAATAATTGCTGGTTGCAGCCTCACAGTTCTGTGATGGATCAATACGACCGTTCTCAGGTTATCTGTCTGTGAATCCTGACAGAACAAATGAGCTCAGGATGAAAAACAATAATTCTCTGTACGACACAGTTGAGTGAATTTTCTGTTGAGTTTGCAGCTAATTAAACTGTGCAGGGATATTGTGGTGGAGTGACCCTGGGGGGCTGCAGCCAGGCTGGGTGGTTAACAGGGGACCCATTCTGCTCTCGCTCACGTTCTGCCTCCAACGTCACGTTTGGGTTTTCACCAAACAAACTGTAAAACTGAGGTAAATCTGTGCAGGAGTAATCCATCTGAGCTCAGTCTCAACATTGTTTCTACTTTCATGGTAAGCTGATGTCACCTCATCATAAGATCATCATCTGCAACCACAGCAGCCTGACAAAGCACAGGAAGTACAGCTTAAATGCACTGTAAGCTGCCCCTCTGTAGGCTTCCTGATGTTGGTTTCCACCTAAACATGATGCACCACATTCTGAAATGTCTCTGCTCAAACTTTGGATGGAAACAGAGGTGGAAAACTAAACAGCGGCAACATCTGGAGGGTTGATGAAGTCAGGTATGCTCAGGCTAATATGAACACATCAGCACAGGGAAGATGGAGGGTGAGTCAAGTCAAGTCAAGTCAAGTCAAGTTTATTTATAAAGCACGTTTAAAAACAACAGCAGTTGACCAAAGTGCTGTACATTTAAGATAAATAAAATAACTTAAAACACAATGTAAAAGAGATAGTTAAAACAGGAAGCATAAAATTATAAAAACAAAAATAAAAATAAAAGAAAACAACAGGGTTAAATTGTTCTTAATAAAAGTTCATCTTCAGGGTCCGTGATCACATGACATGAAGAAGATGCTGAAAACAGACCAAACTTCAGCCGAGAGAAGGCCTGAGATGATCCGTCCACAGCTCGAGGTTAGTCATTAATGCTGCTGCATTAATGCTTCTTCTCTGAAGCATTCAGATATTTGGTGTATGGGATGCTGAGAGCCATGGGCTGTAGTGACACTGAGACTTTAGGCTGAGCTTAAAGACGTGCTACACATGAATAGAGCTGAGTCAGCCGTTGTGAAGTCACCTACGTGTCCTCCTCAACCTGATCGTAGTGGCTTTGTGAATCACGCAGAAAACCGAAAAGAGCTGGGAACGAGCAGAATGGGTCCCCTTCGACAAAAAGGTCAAAACTCCACGTGCAGGATGAGGAGGTTTGAGCTCCTTTGGTTGTACAGCTGTGATGATGTTCACCCCACGGTGCTGCTGAGGAAAGCCCCTGTAACAGCACACTCACCAAAGGGCTGCCTCACAGGAAACAAGAAGAGCTTCAACTCGCATGTTCCCACAAATGCAAAATGCACAAATTGAAATGACATGGCTGTGTGATCAAATTACCACCTCACAGTGGGATTCGCTTTGGGACGACTCACCAAATCATGTTTTTCTCCCCCTGACAGGCTAATTTCATAATTTATCAGAGGTAAGAGCAAATTAATCTTCTGCTTCTGCTTTGCTGTCCCAACCTTGATCCATTTTCTTCTGGAGGTTTGAGGAGGAGGGGAGAGAGAGAGAGAGAGAGGAGTGAGGAGGCAATGTAAAATTAACGTCCTCGGCTCTTTATCGCCCTCTTTCAACTCGCTCGTAACTTTTACGTGAGGAGGGTCTAATGTGACCGCTTGACTGGCAGATTTACGGCCGTCCTCTGGCGCTTTAACAGCACGTCTGACCCCCGGTGACCTCTGGTGTTACTGCACCGTTCCTGAACTCATCGGGACATAAAGAGTGCAGCTGGAGAGTCCCTCCTTCAGCAGTCTCAGGAGACAGATGTTAAACCTGCTGTGAAATGCCCACGGGCAGCAAAAACCAACCACACCACTGACAAACGACCCGAACCTTCATCCAGCTGTGAGCTCTGCACACACTAAAATCCTTTACTTAAGGAAAAGTACCACAACAGCAGGATAAACATACAGTGTTATTGGTTATCACCAGCATGGAGCCAGTTCTGCTTATTTTTAACCTTTATTTAACCAGGAAGTGAAATCAAACATCTCTATTGTGAGACTGTCCTGTTAACCAATCAGAGACGGCCCTACAAACTCCATGTAGAAGGTCTGTGTCCACTGTGCCACCCTCCTGTCGGGCTTTGAGAAGCTGCCCACGTTTCAGCAATTATTATTATGTAGATTTACTAACATAAGTTGGGATAATTTACTTATACTAGTAAATCTACATAATAATAATTGTTGTAAGCTGGGATAATGGGGCAGCACGGTGACGTGGGTTTCCTCCCACAGTCCAAAGACATGCACTTACTGGGCTTAGGTTAACTGGTGACTCTAAATTGCCCGTAGGTGTGAATGTGAGCATGAATGGTTGTCTGTCTCTGTCCCTGTGACAGGTTGGTGACCTGCACAGGGTGTAGCCCTGCCTCTTACCCTATGATAGCTGGGATAGGCCCTAGCGATCCAGCGTGTCATCTGCCAATCACTGTAGCTCCTCCCACACCGCAGACATCAGACTTATGCTTCATTAAATACTTGCCACAGCTCTGAACCCTGTACTGCAGCCTGATGTGTGTCTTCCCAGGAATATAAATAGGAATGGCAGCGATAGGTCTGACTGACAGTAGCATTGTGGGGTACACGCAGGATATGGATTAGCAAAAATGAAAAATTGTAACAAGCTGTTATTGTTGTGTGACAGCTCAGGTTCATGATGTCAGATCAATACAGGGGGGCCATAAAGAACTGCAAACAGTGACATCACCCAGTATGGCAGGGATTCAACACAGGACTATAACTAAAGATTTAGAACCAGCTTCTTGGTACTGGTACCAGTCTGTAGACTGGGAAAAGCAGTATGGAAAAATAAAAGTCACTTCTACCATTATTCTTCAGACATACAGAACAGAGTAAGAATAAAGTATGAGCAACAACAGTACAAAATGATAAGCAGTGACATTAAAGGACTGCTGACCACGTCAGCTGGTTGTTGAGTTCAGATTCTGGTCCAAAACTGATTAAATCTGGTTAGGATACCATAAAGACATTATCAGAGGGAGGATGAGGGTTAGATGGTTCTCAGTGAAAGCAATGCTTCGCCGAGTCTCTGTTTCAGCATTAATCAAGCATTAATCACTTCAGGCCACGTACCAGTTTGTAAATTGTGTTCATAGACAAAGTAAAACCAGAGTTATGATCAATAAATTGATCCATGCTTACGTCCAGAAACAGTAAGAACAGGATATTCACTAACAGGAAGTGCTTATAAATAAAAAACAAACAAAAGAAATCACAACATCCCCTTTCTTATTGGTGGAAAAATGCATCACATCAACCAGTTAAAAAATTAGATGGCAGCATGTGGCGTTTGGTTGCTGAGGAACAGGTGAAAGGGTGGCAGTGATACTGATGGAGAGTTTGACCTGTGATGGCGCCCTCTGTCTGCGGTGCACAGGAACTGATTTTTGGCGTGTGGCATCTTATCATGACGCCTGATGGTTCTGTAATAGTTGTAGAAAACAGCCTGAGGCCTTTCCTGCATCTTAATGTAAATAGCTGTATATAACTTGCATACGTTTTTAAAGTTTAACACATATTTGTATTTTAAGTTATGAAAATAGTTTGTTAAACATGTTTATGGTTGTCACAGTAAAAAAAAAAAATCGAACTTTTATGTTTTTGTGTGATTTTAGGTCGAGTGTGTCAAAATGAAAAGATGACTGTACAGTCACATGTGAGGTTGTGCTGGAAACAATGTTGCCAAAGGCGAGGTAAATCATTTTTAAGGTGAAATATAAAGGTAAACACAAAAGCAGCCCCAAACAGAGGGTTAAGAAAAATCATCTTTTCAGCAACATGTTTGGTGGACGTTTGTGTTTTTGGAGCTCTGGCTTCTAAATGTTGCCGTAGCTCCTCCTGACGTCTCCTCAGCTCCTCATAGCTCACAGTGGTGTGTTGGAGCCCATTTGTCTCCGAGTATGAAGGAGCCCCCGCAGGAACACGCTGCATTTTTCCACAGTCTGATGAAAGGCGTGTTAAATGTGAGGCTGCAGTGCTGGAGCAGAGGCTCGCTCGGGCGTGACGCCCTGACTTTAACTATAAATAATGAAGTCCCCACGGAAAAACCTCTGTGGTGCTGCCCATGGCCCCGTCATATTTACCGCTCATCAATCAGTCCAGTTAGTTATAGCGTGGCGGGGGTCCTGGTAGAGGAGCTGCAGCTCATTCAGGACTCCCTGAAGACCGGCAGAGCCATCTGTCGGCCCGGCCCGACCCGGCCTCGCAGCTCCGGCTCTCCTCTCTCATTCGGCCTCAAGGTTTTCTGGCACTCTCCTCCTCCTTCAATTTTTAAAATCCTCTCTCTTTTCAATCTCACTTTCTCACCTCCTCCTCCTCACCTGCCCCCCATCCCCAACCCCCCCACCCCACTCTCTCTCAACACTGTAATAGCCCTCAGACACTTCAGATGGCTTCATCTCTCCTCCGTCTCCATCCTCTCTGCTCCTCCAGCCGATTCCACAACAAAGACTTTTTTCTCCTTTTCTCTCCCTTCTTTTGACTTCAGCCGCTCTTCAAAGGCCAAATCTCTCTGATTCTCCTCTTATAAGGCCTCCCTGCCTCTCTGCACAGCCTGATTTCTTACACAACAAAGGCGTCTATATCTCTCTTTAAACTCATACGGCGGCTCTCAGAACGAGTCCTTACAAGCTCCACCCCCCTCTCTCCGCGCTGCCTGCAGAGGTGAAAGACTTCTAGCATATTTATTTTTGGACAGATTTGACTTTCTAACTCTTCCACACACAGTCTGTAACTCAGCAGCCTCCAAATTATGTTTTGATGAATGGAAGCTGTTTTTATCTACTGAGAAAAATGACAGAAACCTCCCGTCAGTACAATCTAGTGCAACAGCACCACAATCTCAGTAAAACATTTACAATAAGCCTTCGTGGGCAGTGATGTTGAAGTAAAACTCAGGGAATAAAGCTGTGTTTACCAGGCGAGCAGAAAGGAAAGACTTTGGATCACTGCCCAAGATCAGGACACTGATGAGACCTACTGGGTGATTTGGAGGACTGACTGCTGATAAAAACAGGCAGCTTGTCATTTCTTTCTGTACTCTTCAGGAATCGTTCTCCAGGCTTCTTGAAGGACATTCAAAGCTCTTGTTTGGATGTTGGCTGCCTTTTGTTCTGTTCTCTGTCAGGATGATCCCACAGTAGTATTGAGGTCTGGGCTCTGGGGAGGCCAATCCATGGCTGATAGCACTGGCAGTGTGTTTGGGATCATTGTCGAGGACTGGACTGAAAATGAGTGAAAAAGCAGCCAATGTCCAAAGAAAGTCTGGAGAACTGTTGTTTAAGAGCACTTTAAAAATTACAAGTCTGACTCCGTGGAAGCAAAATATAAAGGAATGAGTGGTGGCTCAAGACTTTTCCACAGTATTATTAATACCATTTTTTTAAGTTATATTACTACAGATTCAACTAAAGGTATATAAAGCTCTTTCTGTTGGCCGGTAAAACCCTGAGCTGCTGGCCTGGAGCCGGGTGCTTTTTATTTTAAAATTGAAAGTACGTTGTTATGTGATTTAGCCAGATCACATCTGCTCAGGAAATCTGCTTTCCTGCATTTGTGCATGAAATGAGTTAATGTGTCACTGAAAGGTCCGGGCCGTTCCTCAGGGAGTCCTGTAAGACCATTTTGTGAACCCGTCGGCGTGTCTCAGAGAGGCACAAGGCGCCCTTTGGCACAGGGTTATTACGTCTTCAGTGACACGTGTCCATCACTCTCAACTCAACTGTTTTAATGGCCTAAACTGAAACTGAGAGTACAGAGGGGGGGAAATGAAACTAAGTGTAAAGCTGAAGGTCCAAACAGGACACAAGCCAGTCTGATAAACCTGCCATCAGTCAGGACAGAAAGGCCACAGCTGATCAGTTTATTAAAGACACTTATCTTATTGATCTAAAGTCAGGAAGTCTCGGACTGCAGCTCTCAGCTTCACAGACGATGCTTCAGACCAAAGACGAGACAAAAACAGACCAGTTCCCTCAGAATAAATGTGACTGTGCTGCTGATCCTTCATCCTTGCTGACACATATAATTAACACATGAGTAATGAGTATTAATGTACATAAACCATAAATAACCCACAGATAAATGCATTTCTCAGATGCTTGATTTGTGGAGTTTTTCTAAGAAGCATTTTTCTTTGAGACAAAGTAAATCGTCTTTTTGAAAAGGTCAGCTTTATTGAAATATTCAGCTCTATTAAAGAGGGACAAATTGTCATTTAATCTGGATTCATTATTTTTTATGCTTAATTACGGTCAGACTAATGTTGTTTATTTATTTTTGTCTGCTCATTAAAAGCTGATGATCTTCCACATAAGCGAGACACAGAGCTGAGGGTGGAGATGTCCCCGGGCATTTCAGAATTACCACAAACTTCTTTTATTTAGATTTGGCTGCAAACAAATGAATCACCTGATTCGATTATCAAAGCACACAAAAGCAAAAAGAGAAGAATCGGGTTAAATTTGCTCACCTGCAGCAGTTCATCAGGACTCTGCTTTTTAATCTCAGTGGCTGTCACGAGTGTTTGAGATGTTGCTCCTGCAGAGCCCGTCTCGATTGGACGGGCAGCCCCCATCCGTCGACTGCTCCCCGAATGTGAATAAGACACAAAGTCAGAGAGGTCTGAATATGCAAACGCAGACGTTTTCTCTTTTATCTCCCGACATGATTGATGACGGCCTTTTGGCTCGAAGCCATTTGTCACCGGATGAACGCCGAGGGTCAAGTGCCAGCGAGGTGGGCGGCGTGGCTGCAGCAGGGAGATAGGGAGGTGGTCAAACCACAGAGGACACCTGTTCCACCTCCTCACTTTATAAAACTGAGGATATTTTTGCTTCAAAGCAAAGAACGCACTGCACAGAGGTCTGCTGAAAGATGTCACTGCTAAGCTTCAAACAATCACACTTATCCAAAAACGGATGATTCGGGAGACGAGCACTGACTCTGCAGAGCTGCAACAGACACGTCATTATTACAGGAGCTGCTTCCACTGCAGCTGCACCTGCAGACCAGGGTTTGTGTTGAGTGACTTTCACTGAAGCAGAGGCAGAAAAAAATATCCTTTAAGTAGCTGAAGTTAAAGTGCTTATTATGCGGTGTGTACCTGCATTCCTCCAGGTACACACCAAAAGTTGAAAGTCCCACATCAGCCTACCCCACAGTGTATAATAGGGCAACACTTAACCTCCACCAGTGTCCTAAAGTGACTGAAAGTGAGCACGTATGCTTTTCTAGTCTTATACTCAAAGCACTTTACACTCTACACCTGATTTTTAACAATGAGGTACAGATCCCTGTGACCTCAGTCTCTGCCATGTTGGATCACGGGACAGAGTTTCAAATATTTTAAAGGCCACAAAGGTCATCAAATGGATTTGAGATTTTTAAGCCCATTGGAAGGCAGTAGTAGGTGGCACGAATGCTCTGGAAGTACATAATTACAGGTCTCAGTAGATGTTAATGGGGAGCATATGAGCCTTAGTAACATTATTCACCAGCTCAATTCAAAAGCAAAAGAACCAGGAATAAGAAATCACAATAAATATAAACCACTGAGAATCGTCACTGTCTGTGATTGTGGCAAGAAGTCGTCAGATTTTTAGTGGATGCATCTACTAAATAAAGTGGAACATCCTCGGTGACATCGTTCTCGAGTGATCGCAGTCACATGATGTTCAGAAAACTCTGTCTCCGACTCCGACTTTTAAAGTCGCCGAGATTCGAACTCAACCAAGACTTTTAGTAGCTGCACCTGCGGTGTGAATTTGAGCATCCTACCTCACATTGTTCTCGAGTCATCATGTTCACAATGTTGAAAGTTGCATGAAAAATCCACAGATTTGGTTTCCTGAATCTTTTCATCAGCTTTCATATTTCCATCTTCAGCTCTTCGGCGCCACCAGTAGGTCAAAGGTTTGTTAGATGTTGACTTTTGTGCCAGTGCCTCTTTTTTTCATCTCAGCAATGGCTGCCATTTGTGACTAAATTCAAAACAGATCATCTGCATATGGAGCCCACAGATCCCGTCCACCACGTCTTCCCCAATCCAACACCGTAACTTCAGATATACAACATTCAAGTTCTCAAAAGACACCAAAGCAGACCTGGATCCACAGCGGCCCACTTCAGCCTGGTAGTAACGAGTCAGAGTAAAGAAACTGAGGTTACTTCGTTTTAGATAACCCAACACTCCTTTTGTTTCTTCTTCTGCTGCTACAGATGCTTTTGCTTTTGAATCATGACCTCTCAAACACCTCAAAACCTCTCATCCCTACAAACCACTGAGTTACATAAAAGAAGTGATCATCAAACTGGCCTGTCCTCACTCTTGAGAGTTCATAATTCAAGCCTTATTTAATTGAATTCACCTCTGTCATTAAACCATTTCTCCTCCATTATTAACCTTCATCTCTAATCTTAAAACAGCTGTGAGGACTGAAGCTGATCTCTCTTTCTGTTTCCTGCCCGTCACCAGGTCCAGCAGCAAAGAAGAAATACGTGAGCTACAACAACCTCGAGATCTAACGGCATTCCTCCACCTGAACGACAGACTGCAGAGAGAGATGTCTGATCTCCTGCAGGAAAGATACGAAACGAGAGAAAACCGATGAAGAAGGACTTTTTATTTTATTTTTTTGGTCTCATGTGCTTCACTGCCCATCAGAGACGTTCAGGTGCAGAGTCAAACTGGAGCCTGGTGGTACGACCTCTGAACTCTGACCCGCACTTGGTCGAGGAGAAAAGCTCCAGAAATTAAAAAAAAAAATCTAATTGTTTTGTTGTTAAAGTGATGCCGATGGTTGTGAGGTCGAACACAGCGGATGCATCAGTGGACGCGTTGCAGCCTCTGGGTTGCGGCGAAGACTTGGCGGCGCTCACAGGGCTCCACGCCGCTGTTGATGTCAAACGAAGCAGCCGCCTCAGCCCGACTACGAGCCCAGCTCCTCTTCTCTCTTTATGTACTTCCAAACTGCAAGTTCTCACCTTCCTGTCAGCCGTGTGTAGTTCTTTATGGCTTATATGTTGGCCTCTTTCAGTTGGTTTCATTTCTGTTGGTTTGTAAGACAGCTACAGTTACCATGCCAACAGTGGATCTATTTCGCTTCTCGCTTCTCAGTTTGGTTTTATTGAAGCCATATTCTTCTTCCCTTTCAGATTTGAAGGGCTTTGCTCACGCTGCCACCTGGACTCAGATTTTTGTCATGCAAATATAAAGCAGCAAAAAAACAAAGAAATGTTTTAAAGCCCCTGAAAACTGCGAAATGTGAACAAACCCTTTTATTAACCTGCAGTGGAACTGAGTGAGGTTCACGCCAACATTCGCTCTGCTTCCAGGACAAACGGTCAATCTCTCTGCTTGGGCGACAGCGCTCTGAGTTTTAGGACAGCACGTCACATCCCACTGTGGAACGCATGCAGGAAATGCATGTCAAATGCAAGTCAAGCAACTTGTCATAAAAGTCATAAAATTTAATAACCACATTTAAGCTGTTTTTACATTCATATTTAGTCTCTGAGGTATAAATAAATACACTATGTTAACCCAAGTCCTCTTACCCCCCCCAGCATTTTATTCTTTCTCCCTCCAGTCAGTACTTAGACTTGATTTGCTCCTGTCCTACTTCTCCCAATGTATACACTGGGATATACTGCCTCACAGTTAGAATACCATCTGGAAGGCCTGGGTTCGATTCCACCTTGGCCCAGGCCTCTCCCTCTCTCTGTGTGGAGTTCGCATGTTCTCCCTGTGCTTCCGTGGGTTTCCTCCAGGTACTCCAGTTTCCTCCCACATTCCAAAAACATGCACTTACTGGGGTTAGGTTAATTGGCTACTCTAAATTGCCCGTAGGTGCAAATGAGAGCATGAATGTGAGTGTGAAAGGTTGTTTGTCTCTCTGTGTTAGCCCTGTGACAGGCTGGCGACCTGTTCAGGGTACACCCTCTCGCCCTATGACAGCTGGGATAGGCTCCAGCCCCCCCGCAACCCTGAAAAAAGATAAGCGGATGGATGGATAGATGGATGGATGGATAGGTTGTTCAAAAATATATAAAATCAAAATACAAAGTGGAAAAAGTACAATAAGGTTATCGTAAAAGATATATTGTCTAATAAATGTATGTTTATTAAATTTAAGATATAAAACCTGTGATAAAAACAACAGTTAAAACAATTAAGGCCTTTTGGGGATTGTGAGTCTGTGCGACATTTTTGACAGAAATGTATATATTTGATTATTTTTGATGAACAAAAATGTCATTTATGCTTAAACAAAACTTCAATCATCATAACTGGTTAAAAAAAGGTATTTTGGTCCTTTGGGGAGTGCCAAACCCTCCTCTATGTGTGGTCATACAGGCCTAGAGACCAGTTGGCAACCCCTTTGCAACCACAACTTGCTAGGGAAAAATAAGTATTCCTTGACCTGTTGGCGAGTCGTCGCTGGAAGCCGCTGGATGTTGCTTGGTGAAAGAGTGAACTGAAAAGCTCGCCTTGTGATTGCTTTGCTAGCAGATTGCTTCAATCACTCATAGATTGCATGGAAGTTGCTGAGATGTCTGCAAACACTTGCTGACTCACCACTGAGCAGTAAATAAAAAAAAGCAACACAAACCCGAAACAACTGTCAACTGCAGCAGTCTGCTAGCAAAGCAATCACACTGGGGTTTTTAGTGAGTGATCTCTGGGCCTGTGTGACAGACGCGTTGGTCACTAAAAGATGGGTATACCCATAGTGATGTCATCCATCATTAGATAAGTTTGGCCGTGAAGCGTTCCTTTTTGGAAAGAGACACATATCGGCTTTTATTAAACGTCACCAAAGCCCACCTGCAGTTTCACAGCAAACTCTGAAGCTACCCAACGTGGGGGGAGTTTCACATTATCTGGAGGACTTGAACAGGAACATTAGTGGGACATTCATTTTTATTAACTTCACCGCTTAGTGGGAATAATTAAAGGAGAAAATTGAGTACTTGGTGAATGTAAACTGAAGCACTGGTGTGTTTATTTTCTGTCATTCTCACCAGTAAAAGCAGCAGAATCAACCATCAGCAGCTGCTTCTCTCTGCTAAGCTTCATACAGACACATCACTTAAAATAGCAACGATTGTCAGGAAACTTCTCGCAGATTAATGGAGGTTTTTGTGGGGGCATCAGAGACGATACCTCTGAAAGGCGTAGGTCAGCACTGAGGCTAAAACTCAGATTTGACTGAGTTTGGGTACAAACTACAGAACCTAACTCTATGTACAGCTGTCCTTGTCTCTGTGTTTTGGAGAAACGGTGGCATTTTCAGGGGCTTTAACTGAAGTGGGTTTTCTGCAGATGAGATGTGAAGCTTGTAAAACTTTTCTTAAATCCATCCAAAAATCTGAATGGTCAGCTGGCAGTGAACACAAAGCCAAAAAGAGTTAAAAAAAATGTGTTTTTAAAGACGTTTGTGGTCACATGATGAAAACATTCCCATCCCAACATGCGTGTTCCTTCTCCACACACTATTTCGTAGGTGTTTGATGATGATGATGGTGGTGGTGAAGATCCTTACCTGTGTTGCAGAGGGAGCCTTCTTCGGTCCAGGCTGAATATCTGCTGATTTCATGGACTAAAAAACGACAAAAGGTGTTGATGTCGAGGTTGTCAATGCATGCCTGATATGTTTGATGTTGAAACCGAACCAGAAAAAAAAAGTTCTCTCAGCACAGTCGATCCCACCTGTCTGCTCTGAATTGTCTGTTCTTCAGTTCCTTTCCTGTTGATTCCTCAGAAACGTTCTCACACAGCAGAATATGGCTTTGATTGGTTTCTTATTTTCCTGCGGGAGAAAAACATGAAGAATATATATTTAAAAAAGAAAAACTCTTGTTTTAAAAAATGGAAGCATGTATGTTTTCTACTGTTTGTACTTGGTATATTCATGTTGCCCTTGCTGCTTATGTGCCAATGTTGTGGGAGAGATTTACATTTGGCCACTCATGCAACTATTCTGTGGTGTTGTCCAAGAATGTATCAACATGAAATAAAAACATTTGGTTATTTTTTTTAATACGCCCCGGAGATGCAGTTTGGTTTGTGTGTCGTTGAGTTCAGGACCTCCATCCTGACCTGAAACATTCACTCTCCATTTATTCTCAGTGAGATTTAAAGAGCAATGTGCAGGCTGCCACAATTCATTGTTTAATGTGAACAAAAATTAAGCAGATATTTAAAATATTTGCACTTCTGTGCACTAAAACCTTTACAGTCCTCCTTTTAACTGAGTTTACACCCACCTCATCAGTCTCCACCCACTTCCAGCTCCATATTTTCCTTCATGGCCACAATAATGGCCGCAATAATCCTTCTTTATCTTCCAGCCCGTCAGTTCATCCCATCTAAAACAAGCTGTTTTACTGCCTTTCTCTTTAAGCACTCCCCCAACTTTCTTCTGATTGGCCACCTCTCACAAACGTGACCATATAAGGATTTTCTTTTTCTTTGACATCATGCAGATCCAAGAGTAGAAAAAAACAGATCCACTTTGTGTTTGGAGCAGTCTGAGCTTCAGGCTCACGCCAGCTTGCCTGCTAAAAAAAAACTGAACTCTTAGGCTGATTTTCAGAAAGCTTAAGAGTTCAGAAGCTCTCTGTCTTTATTTTTCCTCACAGAGGACGTACAGATCGTGAATGCACAGCACAGATAAGCCCACACTCACCTGGCTTTTGTATGTTTTTTAGAAATCTGCTGCTGGGTGGAATAAATGTGGAGGATTAGGAGGTCAGTGAGATAACTGGATCTGCCTGGCCATCAGCCAAGCATGGAGGTTTAGGGCAAGGTCAGAACAGTCAGGGACTGTGAGACCATCTCAATGTGGTCCGATGGTCAGAGGTCTGTTACTGCAAACACATCCGACTTCAGTTAAAATCAAGTCAGAAAGTCACAGTTTAAATGGACCAAATGTTGAGGAAGTCTACTAAAGTTATTTTCTGTTATTGTCTGGTTGCAGTGTGGAAACCGGCTGCAACACGAAGCGCATGAAGGACGCGTTCTGGGTTCATCTCTGTGAACAAACCAAACCTTCGATGTTGTGGTCATTGGCAGTTAATCTGGGGTTAAAGCCAGCAACGCCTTCCAGAGAAGTGATCCGGGTGTTAAATCAGCTGAATGCACAAGGCAGCAAACTCACAACTTAGCAACTTCTACACAGAGTACTGACAGACACTGAGCTCCCCTCAGAGTCAGTTTGGGGTTTGCTCTCTGAACACAGCTTATCCATGAGCGGCCAGCTCCATGATCAGCTGCTTTTAAAAAAAAAAAAAAACTGAACTGTTTGCCCACAGAGTGTGAACCCTCCCCATCTTTACTGCTGAAACATTCAGCTTCTCTGTGATGATCTTTATACGTCCGATCATGGCACTAAGCAGCCTGTGCTGTCTGATGTGATGGAGGTGGATTCAAGCTGTCCTACCATGGTGGAGATAGGAAGAGAAATGGAGTAGGGTAAAGAGTACGTGAATAGTGTTGTGGTGGTGAAGAGTGTCAGACAGGATCGTAAGTTTGCAGCTGGAAATTGAAGGAATGATGTTGAATGGTGTCAGTGTGTATGCCCCGCAGGTTCAGTGCCAGAAGAGAAAGAAGAATTCTGGTGCAAGTTGGATGAAGTGAAGATTGTTTTGTTTCTTGAAGACGTTTCGTCCCAGAGGCTTCTTCAGTTCTCAAACCAAAGGTGGAGAGACCCAGGTATTTACCGTACACCAAGTGGGCATAGTCCCCTGGAGGTGGTTATAACCCTCTATTGTTCATGTTCATAATCACATGTGCCAAGGTGTGAAAGGAGGCGTGGGTCATTACACTCGGCGGTTTCAGGTGAAACCAATTTGGGGCTTCACCCCATTGTGTCAAGTAACCTAATGAGGTCACCTGAACAAAGGTATGGGGGGGGTTGAGGCACCTGGGGAGGGAGCTCAGGACAGTAAGCGGGGGAAAGTTGGTGACGTAATCCACCTGCTCTGTTCAATGATGGTTGTTCACAGTGGACATAGATGCTTCTTTTACAAACCATCTGTCTTCTCGGTCCAAAATGTGAACAATGGCATCCACAAAAGAGTGACCTTTGACCTTCAGATGCAGATGTGCAGCTGAGCCTTCAAGAAACAAAAAGAATTCCAGTCGCCCTTTTTTCAAGCTGCAGTGACTCCTGAGACCTGGGTGGCTGAGAACCCACACAGACTACAGATGTGATATCTGCTCTGAGAGTGTTGATGGAGAAGTTAGAGAAGGTCAGAAAGAGCTTCACTGTGTCTTTGTGGATCCAGAGAAAGCAGATGATAGGGTTCTCTCCACTGCTCTGGAAAGAAGAGGAATGAAAGTCAGTAGAAACAAAGCAGAATCCATGTGTGAGAATGAGAGGGAGGCAGGTGGAAAGGTGACCATGAAGGATCCTGTATTCATTTTTCAGGCGTCTGAACTACTTAAAAGAAGTCCAGCTGAGATGCTACAGCCTAAACATCTCACAGGTTCACCGAGTTTACTGTGAATCTCTTCTACCTGCTCTGAGATAAAAAGATCTCCGTGAAGCATTGGGCAGCTTGTGCAGTAATGAATCAAAGCCCACAAGCTTGGATACAAAGTGTCCCAAATAAAGCAGGGAGGAGGGCACAGTGTCAGCTGGGGACAGAGCCTGTGAGTGGAAGATGACAGATCTGTTTCCTGCTGATAAACTTCAGGTTTATGAATAAATTCAATGTAACAAAAATGAAACATATCCTACTGAGGGTGTTTAGTTTCAGGGCAAAAAGACTAAAATGTGCTTGAGAAGGCAAAGAACAGCTGTGACAGATGAGTGCAAAATGACCACAGAGAGACACAGAATGACCAACAACAAACAAATATACACAAAAATACTAAAAACAGACTCACAGTAATCACAAGGAGACATGAAATGTCCACAAAGGCATGTGAAACAAATACTAAGAGATGCTCAATCAGTGGATTCAACTTCTGATCAATACACATGATTACAGTACAATGCTGATTATTCAGCGACAATGTAATCAGCTGACTGACAGACACTGCAGGTTGCCAGAGACAAATAGCAGATCACGAGATCCTGACCGATTATTAGCAGGGCCGATATATCACTCAATATTTGCTGGTACATCAGTATCGCCATTCATGAAGACAGATAACTGAACATTAAATGTAGAGATATGAAACCGTGTAATGAGAGGCCACTCTGCAATTTCCCTTTTGGAGACATGTTTGGAACGCCGTGAACGACAACCAGCTGATCTGAGCAGAGACGGATGTGAACGTGTAATCCTGGGGAGGAAATGCTCTTTGTGTTTCGTGGCTTTTTAAGTCTCTGAATATCAATATGAGTCCTAAAAATCAAATCGAAACAGTTACAGAGCATAAAAAGGCTGAGGTAGGATATTAATGTCCATGTTTTCTCTCGCCCAGCTGGGATAGATTTCAGCCTCCCTGCAGCAGTGAGCTGGATCATGAACTCTCAGAGGAATCAATCACATCATTACATAAATGAACGGCAGCACTCTCCAAATGTTCTAACTCCACATGAACCCAGCAAACACGGGGAAAAGAGTAACAGTGAGCAGAGCAGTGGTGGGGTGATGGAGATCCCAACCAGCCACAGAGAACTTTATGAAAACAAGATTCTGCCAGATGTCTAAGCATTGCTGAGATCTGATGAAAAACTGCTGAGTCAGGCTGCCCTTTCCATCTGAATTTGGTTGAAAAGTGAACTCAACAGATTCAAACCCAGATCTTTCTGTCTGCTACGAGGCCACGCTGCTAACTGCTGCAGCCCAGCATGAGGGCACATCCAGGTGTACGTACAGATAAGCTCAGCGTGCAGCACACACTGAGACAGAAACACGGGGAGAGGTGCAGAAATGGCACAAACATGTTTTTAGATTTAACAAATGGACCTCAGGTAAAACTGGTTTGTGTGCCTGGAGTGGACATTTGTGGCTGACCACAGACAAATTAAATGTCAATCAAACATTGGATTAAAAACAAAACGTGTGTTTTTGAAACAGCAGCTAGGGTGATGTAGACATCTGCTAAATTCAGTCTTTTTATATGTCTCAGAGTAGACCTGCTACCTCTCCACGGCGAAAAGAGCTAGCTGACGTGGATGCTGTGGTGTTTCAGCCATGTCAGGGAGGAGGTCCAAGGGCAGACCCAGGACTCAAGGAGGAAATTTTGACTCTTGGCTGGCTTGGGAACACCTCAGTGTCCCCCAGAAGAGCTCGAGGAGGTGGCTGAAAAGAGGGAGGTCTGGAAACTGCTGACAGAGGTGGATAAGCAGCAGGGGATGGATGGATGGATGGATGGATGGATGGATGGATGGATGGATGGATGGATGGATGGATGGATGGATGGATGGATGGATGGATGGATGGATGGATGGATGGATGGATGGATGGATGGATGGATGGATGATGGATGATGGATGGATGGATGATGGATGATGGATGGATGGATGGATGGATGGATGATGGATGATGGATGGATGGATGGATGGATGGATGGATGATGGATGATGGATGGATGGATGGATGATGGATGGATGGATGGATGGATGATGGATGGATGGATGGATGGATGGATGGATGGATGATGGATGGATGGATGGATGGATGATGGATGATGGATGGATGGATGATGGATGATGGATGGATGGATGGATGATGGATGGATGGATGGATGGATGATGGATGGATGGATGGATGGATGGATGGAAGGATGGATGGATGGATGGATGGATGGATGGATGGATGGATGGATGATGGATGGATGGATGGATGGATGATGGATGATGGATGGATGGATGGATGATGGATGGATGGTGCTGTGTTATACTGAAGCTGTGATTATAAGCAGAGCGATGAGCTTCTGTTTAAGGCAAAGAAAAGCAGAAGAGAATCCTTCAGGGAATTCAAAAAGACAAAGTTTGTATCTGAGACAAACTTTTCCTCTTCAGTCTTTCTGTACAATTTACACAAACATACCCCCCACCCCACCCCCCCCCCACACACACACACACCGCACCCCCCACCCCCCGAATCCCCTGGAAATAATGATAGAGCAGGAAAGTGGTCCTTGGTCTCCTCCCCGTCGTCTGAGCCTCTCTCTGAGCCGTAGATAAGAGCAGCTGTGGGGAGGGCTCGGCTCTGTGTGGATTCACATAACTAACCTTCAGTGTCCAATTAGATTAGCCGCCGCCAAACCAATTAGTGTCTCTGGGAGGAAGGATGAGATGCCAGCAGTCGTATTAGGACTGATATCCTCGCAGCAGGAAAACATGCTGACAGAGCTCTTCAATAGCCAGTGCAGTGGAAAATGCAGCTTCTTTTTTCACTCGCATAATAAGAGAAAAAATATTTTAACTTGGAACAAAAACAGTGTGAGGAAAACATTTAGCATTAATGAGTCAGAGGAGCCTAAAAGTGATGCTGGGTTCATTTCCTGTCCTGAGAAAACAGCAGCCCGAGGAAACACAAACACAGCAGATCCATTAATGAACTGCACTTTTTATTACTTTTAAAGCCTGCAGCTCTGAAAGCACATGAAAAAAATGAAATATTTCTGACTCCTTTAAAGCCACCAGGACACTGTAATCAGAGCCAGCTTCAGTGTCACAGCTCAGAGCTCTTTGGGGCGTTTTGGGGGAAGTAAACAGGAAGTTAACACTGCAATGGTTCAACAAACTGGTCCCCAAGCAGCAACTTGAATCCTGCATTATTCAGATTCAATGGTACAGTTTTACCTGCTGCCTCGGCCACATCTGAGCCAAACACAAGCAAGCTAAACTTTATTCGCACAGCGCAATTCGTTCAGTGGAAGAAGGAAGCCTGAGCGACCAGAGGACACAGCCACGACTCTATATTAATACTGTAAAACTAAATCCACAGACAAACATAAGCAATTAATAAAATAATTATCACCAATAAACCAATCACTTGGAAAAACAAAAACAGCACATTGGGATCTTAAAAACACAATAAAACCCATCAGTTACATCTATAAAAGTAACACAAATTAAATAACAAAAAAAACCAACAAGAGACCCAGAAAACAATCAACAGTCAAAAATGTTTTATTTTGTTTTGGCTTCTAATATTATTGTAAGTCGCTTTGGATAAAGGTGTCTGCTAAATGTAATAAAGTAAAGTAAGTAAAGTAAAACCAATAAAAGTAGAAATAAAAAATAATAATAAAGCTCAACAGTCACCCAGTAAAACTTATAAAAATCTAACCAATTTAGATCAATAATACAAAGAGGCCACACCCATAATAATGCAAACTAACAGGTGAGTTATAGAAACATCGTCCATCATACAGCTGTTACTGTATGAAAGGACAAATTATCAAAGCAGTTTCTGTATCAGGCTGTAAACATGTTGATTACTGCTGGAAAGTTTTAACATGGGAGTCTATGGGGACTGACTCACTATGGCGCCAACACCGATGCCGGGCGATGTTACGGCTATGACAAGAGCTCGACTTTTTCTTCAGCCGAGCTAAAAACAGACCATCAGGCAGCTTCTTCATGATGGACATCAAAGATAATAAAAGTATGAGTCACTCAGAGTCTTACTCGGTTATAAATCTGCTGCAAGAAGTTGTAGCTGTTTCCCAAAAAAGGGGAAAAATATATCAATATTTCAAACCGAACTTGAGGCTCGAGGAAACTTTGGGGAAAAAGCTGTTGTTTAGCAGCTTTTTCTTCTTTTCCAGCCAGTTAATGATCATGCAGCCTCATTCGAGACTCCTAAAAGATGCACTCACTGGATGACTGTTAGAGTCGTTAATCAATACCAGTGAGTCACTGATTAGTTTGCTGAGTGCAGACTGCAGTTCAAACGAAGCCAAACACAGACAGAGAGAATGAAACCTGCTCTGTATTGCTGTCCTGCTACGAGTGAATGATGGGAGTCTGTTCACTCTGATTGGAAACAACAGAGGAGATACAGCAGGACAGCAAATCACTGCTTTCTGCTAACTACCACCACAAACTCACTCCTTCTCCACCCTTCTCCACCTTCCTCTCAGCATTCACGTCACAGAAAAACTTCAGACTCCTGGCTCTGGGTTTGAGAAAAGAAACCGAAATCATCTACAGTTGATTAGTGCTTTCATTGTTTCCTTTATTCTTAATGATGACCAGCACATTTCAAACTGTACAGCTACTACAAGAACCTGAGGAAATATGCACTTTCAAAGCTCTTCTGACCTTCATTCTCATACAAAGCACTTCAGAAATTACTGGCAAAACCACACAGAAAAATAAGAGCAAATATTCATCCTTCTGCAACTAAAAAGCCAACATGGATCATCTGTTCTCCAGCCACATCACACACCCATAAAACCTCTTCTTCTTTCCTTCATTTGCCCAGCAGCTCAGTCTTCAGCATCTTCCTCCCAGCGTACCCAGCATCTCTCCTCCTTGTGCCCAGATCATTCTCACCTCCCTTAATGTGTAAGAGTTAAACCAACAAACAAAGCTATCCTGAGTTTTTCAAGCGTTTCATGGAAAAAGAACTCTTCATTTGTACAGAAAACAAGACTGAGTCAGCTACATTTGAAAAGATGGAGGGGCACCGGCCCCAGGAGTCGAGCTCAGCCTCAAGAGAAAAGCGAGGTCGGTCAACCGAGGGTTAAATCGGCCGTGTTTCTGTAGGAAACGCCTCTTCTTATGAAAGTGGAAGTGATGTCACCAGCTCTTGTTTAAGGCAAACAGTCATAGATCAGATGGGGCAGGAAAACCAGAAGCATCAGTCACAGGTTTGATGCTGTGAAAAGTGCAAACATTCGTGTAATTGTGGTCATTGGTAAATCTCCCCAATACATCACTGAGAAACGAGACGTGTGCTGAAGAAAAAACTAAACTAACTCAGCGTCTGAACTGAGAAATAAAGATAATTGAATGCTGGTAAATAAACAACAAGCGGTCAAATTAACAGCTGCTGATGACATTCAGCATGAAGCTGATGGCAAACATCCACCTATTAAAGTCCAAACTGCTGAATTCGATTTTGCTCCCTCTTAGCAGACATTCATTATGAATTATCTCCCTTTTCTGACAAAAAAAGGCCGGTAATGACAAATATTTCAATATTTGAATGTATAATTTGAGATAAGCCCAACCTCGTGGTGAGCCAATTAAAAAAGCATGAATGGAAATGGACGGCTTATCTTCAGAAAGCATCGAGGTCGGCTCAGAAGTGACGGAGCTACAGAACAAAACTCCGAGATTTGACACGGTGACGATGCAGGATGGAACATATTGCTCTACACTGGCTTATTTGGCTCCACACCATCAGCGTCTTTACACTTGATGAGGTCTTCCCTGCTATCGGCTCAGAGATAGCAGGTGTCAATGGAAACCAATTTAAGGCGTCCACAGCAAAGCAAGTTATTAACCTGCCTGCCAAAGAACTGTATCTTCCCCTCTCCCTCTCTCTTTATTTTGGGAAGAGCGACAGAATGAAAGAGAGAGACTGCAGAGAAAGAGTGAGCGGCTAGAATAGCTGTTTCAGAAGTCGATTAGCGCTTTGACATTTTGTCT
Source organism: Archocentrus centrarchus (assembly GCF_007364275.1). Lineage (NCBI taxonomy): Eukaryota > Metazoa > Chordata > Actinopteri > Cichliformes > Cichlidae > Archocentrus > Archocentrus centrarchus. The sequence continues at coordinate 4,029,432 of NW_022060258.1, forward strand.
TTTTAAACGTTCGAGTTAGAGGCTGAAAAACTAAAAGCTTCCCAGAGAAGACGGAAGCAGCAGCGGCGAGAGAGGAAGGAGAACCGCTCGTGCCCTTCAAGTGAAAAACTCAATCACTGTGATTGACAGTGGCAAGCAAAAGTTTAGGCACCCATCATCAGATTTGTGTCCTTTGTCTCGCTTAGATCCACTGGCAGAGGTGTCGAGGATGCTGTCTCACACTTCCTGTCACAGCATCCTGAGGGACTTCTGTGATCTGATAATCCCATCCTGCCATTCCTACTCATTTACCATTTTAAACGTTACTGTATCTGGTTGGTACAAGGTTTAACTGCTAGGCCACAGTGTGTGAGAGTAGCTCCAGATGTCAGAGTGGAGTTGAGAGTTTTAGCTGATTACTTTATTATTTTTGTTTTTTGTATGATTTTAGAGTGTTTAAAAAAAGGAAAGAAGCACCATATCTGGAAACTGCAAGCAGCTCTCAGATGCCCACCAAACACCAGGTGCCCATAGACGTTCTCTGGGCTAAATCTGAACAGGCATCTCTTCATGTTTAAATGTGGATGAAAAGTGAAAGATAACACTGTCATTTTTCAGCCTGTTATAAAGAGTTGAATTTAACCTGATTTGAACCATGAATTCATGTTTACCTGCTCAGCAGTTTTCTGTCTCCATCACACCTGGCTGTGAGCAGACAGCCACACAGCGTCCTCTACAGGTACACCCCCGTCCATCCAGTTTCTGCTGCTTATCCAGGTCTTCAGGTCCGGGTCGCAGTTGGACAAGGCTGAGCCCACAGACCTGACAGAGGAAGCTCGTTTCTGCCGCTCGCAGGGTTCTAGCCAGCAGTTGATCGCCCGGCGCTGTGCCATGCTGAGGTCGTCTTGCGCCGGGCTGAGAATTTCAGCAGTTCGCTGTCGGAACTCTTCGCTATCACTGCAGTGAGCAAGAGGGCGCGCACCCCGCACCCTCACCAATACCAGACTGATTTTTTTCTCTGGCTAGATCGCTGCACTATAGTATTATTTCACATTCATTTTAGATCGCAATTTGCAATCTACCACCGGGCATGGCCAGTTTATGTGCATGCGCAATCTCGCGATGGTCCTGTTCACGCTTGGTTTCGCGGGGCTACAAAAAGCAAAATGGTGACCAGGGGGAGGAAGAGGAAAAAGAGAGCTCAAAGGACAATTTCAGGCTTCCTATTAAACATAAAGTCCCAGGAGCTGTGAGAGGCTCTGTCATGCTGACAACGTGATGGCAGATATTCAAACGTAGGAAGTGCTGTTAGCAGCTGATCGGATCGATAAAACGCCTGGATTATGATGTTTTTGTTGTGTACGCTTTTTACGGGATTTCTACATTATTGGTCACTTTTAAATCGATCACGCACACAAGGCGAGGGCCTTAACCTTGATTGACAGCAGTTGTTACAGGAAGGCCGCCATAAGGTAATGAGCATCCATTGCTAGCAATATCACTTTAGCGAGAAACAGGATTAATGAAATAGATGTATTTTATTTTGACTACAGGCCTCTATAACATTCACAAATGGCATTGGTTTCGAAGAAACAGTTGTGCAATGTTGCCTAACAGCTGCTGTCAATCAAGGTTAAGGCCCTCGCCTTGTGGGCGTGATCAATTTAAAAATGACCAATCATGTGAGGGCTTGTGAATCCTTTGGGCTCCGCCCCGGATGGTCAAAAGTCAGTTTCCTCGCTTGCGTAGAATTTTGTTCCACGCACAGAATCACCCGCGAGCGCGTGAAACTGCTGCTGCATCAACAAACTCTGCACCAGAGGGTTTACATGAAAATCAGACAAAAGCCCGATAAATGGCCAGCAGGCTGAAGAAGGTAAAAACTGAACTTCCTGCCTGCAGTGAGGAAAAAGTTTTGCACCAAAAGAGGAAAAACAGAGATTCACCTGTCCACCAAACAAAGAGCAAAGTCATAATGACTGACAGCTGAGTCACTGATTGGACAAGAGCATTAGTGATGTCATCCTACATCATCAGCACTGCAGGGATCTTCAGAGGAACATCTGATTAATCTCTGCAGTGATCAATAAATGGCTGATTGTCCTTCACAAACAGCTTCAGAAACAGGACCAAGATGCACTAATTTCAATGATTTTCTGCTGAAATATGAAAACATAAATTATACATGATCTGTGGATCTTTATTTCTGCTCAGCATCAGCAGTTTGGGTTTTGAATATGGCTGCTGTTTGGCCAGAATCAATGTGTTCTGACTGAGTCTCATTAACTTATTTATGTTTCACTGACATAAAATAAATATGAGTCTTGTGTAAAACACTTTTCAGAATTAAACTCAGAAACTTGTGCAGTCTCTCAAAGACAGAAAGATCTGTATGGGGCTGTTATTGTACTGTGTGTGCTCAGTCCACGTGTGTGTGTCGCGATCTGTGTGTAATCAGATGTGTAAATAAATCTGCAGCGTGCATATTTATTAACGGTTGAAAAGTCTTAAAGTTTTGCTTGAATCACTGAAAACACAAGTTGTCAGTTACAGTCACCCAGCCTTACAACTGGCTCTCTTTACACACTGACTTCAGCTACACTTCCACCGCTCTGTGCAGCGATTTGTCTGTAATCCAGGGTTCATTCACCCTGAGCTCAGACTCACAAGCTCAGCATGTACAGTACCACCAGGTGGAGTATTGCTCAGATCGCAATACACACACGTGGATTGAGTTACGCACACACAAATAGCCCCATAGACCTGAACACAGATTCAAGCTGAGAGACTTTCAGTCCTTCATTTCATATCAGCACATCATCCTGAAATGTCCCCTTACTGTCGAGCTTTGTGTTGTTTTTGATGTTGGCAGGACGCCTTTATTACCCTCCCCTGTCAGAACATTGGAGACATGCTCAGATTTTCACACTGGCCAATCCAGGAAAAAAAGATAAATTTGGAGGCTTAGTGTGGACCTCATTAAAGGGTGAAGTCTGCAGTCAGACTTCACCACACCACGTCAGCCCACACAGAACAGATGAGACACTTTCTTCTGAGTTGTGTTTTTATACAGTGTTTGGTCAGATTTGGATAATAAAAACTGTTTTGTCAGGTTTGAAAACAGGTTAAAAATAAAGCATTGCCATATGTTAAAAGGCTAATTTTCTTGGTTGCGCTCACACCTTCAGAGAAAGTCAGAAGACAGAGGATGTTGTAGCTTTATTGGCATTCAGTACATGTTTAATTTAAATGATATTTGGCCTTTCTGCTTCCTCTCAAAGCTCACTGCTCTCAGAGAGATGTTCGTATTCATTTTCAGATTTCACACTTGATTTAGAGCCAAACCAGCAACATTTAGAACTCAATCAATCTTCCTACTTTACATACAACCTGAAACAGCCGTAATTTTCCAATCAGCCTCAGCAGTCGGTGCTGTCACTTTCAATGTATCGCAACATCCCCCAAAACCTTGAAGACTGTGAACAAAACCCACATCACATTAAAGCAGCATGCAGCCCCATTTCACTGCACACACTTGGCTCTTTCTGCTCTGAACATCCAAATTGGCAGATTCTCCCACCGTGCAATATCAAGCCAGCCAACGCCTCACATTCTCTGCAAAAGCCACTAAATCTTCCAACAGAACCACAGCATCAGCCAACCCCGCTTCATCCCCAGCACTCCATTTTTGGTTGCTGTTATTAACATGAATATCGACAGACTCTCCCAGCGAGGTGCATCCAGCTCGCCGGCGGCTGTGGCGCCCTCATCCATTCTGCTATCCTCCCTGTGCACACATCATCTGTTTTGGGCTCCTGGGCCATACATCAATGTGGCGGGGCAGAGAAAAGCTCTTTAAGTTGCATAAACACAATGTCGCCCGGGCACCCACTGGCTGCCGGTGATGGATGGGGACCGCACACAGAAGAGGGAGCCAGATCCTTTCAGGAGCTGACAGTGGAGCAACCCGAGCGATGGTCATCACTCTTTACTTTAAACTGGAGAGGCTGCTGTGGTCCCTGCTAACGCACAGCTCTGCAGGCGTGAAGAGGCCTGAGCCACACAGAGGAGATTAATCACACATGCCTGAACAGGGATCCGAGGGGAGCCTCTGGTAAAAAGTACATTTACTCAAGTACTGTACTTCAACTACTGCTATTTTGTGCTTCTCAAGTTTTTGTTTTTTCTGTGTTAATCCTGGTAAGGAAACCTGCACTGATCAATCAGCTGGTTGGCTGTGCAGACTGCAACAAGTGTGATTGTTCTGCTTGCCACAAAAAGCACTATAAACTTCAGGTCAATTTACTTCAGTTTTATTTATATAGCTCCAAATCACAACACCAGTCTCTTCAAGGCGCTTTATATTATAAGGTGAAGACCCTACAATAATACAGAGAAAACCCAGCAACGACCAACTGGGAGCAAGCACTTGGCAACAGTGGGAAGAAAAAACTCCATTTTAACAGGAAGAAACCTCCACACGGCTGTGGAATCCATGAATGTAAATTTAAATGTTATTAAGAAATGAGCAGATAAAAGTGGGTTTTCAGGGATTATAGTTAAGACTTCAGTTTTTTAACTAAATCAGTTAAAAAGAGAAATCAGTCAGAAACTCTGAGTGAGGACCAGGCAGACGCTACATAACAAATAAAGCTTTTTTTTTTTAGTTTTCCAACTAAATGGACTGGTTCTTATATAGTGCTTTTGAACTCTACATGAACATTCAGTGCACTCATTCATGCAAGCTCTTTTTTCTATGCCTAAGTGCTTTCTATCTAACAGCCATACGCCAATGAGCACATCAGAGAGCAACTTGGGGCTCAGTATCTTGTCCCAAGGTTACTATGGCATGCAGACTGGAGCAGCCAGGGATCAAACCACCAACCTTCTGATTAGCAGAGGACCTGCTCTGTAAAAAGGTGAAAAAATCAGGCTCTTACACCAAATGAATTAAAACGCTGTCTGGGTCTTTGATTTATTAATAAGCTGGAATTGAAGATTGCTGCTACTCCTCCTCCTCGACCTGTGCTTCGAGCATTCTGACAGTTAGTGTGACTCGGGGGTGTTGATTCATTTAAACTAACATATTCATCCTAATGTAACCAGGTTTCTGTAAGGCACAATAAATCAATATGTTGATCAATATTGTAATATTTAAAAATATTATAGTGATTGATAAATAAATATTGCTAAATATATATAATAAATTAAAATATTTATATTTATTTCAAGAGGAATATTTTCATGTCAGTAATTATGTATTTGATACTACCAGTTAGAAAAATCATTGATGAAAATAAACTGACTGCAAGCTACATTGTTCAGGCCTTTATCAGCTGATCACTGTGTTTGCTGAATGGGTTTGTATGTACAGGGACACACCTGGAAGTGTCATCTTATTGTGACACCTGGCTGTTCTGTACAAAAATGCCTGAAGCATTGCCTGCATTTTTATATAAATATAACTTTGTTGTTTACTAAATGTATACAGAAATGTACACATTGCTAAATGTACACATAAGGTTTTAAAAAAATTTTTTTAATTTATATTTTTTAAGTTATAAAAATTGCTCACTGGACACGTTTGTGGTTCCACAGTAAAAAATTAACTTTTTCTAGTCTGGTTTTATGTTTTTGTGTGATTTTAGGTGCAAGACAGTAATGTCAAAATGAAAAAAGAAAAAAAACTACAGTCACATATGTGAGGTGGTGCTAAAAATTTATATCAAACAAGGCAAGACGAACAGTTTTTAGAGTGAAATATAAAGGTTTAACTCAAAAGTAGTCAAAACAGGGATACATACAGGGATTATGTCTAATCCTGGACTAAATACTTTTTCCTGTTGTGGTCTTCATTGACTTTTTCCTTTTAGTCTAGGACCATGCTTAATCCATGACTGGGAAACCGGCTGAAAGAGAAAAACCTCAAAGTCATCCGAGTTTTAAGGTGGGATTATTTTTCTAATCCATACAGTTTATACCTGTTTCCTGACTCTGCTGTCAGATTTCCCTCATTAAAAGTGTAGTCAGTTATTTTCAGTTGGTCAGTGTTTGCAGAGCCGCACTGATTTCTTTGAATATTTGGTTACATAAGCGAGGACTGGAGGCTGAGCGTCCTCGAGCTCCTCACTGTCTGCTCCTAACTGGCTTAGAGACTCTGATGTTTCCCTCATATGAGCTCAGGGGGAATTACAGCACAGCATCACCTGCTGATGGGTAAATACTCTGAATGCCGCTGCTGTTAGATCAGCACGAGCGGGACACAGCTCAAATTAAGAGCCAGAAAGTGTTCATGAGAAAGTTCACATCTTCAGGGAGGCTATCCTGGTGTGGCACTGAAACAAGGACACAGTTTACATCCGCCACAGCATCAGCACGCTACAGAACAACAACAGCTCCAGGTTTAGACACGTGCCTTCATCCTCAGTTTGTCTGCTCTTCCTGTTAATCAAACTGAACTGTTAACCAAATCCAGACAGATGATAACAAATGATGCTTGTTTCTAATAGAAGCAGGCTGTATCGGGGTGGGGGTGGGGGGTATTCACAGTGGTTCGTGGTTAATTTACTTCACAGTTGAAACTTCCAGCAGGACAAACCCAAACCCAGAGCAAGGCAACGGAAAAATGTCTAAATCTTCTTAGAAAGCTGAGAAAATGCTGCTTCAGAGGTTCACTGAGAATTTCAGTCTCAGTGATTCAGACATGTCAGTCTGAATGTCCATGATACTCTGCTCAGCTCAGCTGCTCCTAATCTCACAAACACATCACTGAGCTTACAGAACCCTCTTCTCCACACACTGACACGGGTCCTAATCTGGAACCAGTTCCATGCAGTTTCCAAAGACTGCTGCTGGAGCTAAAAGTCTGAACCAGCACCGGCGTGTTCGCAGCTTTGGGCCGTTTTCACACCTGTAGCTCTTTTACTGGTCTGATGGTGATGAGTTTGTGAACTAGCAGTTCTTTTCTGTGGTTTGGTCTCTGATGCAGAGAAAACTTGTAAGAAAAAGGTGATAAAGGTGGAAACAATCAAAACAAGTGAGTCATCCTGCTATAATTCTAAGGCTATATCATCACCACGGATGTCAGTGGCTGTGGGAGGAGCTACAGCAAAAAAATAGTCAACAGATTATTGGTATATTCAAACTGCTCAATTACAGCAAAAACCCAATCACAATTATTTTGGCCATTATTTATACTGTAAAGATAAGGATACAGAGTTGGTTCTACAATTCACTCCAATCATGCACGAAGGGAACAAACTGTTCGTCGCCCGGGACCTCTCAGCTGAGACCATTCGGCAGGGACGCAGCAACGGATCTTTCTGTGGATCCCAGTATAACCCATGAAAGATCCTCCACAAAATACATCTGTTTAGAACACAGGAGATTTCCTCTGTGAACATATCTGAGAAGTTTGACCAAGACAGCAATGAGACCCATTTGTTTTCCTGATGACAGATTTACTTGTTTTATGAATATGGATTTTTTTTTTAATTGCTGGGGTAGATTTAACAGTTCTTTTTTCACTGTTTACATTATGTGAACAGTTTGTGATTGTCGTCTAACTGATACACTGAATCCAAGATGACTTTATCATTAAGCTTGTTTTCACTTTATCGTGTCACTGGCAGTTCAACAGATACAAGATGATACTAAACGGATCCTAGAAAATATATTTTTTTATGTATTTATATATTTTTTTTCTACAGTTCAGTTCTTACTCTTATGTAACTTTTATACCATGTGGTTAGAATGTATGATGTTCTAATACATAAAGTGTGAAGTTGATGGACACCACTTGCTGCTCCTCTATGAGCGGATCAGCACAAGCCCCACGTTTCTTATATTGAATAAGGGGAGGGGATTGCAAGTGTTTTTCAGTTTATTTTGTTTATATCCACCATGCACTCAGCACAACAACATCCTCAACAACTGTTCTTTGTAGAACTGATAAATACTGTATATGGAACAAAGCACAACCCAGAATCCTTATGACGAAGTTAAAAGCTGGAATGTGAGGGGGGATGAGGAAGCTAACAAAACTGAAACAGGATTAAGCAGCTCAGATCCAAAATCTCCCATCTGGCAGCCTCAGATATTAAACTAGTACAGAGAAGGTGGTCCTGTCAGGTTATCAGTGCATCATACAGTAATTATGCTAGGGGTATACTTACTCTTATTCACAGACTGATACCATTTGAAACCATAAAAACAGTCCAAGACCCGGCTGGAAGAGATGTCATCACACAAGGTCATATTCTACACCTCACATTAAATTTAGTTAGTGTGTGCAGCCCAAACGAGCATAATCCTAATTTAATAATTTATTAATAATTTTTTTTGAAGACCTTTTTATGACTCTGCCCAAATTATGCATTTTTTATAGAACTGGGGGAGATTATAATTGGGTTCTAAATCCAGCAAAGGACCAATCTACAGGCTATGACACCTCTGAGGCTCAAACTAGGAAATTATTAACACCGGACACTGGGGATTTAATTTTGGTTGAAGTGTGGAGGAAACTCAGTCCCAACAAAACAGAACACTCCTGTCACTCCAGCTTTTGTAAATCCTGTTTTCTTAACTCGAGTGAGCTTCTGCCTAATGATTAAAGGTTGCTGGTATGATAGCACTGTAATAAGTGATCATGCAGCTATGGTATTAAATATTTATATGGAGAAGTTTACAGTGTGGAGACTACAAGCTACTGTAGATGGTTACAGAATCCTGACTTTGGTAAATATGTGGGAACTAAAATAGATATGAATATATAGACATTCAGGGGATGTAACAAGAAATCAATAATTGGTTTAGAGATTTATATGAACATTTATATAAATCAGAATACACTCAAGCTCCAGAGGATAAGACAAATTCCTATTACAATTACAGACATTGGCAGAAGCTGTAAAAAAACAAAAAGGCGGCCCGGACCTGCAGCAGCTGAACCTCGCAGAGTGAAGAGGTGATGAACTAGCGTGGGAGAAAAGGTACGAGAGCAGCTTTGTCACACCAAGGCCCATTAAACACTCACACAGACGAGGCTGCAGATGGAAAAACTCACAGAAGCTTCAGACTGGATTAAAACCACTGAGCAGAGCAGTTACTGTAAAAATCACCCTGACCTCCACACACTGAAACCTCTGCATAAACAATAGTTCTGCACCATCACCTCCTCCATCTAATGTCTTCTCCTCACAACAGGAAGCAGAGTTGCAGTCTTACACGCCTCTCTGCAGCTTCTCTCCTCCTGCCATCCCCCCAAAACCCCATCCCCATAGAGTCGGTGCCTGCTCCCAGACCACCAAAAAACAAAGCTAAAATCAGCAAAAAGCTATTTAAGCATAAAAATTCAAAAACAATAAATAATACAGCTTCATCAACTGCACCAAAGAATAAAACAATTAAATGTGGATTGTTAAACATTAGGTCTCTCTCTTCCAAGTCCCTATTAGTGAATGATTTAATAATTGATCAACGTATTGATTTATTCTGCCTTACAGAAACCTGGTTACAGCAGGATGAATATGTTAGTTTAAATGAATCAACACCCCCGAGTCACAGTAACTGTCAGAATGCTCGAAGCACAGGTCGAGGAGGAGGATTAGCTGCAACCTTCAATTCCAGCTTATTAATTAATCAAAGACCCAGACAAAGTTTTAATTCTTTTGAAAGCCTGACTCTTAGTCTTGTCCATCCTAAGTGGGAAATTCAAAAACCTGGGCTTCTCTGCTTAGGCTCCTGCCCCCGCGACCTGGCCCCGGATAAGGGGAAGAGAATGGATGGATGGATGGATGGATGGATGGATGGATGGATGGATGGATGGATGGATGGATGGATGGAAAAACCTGTTTTATTTGTTATTATCTATCATCCACCTGGTCCTTACTCAGAGTTTCTGTCTGATTTCTCAGACTTTTTATCTGATTTAGTGCTCAGTTCAGATAAAATAATTATAGTGGGTGATTTTAAAATCCATGTAGATGCTGAAAATGACAGCCTCAACACTGCATTTAATCTATTATTAGATTCAATTGGCTTCTCTCAAAATGGTAAGGAGCCCACCCACCACTTAGTAACATTTACATTTACTTTAATGGATTACACAGCAGTGGGGAATAAGTTTTATTACAGTAGAAGTCTTTCTGAAAGTGCTGTGACTAAGTTTAAGGATCTAATTCCTTCATTATTATGCTCTTCAGTGCCAACACAGTGCAGAGCAGCTACCTAAACTCTGCTCCCAGTGAGGTCGATTATCTCATCAATAGTTTTACATCCTCACTGTGTACGACTTTGGACACTGTGGGTCCTCTGAAAAGGAAAGCCTCAAATCAGAAGTGCCTGACTCCATGACATAGGTGTAGGAACTAGGGGGGAAGGAGGGGACATGTCCCCCCAATATTGGAGACAGGCACATTTGTCCCACCCAAAACTTACACCAAGAAGGAGAAAAATACTTGATTTTGAAATCTTTAATTTGCGTGCTTTTATTTTGAAGATGCAAGATAGAGTCACGTCACTGCGCTCCCCCTGCCCCCCTCTGAATGGCTCTGAGTGTTTGGGAGGAGGGAGACAGCAACAGGAGTCAGAAACTCTTGAGTTAAAACAGTCGGAACGTTGCTATGAACAGAGCCGGCCTGAGGCATAGGCGAAATGTTGCGGCCTAGGGCCCCCTGACCACCAGGGGGCCCCCAAGCTCGCATACATTTGTAATGAAACTTTTTTTTTTTGGAACATTCTAGTGTACTACTAACATTTGTTTATTCATTGGTAACATTTATCTGTGCACTGGTAACAATTATTAGTGCACTGGTAACATTTATCAGAGCACTGGTAACATTTATCTGTGCATTGGTAAAATTTTTGTGTGCAATGGTAACATTTATCTCTGCACTGGTAACATTTATCTGTGTATTGGTAACAATTGCCTGTGCATTGGTAACTATGCATTGGTAACAATTATCTATGCATTGGTAACTATGCACTGGCCACATTTATATATGTATTGGTGAAATTTGTCTGTGCTCAAGCCAGTTTGCCCATGTCTTATGATTAGAAAACATATACAAATGTAAATTATACATGCAATAATGTAGGTGTACACAACACTATTTTTCCAAGAAACATTTGAAAAAGAAGAAATTAAAAGATCAAATAGCATTTTTTATTCTTTGCTCAGAGTATTTATGGATCTGTCAGGTTTCCGATATGTGTCTCCCCCAATACTAAACTCATTCCTACACCCCTGCTCCGAGGTATAATTCACAGCTTATGGGTTATCTGCTTAAAGCAGATAACCCATAAGCTGGAGAGGGAATGGCGTCTCACTAAATTAGAAGATGTTCATTTAGCCTGGAATAATAAGAACAACCCCAGGTTTCTTTTCAGCACTGTAGCCAGGCTGACAAAGAGTCAGAGCTCTGTAGAGCCGAGTATTCCTTTCACTTTAACTAGTAGTGACTTCATTGATTTCTTTACAAATAAAATTTTAAACATTAGAGAAAAAATTATTCATAACCATCTCAAAGATTATTCTTCATGTTCGGCTGCTTTCAGCACTGCTGGTATTTGTTTAGACTCTTTGGCTCCAGATGATCTTTCAGAGTTAACTTCAATAGTTACTTCCTCCAAACCAGCAACATGTTTATTAGATCCCATTCCTACTAGACTGTTCAAAGAAGTCTTTCCAATTATTGATGCTTCAATCTTAAAAATGATCAATCAGTCTTTATTAGTTGGCTATGTACCACAGACCTTCAAGGTGGCTGTAATTAAACCTCTGCTTAAAAAGCCATCAGTGACCCAGCTGTCTTAGCTAATTATAGGCCAATCTCCAACCTTCCTTTTCTCTCAAAGATTCTTGAAAGAGTAGTTGTAAAACAGCTAACTGATCATCTGCAGAGGAACGGTTTATCTGAAGAGTTTCAGTCAGGTTTCAGAATTCATCACAGTACAGAAACAGCATTAGTGAAGGTTACAAATGATCTTCTTAGAGCCTCTGACAGTGGACTCATCTCTGTTCTTGTCCTGTTGGACCTCAGTGCAGCTTTGATACTGTTGACCATAACATTTTATTACAGAGATTAGAGCATACTATAGGTATTAAAGGTACTGCACTGCAGTGGTTTGAATCATATTTATCTAATAGACTCCAATTTGTTCATGTAAATGGGGAGTCTTCTTCACACACTAAGGTTAATTATGGAGTTCCACAGGGTTCTGTGCTAGGACCAATTACACATGCTTCACTTAGAATCAAGAATCAATTTATTATCATTATATGTCAGACATGTAATGAACAGAAGTTCCAGAACACCCATCCAAAAAGACAAACAAATCAAACAAACAGGGAGATAAGTGTCTGAGGCCTTGCAGCCATCAGAGGTGCTGCCATTTTACAAAGATAAGAGGGAAACAAAGTGAACAATAGGATAGGTGAGGAAAGAAAAAAAAAATCTCATATTTTGCCCCATAATGGGGGCACATAATGGAGCCTATCCCAGCTCACATAGGGCAAGAGGCAGGGTACACCCGTACAGGTCGCCAGCCTGTCACAGGGCCAACACAGAGAAGGACAACATCCACACTCACATTCACACCTATGGGCAATTTAGAGTTTCCAATTAACCTAACCCAGTAAGTGCATGTCTTTGGACTGTGGGAGGAAACCGGAGTACCCGGAGAAAACCCACACAGACACGGGGAGACCATGCAAACTCCACACAGAGGGAGAGAGGGGCCTGGGCCAAGGTGGAATCAACCTCAGGCCTTCCAGATGGTATGCTAACTGTGAGGCGGCAGTGCTAACCACTGCGCCACCGTGCTGCCCCTCTGCTTGTCCTGTCTCTCTCCCCTCAGCCCCAACCAGTCACAGCAGATGACCCCCCCTCCCTGAGCCTGGTTCTGCTGGAGGTTTCTTCCTGTTAAAAGGGAGTTTTTCCTTCCCACTGTCACCAAGTGCTGCTCATAGGGGGTGATTTTGACTTTTCTGTAATTATTGTCTTTAATAAAGCGCCTTGTGGCAACTGCTGTCATGATTTGGCACTATATAAATAAGATTGAATTTAACTGGCAGAAGTTTTGCTGATTCAGATCCTGAGCCCTTCATTCAGTAGATTCTTTGATGAAGCGGATTTTCTGTGAACTTGATTTGTTATCCTCTGAGGGTCTCAATATAGGTTCTATAGGTTCTCAATAGGCTCTTCTTGTTGATGTTTTAACCCTTTATTTTATTTATCTGAGTTATTTTTCCACATACTATGTAACAGCCAGAGCTGACAGGCTGAAGAAGAGGAAAATAAAGAGAAGAAAAAGGGAGAGAGAAAGGGAGCAAAAAAAAAAGGGGGAAAGAGCACAAGTCTATTAATCAGATACTTCATCACTTTAACATATAAAAAAATACTATCAATACTTGCAAAAATAAATTTGTGTGTGAAAAACAAAACTAACAAAGCATGTTACGCACACCAACAATTTGGTTGAGTTGTGATTGAGTGGGCGTTTGTGTCTGTGTCATGTTTGTGTCTGTGTCATGGAACGTACTTACCAATGAGGGCAAAATGCTGCAGCTCCACCCATCAGAAGCCAGAGGCAGGTACGGAAAGCCCCCGGAACCCCAGGCCACTAGCAGCCCATCAAGAGCCAGGAAGACCCCCGGCCACTCAGTCCAAAGACAACCGCACACCTACCCCAGCGGACGGGAGAGGGTGGTCTCAGACGGAGCCCCCCAGTCGAGGAGCGAGGGCTCCAGGGAACCCAAGGCGATGAGAAGCCAGCCCCCCCCCAGCGGCCAGCCCCCTGCACTGGCCGGCGGCAGGGCCCCCGGGCCCACGGCACCCAAGGACCGCCCGACCCTCCACAGAGCCCCCCCCCACGCCGAAGAAGCCAACGCAGCCCCGCACCGCACCCCCAAGGGGGGCAGGCCAGCACCCACGCCAGAACACCCAGCCCCACCCAGGAACCCCGAGGCACCCCCATCCCAGGGGGGCAGGGGGGAGGAGGCAACCAGCAAGGAGCGGCCAGGAGGCAAGGCACAAGGCCCAGACCCAGGTCCAGCCATACATACAAACACACCCAGACACCCGTGTACACATTTATGCACAGATACTCATACATGCCCATACATACTTACCCACACACAGATATGCCATACATACACATTCACTCACCCACCCATACTCACGGAGACGGTGACAAATACACAAAGACACACATTCATCCATAGCTACCCACCCTCTGAAGGCGGGGCAAGTGGAAACCACCCCCGGGCCAACAGTGACCCCAGGACTCCACCAGCCCGGTCCCCAAGGAACCACCCGACCCCTACCCCGGGCGAGACGCAAGAAATCGGGGTGTAAGATGACCCATCCACCCCTCCTCCTCCCCAACTTGTAGGTCTATGTGTTAATGTTTGTGAGTGAATGAGGGAGAGAGGGGCCTGGGCCAAGGTGGAATCAACCTCAGGCCTTCCAGATGGTATGCTAACTGTGAGGCGGCAGTGCTAACCACTGCGCCACCGTGCTGCCCCTCTGCTTGTCCTGTCTCTCTCCCCTCAGCCCCAACCAGTCACAGCAGATGACCCCCCCTCCCTGAGCCTGGTTCTGCTGGAGGTTTCTTCCTGTTAAAAGGGAGTTTTTCCTTCCCACTGTCACCAAGTGCTGCTCATAGGGGGTGATTTTGACTTTTCTGTAATTATTGTCTTTAATAAAGCGCCTTGTGGCAACTGCTGTCATGATTTGGCACTATATAAATAAGATTGAATTTAACTGGCAGAAGTTTTGCTGATTCAGATCCTGAGCCCTTCATTCAGTAGATTCTTTGATGAAGCTGATTTTCTGTGAACTTGATTTGTTATCCTCTGAGGGTCTCCTCTGTTTCAGAGCTTCATATTTAGAAACCTTCAGTTCAGATCTGACTCTGAGGAAGCTCGTCTTTGTTCAGAGTACCAGTCTGACTTCTGACTCTTTCACCATATGCCTATTCTCATGGTTCTACTCACTGATGTTCTGCTGCAAGCTGGAGGTCATATTTCTAACAGAAGAACAGTGGCTGCAGGTTGATTTAGAGTAACGTGCATTCACCTGAGTGTCACCTGAGCACTGCTTCAGTGACCATGACGCTCTTACTTTCTGTAAAGCGTTACCATGGTCACTCTGAAATATGTCTGTCTCCCTTTCTTTCCTTCTTCATGAAAAAGAAAATTTTGTTCTTCTTAAACACGCTCTTAGATTTTGTAATCCACTGTACTCAGTTCTGTACTCAGATTACTCCTCTGACCGTTTCATAGTTACTTTTCCAGCTCCATCTTTTTACCAGAGAAACTTTGCATGATTCACAGATCAAAATAACCCATATGGATGTTTACACAATGAAAAAGACAGCCTTCCAGCTGAGACTGAAAAATGATGAACTTGGTGATTGTGTGAGTCATGATTTGTCTATCAGGTAGTTTGATAGTTTCTGTGTTCTTGGTGTGTAAGCTAATGTTTCTTGTTATGATCCTGGTGATTTTGATGTTTTTAGTTCTTTACTGTTTTTATTGCCTTTTTAGAAAAAAGAAATGTCTGAAAAAATGTTTAATCTTACCAATAAAAGCCAAACACGCACATCCAGCAGCTGAAGGGGTGCAGGAACAAAGACGACATCCACTTCTACCTCATCTGTTCCTTTTTTGTCCACGGTAACTTCACAAACAGTCAGCGAAAGAAATGCAGGAGGGGCAAACGCCCCCGAACACTTACCTTAACAGACATTGAAGAACAGATTGAGGTACAAAACGTGATTAATTTGTCTAAAAAAAACTCTCTCTGATGCTTGTCTTTCATTGTTAAGTAAAGGACTATCTTTTGTGCCCACTACTTACGGTAGGGACTTTGATACATTTATTGATTTACAAAAGTTTTTCCGTACGCTCAGACTGAAGGGTTTTTTTTGATAAAAATTAACTCCATCGCTATTTCTGCAAATACAGAGTGTCCTAAGCCTTCTGATATTGTACAAATCAGTAATGTTAACTTGACAGAATCTAGTTCTAAAGGTTGTTTTAGAACAGGAATACTCTTTTATGCTGGTAGAACAGCCAGTTATTCCTGTTTTTTATATTCTCCCTAAAATCCATAAAACTTATACATTGTTCCCTCCAGTTCGCCCAATTGTAGCTGCCATTGGCTCTCTCACAGAGAATATTGTTGTTGATTTCTTACTTCAGCCCTTGGTGGTAACCTTACCTTCTTACATTAAGGATACGATGGAGTTTCTTAATATGATCCAGACCATAGAATTGTCTGATACTACCCATTTTTTGGTCACTATGGACATTATTTCCTGTACACCCATGTACCTTTTCAAGGTGGTATAAACGCAGCCCAGTTCTTTCTCGAGCAACGTACTGATATGACACCTTCAACAGCCGCAATTACGGCTCTTATCGAGATCACTCAGATCCATCTCTTAAATGCCTACAGGCATCTCCACGCTTCGTTTATAAGAGACCCCCTAACTTGAGGAATTTTTTAGTTCATTCTTGTCTCCCGCCTCTAAAAACGAGCCACTTCCTCACGAATATTCCCCCAGGTAATTACCAATGCGAGCAATGTACACAACGCAACTTCACCCATAAAACCAATGTTTTTCATCATCCTCGGTCTGGGAAGCCCTACAAACTAAAAGGAGTCATTTCATGTCAAACCACCAACGTTATTTATTTACTTAAATGTCCGTGTGGTTGGCCTACGTAGGGAAAACAACAAGACCCTTAAAAAACAGAATATCTGAACAGCGGTCCAACATTTGGAACCATGACAGTAAGAGTTCAGTGGCAAGTTGCCACTCCTACATTGTTCCATAGTTTCAGTTTAGTAGTCTGTGTGTCAGTCTGTATGTTAATTCTCTTCTTTTTTGATCTCCTCATTTTTGTATGACCATTTTCGTACAACGATATTTACTTCTTACTATTTATTCATATACTATTTAACATATACTTTATTATTAAGACCTTCTCTTCTGTGCAGTTCACATGTATGTATTCTGTTTTTATATGCTATAATCGGTTTAGTCTATTTATCACCATCTTTTATCCCTAAATGTCTTTGGGCGTTGGAGATTACTTTTAGACTCTCCACTTGAGTTTTTTATAATTTTGTATTTCCTTTTTGTATATACCCCTACATGTCCTTTTCCTTAATCAGACATGATCATGTGATAATTTTGAATGGTGGGCGGGGTATATATACATGTGTTCTGCATTCAGTCATTAAGTCTGAAGAAGGGCACGGATGCCCGAAACGTTACTTCACCTTGAAGGCAATTAAATGTTTTTCTAGGAGCGTTCCGGTGTGCGGACTGTCTTTTTCCATGGATGTAATCTTACCAATAAACCATAAAAGTCAGATAGAAGCAAAGAAAAAAAAAAGGCTTGGTACAACCTCTCAGCTCAGCATCTGTTCTGACTGGCTGCTTGAGATATCCCCTCTGTGACATCACACAGATCCCAGAGTAGAAAAACCTGTGAGAAGCAGAGTGTTTAGAGCAGTCTGCAGGGATCAACTGCACATACACTGACCTCGTTAGTAGAAACTTTATGTTTAATATGAACGTCCACAATTGGAGCAGGAGCTATACATCTGCTATAAAACATTTATGCTGTCTGTAGTTTTTCCTTGGCTGGGCATGAAGTCTGTCTCCAGCTCCCACATTAAACCAGACTCTTATTTCTCCTGCTCCACTCTGCTGCTTTACTTTAAGGCCACTAAAAGGAGAAAAAAAAATTCTCAACTTACTTCAAAAACATCCAGGATCCTCCTCAATTTTTCTGCCGAGCCCTGCTCTGATTTTTATCGCTGATAAGGGCAAAAAGCCTGAATATTTTCTGGCGGGAGCAGGCTGTAGGTGTTTCGGTGATTCACAGCAACAAGAAAAGAGCAGCTCCTGCTTCCCCTGCCAAACGCTGCAGAGTGGGAATCATGGGTGCATTTGCATGTGTAATACAGCTGCCTGCATGTGACAGGCTGAGACGGGCAGTTATTTAACAGGCAGATACCGCAGATGGATGTGACCGAGCCAGAGACACAGGCCACGTTATCCGAGTGCAGACTGAATAATTTATCTCAGAACAAAACGGGGAAGTTGAGACACACAAAAAAATTAGACTTGTGTCATTTACTACCAGTGAAAATAAAAGAAAGCTGTTTCTGTCTCACTAAAGTTTCAAATAATCAGAATTCAAATGTATTCACTGAGTACAAAGAGAACCAGATTTTACCACTTTATAACCCAATAATCATGTAAATGAGGCTCCAATTATTGGAAGCATCACAGTAATTGCCTTCAGAGATCTGATAAATGCACACGATGATGCTACCCGCTGATGTCAGGACTTTGTATAGGTGTGTCAACCCGCCATTACTGTCTAACACGAGGCTCGTCTTGGATGTCGCTGTGACAGTGCTCGCTAAACATCCACGTCATCAACTGGTTATTTCAGAGTATTGCACAATCACCAGACTTCTATACAGGAACTGATGGCAACAGTGTTGCCAACTTAGCGACTTTGTCGATAGTATTATTGAGTTTTCAGAACCCTCTAGCACAGTGGTTCTCAAAGGGTGGGTTGTGACCCCCTAGTGGGCCACGAAGGTACTGCAGGGGGCCGCAGCTATAACAGAAATTCAGTTTGAAATTACTCACAAGTATACATAGTTACATATTTATATGCATTTATTTACATAAAAAGTGAATCAAATATGATAAGAGGCGGTTATTTTGTGATATTACTCTGACCTAAATTTACTGCTCTTGTATTGAAGTTTGTGTCCCAGTTGCAGGTGGGTCACATATTGACATTAGCACTTCACGTATACCTGAGTAGCTTTAGGAATTTATAACCAACAGCCCGTGTTGTATATGTTTTTTGTATAAAATTATTAAGGAAACATCACTTTCTCTTGTATTTTCATTAGAGTGAAGATTTAAGATTGGGTGGGCCCGTGGGATTTTCTGGGCTGCAGCACTCTTGATTTTGGAAATGGCTGCTTTAGAAACTCTTTTCTTTTTTTAGACGATTAGTGACAAATCTATCAACTTTTTCCGTCACTATTGTCTCTTGGAGACTGGATGTGAAAGGCAGCACTGACAGACAGTCAGTACTTTGGCCTCAGAGCAGTGATAGTGTTCTAGCAGGTCTTCTGAAATCCAAGGGGTTTGCAGGTTCAGTCTTATTGTTTTGTATCCAGAAGTGACCACATTTGGACAAGAGGGTGGAGCACTAGGCTACCAGCTAATGCTAAAATCCACGGAGAGGATGGGAGCACAGACTAGATATCTGCTAATCAGTAACATCCAAATCTTTGAATTTCACTCAGCAAAACTAGAGCTCTGCATTCTTGGACGGTCTGTCAGTCCAATGAAGCCACAGCAGCCATATTATTGGTCAGATAATTGCATTAAAAAGGCTCCAAAAGCACAAACATGGTCCAGAGGTCCAGATCGGGGACTCCAGTTAGCTAAGGTGAAGCCAAGCAGACAGCTAGCAGCTACAGCCGCCTGTGTCACCATCCACCTGCCAGTCAAAGAGGCCACTCTGCTTATAATAAAAATTCAAGGCCTTGATTCCAATTTAAACAGGTGAGTTATAAAACATTCTTTGTTTCCCCCCTTCCTGATTTTTGCATATATGCCACACTTATGTTTCAGGTCAAACAAACTAATATTAGTCAAAGATAACCCAAGTAAATACAAAAAGGCAATTTTTAACTGGCAGTTCCATTCATTAAGGGGAAAGAAACCTACCTGGCCCTGTGTAAAAAGTAATTCCCCCTTTGTTAAATCAATATCTAAGCTGATGCAGTGATCTGGCAGTGACTGATACCTCTCTTCAGCCTTAAATATTCAGCGATGATGACCACATGAGGAACAGCTAAGTTCATCACAGAATCCCTCCTAGGTGAGAGCTTGACAGGAGGGTGGAGAGACCAGAAGCGACACCCTTGGAAACAGGTAAGAATACTTTACACACAAACAAAACCACAGATGGAGGAGAATACTGAGAGATAATGAAAGGCAAGCCAGCACAAGAGGACCCTGCTCCCCGAGACCCACCAGGCTGACAGGATGTCTAGGTCTAGGATGGCAGACCGAGACACTTGTGATTGCTCTTCCAGCCCATACCCCCTCTGCAAGATACTGAAGGCCATGGTCCCACCACCTAACATCCAGGAGTCTCCAGACACTGTAGGCCATCCGTGGCCCAGGTGGGAGGAAGGGGGTTGCCTAGAGGGCACAATGGGCTGGGCTTAATCTCAGACACAGAAAGAATCATGAATTCTCATATGCCTAGGTAATTTCAGACAGACAGTGACCAGGTCAGTGATAGCTGAGATCTGAAAAGGTGCAATGAAACTGAGAGACAGTTTTCTTGACTCGGTGTGTAACAATGTTTTTGGTGGATAACTAGACTTTCTGACCTGGAGAGCATGGAGGTGTGGAGACACGATGGTAGTACGCTTGGAGTTTGTTCTGAGTAGAACTTTTCAGCGTGGCTGCCCTGCTGGTCTTCCAAAGGCAGAGATGGAGCTGGACAGAGGGAACAGAGTTCAGTCTCCAGTATCTCGCCTGTCCAAGGATGTTAACACCTTAACATCCAAACTTTAGAAACATTTCTTGCCCAACATTTTATCAGAACTAAAATTTAATATCTGCATTTGGGATGCACCGAGCCAACTGTTTCCAATTCATTTTTAATATTTATACCTTTGCTTTGGATATCTGCTGATACCAGTCTTATATGTAAAATATAGAAAAATGCATTCAAGAATTAAAAAAAAAAAAACACTGAATCAGTTTTTATTCCATATCTTGCTTTTATGTGAAAAACTATTTTTAAAAATACCTCAAATCTGTAACCCTTTCTTCTTGCTATGTTATGGTGAGCGTACATCAGAACAGCTTGAATTGAGCTATTTGAGGAGCAGACCTATGTCTGACCAGGATGTTGCTTCAGTGCTTCCCTAATCTGCACCAATGCTGTATGAATTGTTAGTGTTTACATAAACTAAGTTTTGGTATTTCATAAGAAAAGGTTTTGGACAAAAATGTTTCTGGGGGGAAAAAAAGTAACACATTTATCTGGTATTCTGTATTTTTAATGAAAGCTCTCTGCAAAACAAACAGTAATCAGGAAAAAGACAGAAGGGGGTCAAAGGGCACCAGTTTCCTGCCACAGTACAGAGTAAAGAAGCTGGAATAGAATGAATAGAATAAAACAAGCCAAGGATAAAAATATCAATTAGAGCAAAATTAAATATTTTACCAACTAGAATTTTCAACTTGAAGCTATGCAAATAAGTTGTTTATGATGTAACATCCTTCACATTAAAGCAATCAGGAACACAAAAATTAGAAGTTGCAAACAAATGAACTTATTCAGCGATCTGAAAGAGGACGAGTGAGGGTGGAGCTGACTCACAGGCTAACGAGTCCTCGATCACGTTTTGTTAGCTCCTTTTGACACTGAGGATGATTAAAATTTACAAAAGTGTCTGAGACATTAAACCCATCAGGAAAGTGTTTACTGAGGCCAGTCTGAGCACCGTTTATCAGTTCACTTTTAAAGGACTACAAGTCTCTGTAACCACAGGTGTCGCCCCTGAGCGATTAGCTGTTTTACACATTCATCTGCAAACTCAGACAGTTTGCATTTGTACCTGAAGCTGAAGAGGGAGGAGCTGACCATCTAAAAGAAACATCAGCCACCGATCACACCTGGAAGCAGGTAAATATTTGATCTTCCAGTAGACAAGCTCTCAGATCCTGATGTTCATCTGTGGACTGCAGTTCCAGGCCCTCTTCAGCAGGCCAGAAAGATGGAAACAGCTATAAAGAACTGCTTCCTGTTTAATGACACAAAAGAGGGCTCAGCTGGTAGCTGAGGGACCATCAACTGGAGAATAAGAAACTGGATGGATGGATGAATATTTATGGATTTCTTTAAATATTATCCCATCTTATCAGTTTTCACTGAACAGATCAAAATAACCAAAGCACTCTTTGGCTAATGCGACACCCCCTCAGCTGAGCTCTGAATGCTCCGTATAACGATGACACGCTTCTGTATTCACTAACAGCATTTAACAAACTTTATTATTAAATGGAGCTTTTGACATTTAGTCTCCGATATTTTGTCTTCAGCTTGAGTCTCCATTCAAGTCAAGGTTCAACTTTTCTTCTGTTTGCATCAAATTCCATGTGAATCAAATCAAAGTGTGAATCAGAGTCCACGAATATCAGATTCTAGAGGAAACATGGAAACTGGAGTATTTACACTGAGTAGGTGCCTTTGTTCTCTTCAATAAAACTCAGTTGAATTTACCAGTTTGATTGACAGGACAGATGATCAGAGGTGCAGAGTTTTTGCCGCCATCATTCAGATAGGGACTGAAGAATGGGTGGAGTTTCTGAGTGAAGGAGCAGCCAGTAAAGGAGTAGATCAGAGCTGCAGCATCTACATCATAGAAGGAGACCAGACCCTCCTCATAATCCACAAACACCCCCACCTTCTCAGGACCAGACTGAAGACCGAGAGAGACTGGAGGGCTAGAATTACCTTCATATCTATTTCCATTTCTCAGCCACACAGTCCAGAAACCACACCGAGGACTCACCGTGAGTTGTCCCTTCCTGTTGATGGACTCTCTGGCCACTCCTAAATCCCAGTCAGTCTTTCCTTTAACCTGAACCTCAAGTAAAATCTGCCTGAAGAGAAACTCTGCCTTCCTAAAACATTAACACACTGAGAAAATCTCTCTGGGTTATCTGGAAGTTTCTTCTTCACACCACTATGATTCACTTGTTTCCCATCATCAGACAGGATGAGTTTAGGATGTGCTGTATCAGGATCAAGAGTCACATCCACTGCATACTGCTGGACCCTCCTCAGCTCAGCCTCAAACAGCTTCTTCATGTCTTTCCTGAGTGTCTGCTCCAGCTGAGCCACAGCTCTCACCACAGTCCCCTCATATGATGGTGGATGGATGCTGACCTTTGTCCAGTCCTTGGTGGGTGGAGCAGCTTTGAGGGATGAGAAGCTTTGGAGGAGGTGGAGGTGGTCTTCAGAGCGTGAGAGCTGCTCCACCTCAGAGCTTCTCTTCATCAGCTCAGAGATTCCTGTTCCAGATCTTTGATGAGACCTCAGCCTGTTTCTCTGTTGCTTCCTGTTTGTCTTTGACCTCCTTTATGAGCTCCTTCAGGCCTCTCTCAACAGACTCCATCAGAGCAGTGAAGACCTGAACACCTTCTGCTTCCTCTCTGTCTGCAGCATCTTTGCTCATCTTCACTGACTCTTTGAGCTCCTGAATCTTCAGTCGTCTCCTCTGGATCATCTGCTGAATTTCAGCCTCCGTCTTCCCCAGCTCTGCCTTCTTTTCTTCATATTCTTCTCTCAGAGGAACAAACTCATGGTTCTTGTGGTCTAAAACAGAGCAGAACATGCAGACACATATCTGGTCGGTCTTACAGAACAGCTCCAGAGGTTTATCATGCTTCATACACATCCTTTCTTCCAGGTTCTCCACAGGCTCCACCAGCTGATGTCTTTTCAGACCTTTCATGGTCAGATGAGGCTCCAGGTGAGTCTGACAGTAGGAGGTGAGACACACCAGGCAGGACTTCAGGGCCTTCAGTTTGGTTTCAGTGCAGACGTCACAGGGAACTTCTCCTGGTTTGACAGCTTGTTGCTCTGAGCTGCTGCTGCTGGCTTTCTGTTGAGTTTCATGTCTGAACTGAGCGACCATCTCAGAGATGAAGGTGTTAACATGAAGCTCAGGTCTCATGTTGAACACCTTTTTACACATGGGACACTGAGACCTCTGATTCATGTCCCAGTGCTGAGTGATACAGGTCTTGCAGAAGTTGTGTCCACATGATGTGCTGACTGGATGAGTGAACACATCCAAACAGATGGAGCACAGAAACTGATCTTCAGATTGCACATTGCTGGCAGCAGACATGTCTGCACTCTGAGGGAGAAAGGAGAGAAAGAAAAAGTAAATTCAGTTTTAATTTCATATTTTAAAAAGAAACGAGTATCAGTATTGTACTCTAGAGTACAATACAAGCATGTAAAGATCTTTACATGCTTCTATGAGCAATTAGAGTTATTGATGCTCTGCTGTGATGGGATTTATATTCTGGTAAAAAGCAGAGCGATAAACAGCTGAAGCAGTTTAACCCTCTGGGCAGAGGTGGCAAAAGTACATTCTGTACCTAAGTAGAGTACAGATACTGTGTTAAAAAAAAAAATATACATATATATATACACACATATATATATATACACACACACACACACACACAAGGCAAGTCATTCAATAATTTAGGAGAAACAATAGAGAAAGCCCTGTCCTCTCTGAGCTTCCTTCTTGATCTCGGCACCTCCAGGAGCAGCTGGTCTGCTGACCTGAGAGACCACAAGGTATGTAGGGGTGAAGAAGCTCAGAGAGGTAAGGTGGGCAAGATTGTGCAAAGATTTAAAACATAAGAATTTTAAATGAACACTAAAATATACAGGCAACCAGTGACGTGAGGTCAGGACAGCAGCATTTTGAACCGGTGCAGACATGAGTAGCGACTGATTAACTCCACATAAAGTGAGTTACAGTAATCCAGATGAGATGAAATAAAAGCATGGATTCGGTGTTCAAAGTGCTGCCTAGAAAGAAAAGGTTCAGTGATTCCAAACGCCTTAAATGATAAAAACTAGACTTAACCACTGCTCAAATTTGCTGTCCAATTTAAAATCACTGTCCAACTTAAAACCAAGATCAGTAATAACAGATTTAAATATACCTCCAAGGGTCCCAGGTCAACAGAGGACTCACGGGAGCCACTGGGTCCAAACACAATCACCTCTGTTTTCATTAAAATTTAACAGTTTGGAAGATTTGTGTGGAACAGGAAATGTGATCAGCTTGCACTCACCACTGTTGCTGAGAAGAACCTGATGGACTCTGTGAATGTGCTTTTAGAGACAACCGGACTCGACTGCAGCTCTGCTGCTCTCACACTTTAACTTTCCACTTCTGGAAAATGGCATTGACTCATCTTTCAGGTGTTGCTCCTCCTCTACCTGCAGCTGTTTGTCTGGTTTTGCTGCTTGTCCGTTTGCAGTAGGAGGAATCAGTTACTTAATATAATCAGTTACTTTGGCAAGAGACTGGTGACCTTTCCAGGCTGGACCTGCCTCTCACCCAGTATCATCTGCAGCAGGTGGGAGGATGAGGAGTCATGTGTATTATGTTTTCCTCTTTACCTTATAATATAAAGCCCCTTGAGGTGACTGTTGTTGTGATTTGGTGCTTTAAAAAAAAAAAAAAATATTTGAGGAGTTTTATTCTTGCGAGAAGGAATTCAGTGAGTACAGAGCACGCAGCAGTGGAATTCACAGGAACAAAGTGGACAGACCTGTTTTATACAGCAACTGTCGTTGGGGAGAAGTCCAGTTACCCTACACAGGTCAAACATAGTTCAACATGTGCAGCAGACAGAGCAAACAAGTCTTACCTGTTTGGAGACGAAGGCGAGGGCAGAAAACAGCACCAGTTGAGGAGTGTTAGGTTCAGACCACCGTTAAATAAAAGAAGACACAGAAACCCGTAGTTGACCTTTTTACCTGCAGGGAGAGTCTCCGTCAGCCAACACGCCTGTGTGTATGACTGAGGAAGAGTCTGAACTTCTTCCTGCTTGGCTCTTTATTTTAGCATTAGTGAGTTTACACAAAGCTCAGGTAACAACATCGCTGACTTGTGTGTGTGTGTGCGTGTGTGTCCTCAGAACAGGCGTTACCTGCATTCCTCACCTGGGGATTTGGGTATGTATGAGTATGTTTTGTCCTTACAATCAGTTTTTCATGTGCATGTTTATGATGAACACTTCCAACACATTGTGATACATAGAAAAACAGTTAAACGTTTATCTATTCTTACAAGGAGGTTCTGCATGCTCGCACCTCTACATGCAGGGTCAAAGGGTTAAGCATAAGACAAGAGAAAGAAAGCTGAATCTTAGGATATAACAAACAATCCTCAACATTGATAAAGTTGACACAGTAATGACAGAATGAGAGCTTCTGGTGGTCACATGTTTTTTTTCTGAGCTGAAATGATGGTTTAAATGGAATATGTTAGAAATTAATTCTTTAACCCTCTGAGATTTTCTCTTCTTCCAGCCTGCTTCACATACTCTTTAGTTTGCTGTATCCTCTGTCACGGTGCGTGGGCACAGGCCGTGTGGTGTGTGAAGGTGGAGAGGACCCAAAAGCAGGACGCCAGAGTAGGTGGTTACAGATGAACCAAAACGAGTCTTTATTACAGCACCGAGACATGAAGGACAAAAATAAACAATGCAAAAAAAATGAAGCAAAAGGAAACCTAAACTGAGGACAAAAGCTAAAGAACACCAGAGAGCTGGAGAACATGGAGGACCACAACCACTGACTACAACAAGACTCTGATATTTGCCAAGGGGAAACCTGAGAGAATAAATACACAGAGGGAACGAGGGGGGAGTGGAAACAGCTGGGCAAACAGGTGAACACAAGACACTAAAGAGACTCAGGGAAGTAAAAAAACCACAACGCACAAGCGACGGGGGATGTCAAAGTAAAACAGGAAGTGAGAAGACTGATGCAAACCTGACACCACATAAAAAGGACGCAGACAAGAGACAACAGCAGGAGACAGACACTGAAAATTAAACAAAGGAAACTCCACACAGAGGAAACACTTCAGGAAGGAACACAGAGAGAACTATGGTGTAAAGCAAAGAGAACTAACTAAGAATACATAAGTGGAACACATGAAACAACATAACAAAACCAAGCAAAACAGTAACAATAAAGGTAACAAAACTACAAAAGACCATAAACTAAGAAACAAGGGGCCACAGACCCAGGACCGAAGATTCAAACTCAATTAAACCCAAAATATCCAAAATCTCACTGGGACGAGCAGGTTCCAGTGCGGGCTGTTTATTAAACATATTAGTTACACACGACACAGACAAAAACCAAGATACAGACAGTAACATAGTTAAGACTAAGATACACACACAGAGAGCAGAGAAGAAGAGGGGAACACTGAGACAGAGAAAGATGCAGAAAGGAAAAAAGAGGACAGGAAAGAGAAAAGCAAATAGAGAGAGGTAAAAGTGAGACAACTTTGCACAAGCCATAAAAGTGACGCATGGTACCTAAAATATGAAAATAAAGTATGAAGGCCATATAGAATATAAAAATAGTCTCAGCATAAGTAATAAAAGTAAAGATAGTGACAATACAAATAACATTGGTGACCAATAAAGGTAGATAGATTCCCATATATCTGATGATAAATGAAAGTAACAATGACTCGTCAGAGGCCCATAGGAGCAATACCAGTAATTAGCCATGGGGAGAGTAAAGTATTGAGATAATGGATGGGTCCCACCTGGCAGTGGAAGAGTGGCCCCTCACAGTACATAGTATGGAATGATAGATGTCCCCCTGCTGTGGGCGGAGGAAAGTCCTGCCCAGTATATGATGCAAAGAGTGTGTGGCTACTGCCAGTGGAAAAGGCCCAGCCAGTATATAGTATGAAATATTGAATAGGCCTCTGACTGAAGGGGGAAAGTACAGATGATAAATGAAAGTAGTAAAAATATTCCTACAGCACCCTCTGTGCTTGTGTTAGAATAGACTAGAACTTATTGTCATTATACATACAACGAAATTAATCGTCATACATACAACGAAATTAATCTTCATACATACAACAGAATTTGTTCAGAACAACCATCCAAGAGCAGGACAGACAAGACTAACATAGGGGAGATGGGCGTCTGCAGCCGCAGCCACTATGGGCGCCGCCAGCACAAATCAGCTGTTTTGTGGTAAAACTCTGGTTGAGACACGATCCTGTTCCACAAAGTAGATTTAGTGGAAAGTCTGACATCTGATCCAGAAATAGAGTTGAGTCAGTTACAGTGGTAACAGACTGAACCTCACCTGCTCTCTTTCAGGTGTTCCCTCTGACTTCTTCCTTCCTGTTGCACCTGAAGCAGCTCCTCTGATTGTTTCGTTTCCTCATTCATTTAGTTGATATCTAAGCTCATAACCATCCTTTGGATGGAGGATGTTGAAGATGATGTTCTTCTTCATCCTGAAGGAGAATATCCAGCCATCAGTTCGTGCCCTGAAGCACACTTGGGTTATGCAGCAGTTCAATGATAAGATAAGATAAGATAAGATAGTGTTTATTTGTCACATGCACAGTTATACACAGTACAATGCACAGTGAAATGTATTTTGTACCTGCAACCATATATACACACACATATAAATAAGAAGAATAAAAATAAAAAAAAGTAATTCACACTATACACTATACTCTATATACTATACACTATACACATTTATAAATTATAATATTTACACTGTGCAATAATGGTCCAGTTAGGGCTCAGAGTTGAGCAGACGGATGGCTTGTGGGTAAAAACTCTTCTTCAACCTTTCAGTCTTAGCCCTCAGGCAGCGGTAACGCCGGCCTGATGGGAGCAGGGAGAAGAGAGAGTGTCCAGGGTGGCTGGGCTGTTTTAGGATCTTCATGGCCCTCAGCCTGCACTGCTTGGTGTAAATGTCCTGCAGGTTGGGGAGGGTGGTTCTGATGGTCCGTTCAGCTGAACGAACCACCCTTTTTAGGGCCATGAAGTCCTGCTTGGTGCAGTTTCCCATCCAGGTGGTGATGCTCCCACGCATGATGCTCTCGATGGTGCAGGTGTAAAAGTTCCTGAGCACCTTGAGTGGGAGCTTGAAGTCTCTCAGCCGCCTGAGGAGGTAGAGACGCTGTCTGGCCTTCTTCACAGTGATGTTTATGTGATGAGTCCAGGACAGGTCCTGTGAGATGGTCACTCCCAGGTATTTGAAGGTGTCCACTCTTTCCACCTCAGCACCACTGATGACAAGTGGATGGTAGTCCCTCTGCTGCTTCCTGCTGAAGTCCACGATCAGTTCCTTTGTTTTGCTGACGTTGAGCAGGAGGTGGTTCTCCTGGCACCAGTTCTCCAGGCGGGAGACCTCTCTCCTGTAGGCTGTCTCCTCATTGTGAGAGATCAGTCCCACAACAGCAGTGTCGTCAGCAAACTTGATGATGACGTTGGACTCTGACGTGGCCTCGCAGTCATGGGTGTACAGTGAGTACAGCAGAGGGCTGAGCACACAGCCTTGGGGGGATCCAGTGTTGAGGGTGAGGGAGGATGAGGTGAGGTGACCCACTCGTACCACCTGTGGTCTGCTGGTCAGGAAGCTGTGAACCCACCTGCACAGGGATGGGCCCAGGCCCAGGTCCAGCAGCTTAGAGACCAGCCTGGAGGGAACTATGGTGTTGAATGCTGAGCTGTAATCTACAAACAGCACTCTCACATAGTTCCCCTTACCAGTGTCTATGTGTGAAAGGGTCTTGTGGAGGAGGAAGGATATGGCGTCATCTGTGGATCTGTCTGGCCGGTATGCAAACTGTAGTGGGTCGAGGTGGTGGGCAGTGAGGAGGTGATGAATGTCTTGATGAGTCTCTCAAAACACTTCATCACCACAGAGGTGAGCGCTATGGGCCTGAAGTCATTGGGGCTGCTGGGGTGTGGTTTCTTTGGGACAGGGACTATGATGGACTTTTTAAAGCAGGTGGGAATCACACACAGTTTCAGTGAGAGGTTGAATATCAGCGTAAACACAGGTGCCAGCTGGTCAGCGCAGGTCTTAAGGACACGTCCACTAATACCGTCTGGTCCAGCCGCTTTCCTGGTGTTTACACGTCTAAACGCCCTCCTCACGTCGCGCTCCGTCACAGTGAGTGTCTCCGCCCCTCCGGCCGGGAGCGCAGCGGGCTGTCGGCTTCCCGACTCAAAGCGCGCAAAGAAGATGTTGAGTTCATCAGCCAGAGAAGCGTCGCCACTCACCGGGTGTGTGTGTGGTGCTTTGTAGTCCGTGATGGTGCGTAGTCCCTGCCACAGTCCCCTGGGGTCAGACTGTTGTAGTTGCTGTTCCAGTCTGCGGCCGTAGCGATGTTTAGCCTCTTTCACCGCTCTGCGGAC
This sequence comes from Archocentrus centrarchus, assembly GCF_007364275.1. Classification (NCBI taxonomy): domain Eukaryota; kingdom Metazoa; phylum Chordata; class Actinopteri; order Cichliformes; family Cichlidae; genus Archocentrus; species Archocentrus centrarchus. The sequence goes on from NW_022060258.1 coordinate 4,059,522, forward strand.
GTTGTATGATGCAACCTTGTAGTCCTCCATGTTCCCAGAGGCGAGGCCGGAGTTGTAGGCAACGGTGCGGGACCTCAGGGCGTCGCGGACAGATTTATCCACCCACGGCTTCTGGTTGGGAAAAGTCCTGATGGTCCTCCTAAGTGAAGTGTCTTCAACAACTTTCCCAATAAATCCCACAACAGTTTCCGTAAACTCCTCGATGTCTCCGCCCGCGCTGCTGCGAAACATGTCCCAGTCGGTTGAATCCAACGCACCCTGCAGAGCGGCCTCTGTTTGATCAGACCACTGTGTCACTTCTCTCACAGCAGGGGGTTCCTGCCTGAGCCGTTGTTTGTATTTCGGCATGAGAAGTACAGAGGTGTGGTCAGACTTCCCAAAAGGCGGAAGAGGCTTTGCTTTGTAGCCATCTTTGAATGGAGAGTAGCAGTGGTCTAGGGTCCTCTCTCCTCTGGTGGGGCAGTCGATGTGTTGAATCAACTCCGGTATCAGCTTTTTCAAGTTTGCACTGTTAAAGTCCCCGGCTACGATGAGAGCCGCATCACGCTGGTTAGCCTGATAGGTGGAAATAGCCTCATGTAGCTCGGATAGTGCAGTGTTTGTGTCCGCCTGAGGTGGAATATAGACGGCGCTGAAGATGACCGAAGTGAACTCGCGGGGCAGGTAGTGGGGACGGCATTTCAGGGTTAGGAGCTCCAGGTTAGGTGAACATGATTGTTTCAGAAGGACAACATTCCTACTGTCACACCAGTTATTAATCATTAGGCACACACCTCCTCCTTGATTTTCCAGACTCACTCGTTCTGTCCGTGCGATGAACACTGAAGAACTCCGACGGCTGTACGGCGTGGTCCGGTATGAGGGGAGTCAGCCATGTCTCCGTGAGACAGATGATGTTGCAGTCCCTTATGTCCCTCTGAAACTGTATCCTGGCCCTGAGTTCGTCCAGCTTGTTATCCAGTGACTGGACATTAGCCAACAGGATGCTCGGCAGTGGCGTTTGGTGCGCTCTGCGCCTCAGCCTCTCTCTTACGCCGGCTCTTTTCCCTCAGGGCCTTGTCCGTGACCTGGGTCCTTTGTTTGAGCTGGCCCACTGGAAACGCTGGATCTCCCGAGGCCAAGTCGGGTCGGGAGAAAAAGGTGTCAGAATACAGCCAGAGTGCTGTATTCTGATATTAAAAAGAGTCTGTCTGTCATACGTGATATGACACAGAGCAGGCGGAATTATAAAGTCCAAAATTAGAGCTAAACCTAATATATACAAACAAAGCATAGGAGCAGGTACGACGGCTGCTGACCTCACCATCTTGTTAAATTGTTAAATTAATTTAACAAGATGGTTAAATTAATTTAACAAGCTCTTAATTAAGCAAGAGCTAATTTTCCCACAGAGCCGGGCAGGTTTGGAAAGCTTTTTTTTTCCCTTAATAAAAGAAATCACCAGTTAAAAACTGCATTTTGTCTTTGCTCAGGTTATCTTTGTCTAATATTAGTTTGTTTGATGAGCTGAAACATGTAAGTGTCACAAATATGCAAAAAAGTAAGGAAGGGGGCTCCAGCACATGCAGGCCTGAGGGGAGTGAGGAGGTGGGCAGACCAACACAACAAAGTTCACAAAGAGAAATCACAGATTTACAGATGCCATGAAGCAAAGCAGAGGTCAAAGTAATAATGTGGAATAAAACAAGTGAAGTAAATTTTTCAGTGGTTGATGTTTGCTTCTTGTTGTCGGTATAAATCGTCTCCTCCTCCTCTGTTTCCTTTAAACGACACATTTGTGTGTTTTATTTCCACGCAGCAGTCTGAACCTCTTTATCTTCGTTTGTGTTCCTCTAATAAGGCTGAATTTTCACTTCTGAGTCATTTATCTTTATTTTAAAAAATCATAAAAATCATTGTAACTTCTCTGTTAGTGTCGACTCATTTGTCTTCCTTCCTCTGCTGTTCATTTGTCTTCCTTATTTGGTCTTTCAGAACTTTCTGCTCTAAATTCAGTGTTTTAGCTTTAAGCTGAGGTCTTTGTAGAAGCTTCAGCTCCTCATTCAGTGGCCTGTGTTCAGTTTATGTAGATGTGAGTGAGCATACTGAAGGTAAAGGAGGGCCACCCAGTGTTAACCTGGAAAATGTTCCTGAAATATCCCAAAAATGACCAGAGCAGTGTTTCTATAAAGGACCGATGGAGCCACCATGGTGGCTGTCAGCTCAGTGTCTTCTCCTTTGCCATCTTGGTGCTTTAAAACTGGACACGGTGAGCCAGAAGTGGCTCTGACTGAACCTGAAGGACACATGACCTGTGACTGACAGGTCGTTAGCCAATGAGTGAGCACACCCCTGCTACCTGCTCCTTTGTGACTGTAAAGGGACCGAAGTGAACGTGATGTTTTATCTGGTGAGACTGAGGCCATGAACTCATCAGGAAAGAGTTCACTGAGCTCAGAGATCAGCTGAGCTCGTTTGCTCACAGATTTCTATCCAATCAGACTTTTCACATTGGCTTCTTTTTTTTTTTTAGATCCAGAAATTCTGTCACTTTTGTCTTAACAGGGAAACTTATTTGTACCTTGTGGTTTATGCCAACCTCAGAACTCTGACCTGCAGGGGCAGAAAAGGCTGTTTCTGAGAGTGTGTAACTGCTGTGTGGTTTGTCTCCATTGTGAGTCTCTTTCAGTGGGGATGGTACTATTTGGTGGTATTTGGATGGTGATGTGGAGAGCATCCCAAAGCTCTCTGCTGTTTAAAAGAAATTGAAATCATATAATTGTGCATCCTTTGTGTTTACATGACAACTTTATACTACAGTTATAAGAGCACTTTTACAAAGTGAAATTGTTTGTATGTGGTGTGTGTCTGTGCGTGTGTGCATGTTGTGTCTGCATCTGTAGGCGCCTCCACCAGAGGAACGCCAATCCGGCCAAAGACGGGCGTCGCTGTGAGACTGCAGAGCTCAGAGCGTTTAACAGTTCCTTTGTACCAAAACTGTACACTGAACTGTAACAAGGTTAATGCTTCATTATTATATAACACCTCTTCTTTTTCATAGTTTTGTTGAATGTTTGGCACAATAAAAAAATAATCTTATTCTGATAATTTTCTACTCCTCAGGGAAAATAAGTTTGAAAGAATAAAAGCCAAATTTGTTGTATAAATGTCACATTAACAGCATCAGTGAGCACAACAATTTTTAACTTTATTAAGACTGAATTAACTAGTTCATCCCCGCAGCATCGTCTCAGGCCCCAAACACTGCACCATTACTGCCACCATGTGGACACATCATCATCATCATCATCATCATCATCATCGTCATTATTGACTATGTGCTGCCCTGCAGTTTACAGTCTGTGGGTTTGTGATTCTTTATTTTAATGGAGAGTGATTTAAACGTCTTCAGGCTCCTCCTGGTTCTAAAATTTTATCAGGTTATGAAAACTGAAATTTTCTTACCTACAGTATAAAGCCTTAAATCACAGCCTGCATCTTATTTATAATTTTTATAACATAACTCCTGGGATCAGTCCTACATGCAAAAATCCCCACTGCAAAAAGATGGAGATTCGTGGTCTCTACATTCCCACCCTCACCTGTGTGTAGTGAGGGTACAAGCAGTAGAAATCAGCTTCCTCTGAGGTGTCTGGAGCTGCTACTTCTCCACATCAGTTGAGGTGTTTTGGTTAGCTGACCCGGATGCCTCCTGGATGAACCTAAATGAGATGATTCATGTTCAACTGGGAGGAGACCCAGGACACACTGGGGAGGTTATGTCTCTCAGCTGACCTGGGAACGCCTCCATGACCCACCAGAAGGGCTGGAGAAGGTGGCTGGGAGAGGGAGGTCTGGGCATCTCTCAGCTTACACTGCTGATGATACATGGACCTAAATAAAAGGCAGAAGATGGATGGATGGTCCTATGTCATCTTTATTCTTAAGTCAAGCATGAGCTGTGCTTTTAATAGACTTTTATGGAATGATTTACTGATTTTACTCACTTGAGATTAAATTGGGTTGTGTAAATTGAGCTTGACACCCCCAGTTTAGATTGTTCCCCCTTAAACATCAGCACTTTCAATCATGATCACAGCAGTTCATTAACAGCAGAATGAGTCCAAACGAGCCTGAGCCATAAAGAACCCGGGACCACACAGGTCCAAACAGAACATGACCCACTGTCTCCTGGGTCATGAACCTAATTCTCCAACCTCTGAACATGAACTGCAGGTCTTTAAACTGGATGGCCAATGCATCAAGACTCCAGCACCAAAAAACATCTCATGCAGCCTGGGCTGAGGAACTCATTGTAACTGATCCCCATGACCCTAAAATCCACAGAAGGTCTGTGGCTGTTTCTTGAAGATGGTCCCAAAGCAGTCCAGAACCAGTCTGAAACCTGTCCCAAACCAGTCCAGCCCAGAGGAACTGTGGGTACTCGGATCATCCTTTCTGCTGCAGACCTTTAAAACTGTGTCCACTGTGACTCTGTGTGTGAAATCTGTGCACATCTTTGAATGTCTGTGTTTCTGCTCATGTTCATGTCTGACTTTCAAGGTGCTCCAAACCTCCAGGTATGAGGTTGGGGCGGGGGTCACCGAAATCCCTGAGAGCAGCTACAACGCTGCAATTGAAACTTTATCAACACAGAATGAATAAATCACCAAATCTCCTTCCTCTCCTCTCTTCCATCCTCTCACTCCTTCCTTCCTTCTTTTCTCTCCTCATCACCTTCACTCCTTCCTTCCCTTCTTTCCTCTCCTCCCTCCCTTTTCACTACTTCCTTCCTTCTTTCCTCCCTCCCTCCTTCACTCCTCCTTCCTTCTTCTCCCTCATCACTTCACTCCTTCCTTCCTTCTTTCCTCTCCTCCCTCCCTTCACTACTTCCTTCCTTCTTTCCTCTCCTCCCTCCCTTCACTCCTTCCTTCCTTCTTTCCTCTCCTCCCTCCCTGTCTGTTTCAGTGTTCGGGGTTACTCTCCGGTGGTGTTCGGCTCCTCCTCACTGTCTGCAGATAAGTTCTGCTGTTGAGCTTCAGAGTAAAAGATGGTTTTCTGGGATGGAGCTGCAGCTGATGACTGATCTGAGTTTTAGAAGAACAAAACCCAGGAGGTTTGCAGCGCTGCACAGATCCCCCTCTGCCTCTCTTTCTGTGTAAATAAGCGTACATCATTGCTGCTGCTGCTGCTGCTGCAGTTATTTTGGGTAACAGATGGCCTGAGCTGCTCACAAGTTTGATAAGACTTCTGCTCGCAGCTTTGCTGTCGGCAGGGATTTTTCTAGGCTACATTAAAAGGAGATTTACTTTACAAGAGAAGAACGTTAGAAAGCAGCCTGACTCTGCTGGTAGCTTTATGCTCATTTACACACAGAGAAATAAAATGAGTCAGCAGTTGAAGCTGTGCTGTTAGTGTTGGAGGTGAATGTGTGTGTGTGTCTCACAGGTCTTCACCCCGATTATCACCTGCAGTGTTTCACTCAGGTGAGCTGGTCGTAAAATTAGGGGGCTTCAGATGCCCTGAGCTGAGCATATCAGCCAGAGGAAAATGAACAGGTGGACCGAGAAGCACAAAGTATGAAGGTCTTAATCAATAACTCTAAATTATCTCAAAAATAATTCTTTGTGGAACTCTTCCTCCAGGAAAGAGAGTCAGGTTCAGTTTCATTAAAGGAGAATGACGTATAAGTTCTTTTCAGGTACATTTTGGTTATAAAGCCCATAACCAGTCTACAACCAGTCTACAACCAATTCACTTCAATTCAATTTTATTTATATAGCGCCAAATCACAACAAACTGTCGCCTCAAGGCGCTTTGTATTGTGGGTAAAGACCCTACAATAATACAGAGAAAACCCAACAGTCAAAACGACCCCCTAGGAGCAGCACTTGGCAACAGTGGAAAGGAAAACTCCCTTTTAACAGGAAGAAACCTCCAGCAGAACCCGGCTCAGGGAGGGGGAGTCATCTGCCACGACCGGTTGGGCTGAGGGGAGAGAAAGACATGCTGTGGAAGAGAGCCAGAGATTAATATCAATTAATGATTAAATGCAGAGTGGAGTATAAACAAAGTAAATAGGTGAATGAGAAACAGTGCATTATGTGAACCCCCCAGCAGCCTAGGCCTATAGCAGCATAACTAAGGGAGGGTTCAGGGTCACCTGATCCAGCCCTAACTATAAGCTTGATCATAAAGGAAAGTTTTAAGCCTAATCTTAAACATAGAGAGGGTGTCTGTCTCCTGAATCCAAGCTGGAAGCTGGTTCCACAGAAGAGGCGCCTGAAAGCTGAAGGCTCTGCCTCCCATTCTACTCTAAGTATCCTAGGAACCACAAGTAAGCCAGCATCTGAGAGTGAAGTGCTCTGTTGGGGTGATATGGTACTATGAGGTCTTTGAGATAAGATGGGGCCTGATTATTCAAGACCTTGTATGTGAGGAGAAGGATTTTAAATTCTATTCTAGATTTAACAGGGAGCCAATGAAGAGAAGCCAATATGGGAGAAATCTGCTCTCTCTTTCTAGTCCCTGTCTAGTTTACCAGTTTACAACCAGTCTACAACCAGTCTACAACCAGTCACAGATGGGCGTCTTTACTAGGAGCACTAGAAGTAAAGGACTCCATCTATGTCCACATGGAGCTGAACTGAGGTGGTGGCCTACAACACCAACCATCAACCACCTGTGACACAGTCCTGAGGTCCCCTCCAGTCGATTCAACCCCACTCAGATTTTGACCTGTATGACCTTCATGACCCACTCCTTGATTCGTGCTTTGGTTCATGAGACCCACAACTAAAATAAAATAAAAATACAGGAGGAGTTTCATCATTTGTTAGCCTGATGAGGCATTGATGGACATGTTGAGACTCTGGATGTCAACAAAACTGTGAGTCAACTGCCTTCAAAAAGTTCTGTTTTTATTGTAATACTTGCAGATTTTCCTAAATCTCACCTCTGATATGTACCCTTCATACAATAATAAAAAGATTCAAAGTAACACTGAAACAAAAAAACTAAACTTTTTCAATAAAAACTAAACCAAAACAAGAAAATCCAAAAGTCAAAATGAAGAAAAACCTATTAGAAAATACAAAACTCTAATATCTCTGTGACAGAGGGTCAACAGACAGACAGACAAACAGTTTCCTTCAACTCAAGCTCTGCAGACTCTTTGGCTACGTTCACACTGCAGTGACCCAAATCCGATTTTTTTCGCCCTCATGCGACCTGTATCCCATCTTTTCATGCCAGTCTGAACAACACAGATCTGATTTTTTCAAATGCGACCCAGGCCACTTCGATATGTGGTCCTAAATCCGATACGTATCCAATCTTTTCAAATGCGACCTGAGTGTGTACGGCCAGGTCGCATTTATCCGACCTGCAAGTCATTGATACTCGACAAACGTCATTATTCTGCATTACGCGGACGCGGGAAGGAAAACGTGTGACTTCCGCAAACATTGCGTGTGCTCGCTACATGTGACGTTATCGCGTCCTCTACTGTGCATGCGGGACACTTTCGGGTCCGTCTGCTGTTCACACACAGATCACATCCAAATCGCATATATTTGGAAATGTGAACGACCATGGGTCACTTCAGGCTGCAGTGTGAACGTAGCCTGAAAGCCTCAGACAGGCTGAGGCTCTCCTGGGCGTGAGGACCCACAAACTTGCCTTTGTGGGTCTGTGTTAGCTCGAGGCTGCAGTGGAGGCGCTCCCATCTGATTAGCCTGATGTGCACATGGCATGTGTGACTGCCTACCAATATAAAGAATTTGTGGGCTGGATTAAAATGTGTGAAGGGCTGGACTGGCCCATGGGCCTTCCTTTTGACACGTGCTTTAGAGCCATTTATTGAAACTGCAGCCATATTACAAACTTTATCAACAAAAGGATAACTGCGGCAACTGTTCCAGATCTTTTTACCCCGCTGACATGACATATTATGTTTCTACCAGCTGACGATGACACATTATGTTGTTGTGCCTTCGTGTCAGTTATGTCTGCAAAAGAAATGCAAAGAGTGAGCGAGGAGAAACGATCTGGCTTCCAGCGATTTGCTGGTTCCAGTGTCAGCGTGGTGACCCACATAAACATGTCTGGTTCTGCCTCTGGGGCTGCTCTTTAAAGCTGAGCCCACACCTGTCATCCAAAGTGAACACCTGACTCTATTTACACTGTACTTTACTGATAGTCACAGAGGTTCACACACTTCTCATCAGCACAGATATGTAATAATGAATCCTCATAAATAAATGATTTTTGTGTGATTGATGCTGACAGAAACGTTCAAAAATCTCTAAACTGTCCACACATGTTTGTGTTTGTGTTCTGGTTTTGTTGTGAAGCAGTTTTTGACACCAGCAGTTTAAAAGTTGGAAAAACCTCCACCCTCCCACCTGCCGTCCTGTCGGTGCATCCACGGCTGCAGCACCGAGCAGTGGAGCTCTCTGTCCAACCTGCTACATGAGAAAAGCTGCAGGTTCTACGGTCGCACACTTCTGTTTCAGGCTGCTGGGTCTACATGTGTGTTCACATGTTACCAGCATACAGCGAACTGGATACGAGTTTCATACTGGAGCTCCTGTTCCACTGTTGAACCCTCGCGAGGGCTCCACATCAATGTTTTTCCATTTTTCTGCACAGCTCGGGCGGCACTTCACGACGAGGAAACGACTTCTCCCTGCTCGGCTCAGATAAGACAGCACACTGAGCCGCTGTGTGTGTGTTTGTGTGTGTGTGTGTGTGGGGGGGGGGGGGGGGGGGGGGGGGGGGGGGGGGGGGGCAGCTGATGCATTCTGGTCCAGGCTTTGATCTCCTGCATGCCCATGTTCTGACTACAAAACAGGGCCCAGACAAGGCAGCCACATACTCGCTGGGTGAAATGGACTGAGGCAGCTAAAATACTGCCAAACAAGCTAGCACACACACGCACACACACACACACACACACGCATGTTTAAAGTTTGATTTGAATAGCAGAGCAGAAGGACAGGAAAGAATGATTAATGAGAAGTTTACAGAGGGCAGGACACCTGGTCTGTACCTGCAGAAAACAAGAGAAAAAAGACACAAACAACTCCTGTGAGAGTCCGAATGATCAAAATGAGACACAAGGAGGACTGACAGGAGTCTGAGGACAGTGACTGAAGTGTTGGGCTGATGTTGGTTTGTGTCCATCCTCTCATCGCTGAGGCGTGTTACCCGGCTGCAGGTTGGAGTTAAGCTCTGCGTCTGTGAGCTGTAATGAGGGGGAAACGTTACGCAGTCACTCGCATGTGTTCCTCCTTCACGCCGTCTTCTTTTTGTCATAATTTGCACCTAATAGATTTAAAAATAGAACAGAAAAATGTGCGCTCATTACAGCAAATTTAGTTGAAATTAAGAATTACCCAGTTCACCAAACCGGCTACTTAAACCTGTTAATTACACCACGTTCAACCACATTAGACTAAAAGGCTTCCTGCCCCGATCGACTAATTTAGCTTCATCTCCCTCAGATACAATTTCATGGTCGAGGAAGCGTTGCATCTTTAATTTTGCACGCCTTTTGTGTCGCCCGCAGTGTCGCCGACTTGTTTGTACAGAACAACAGGCTGTGGATCAAACAGAAACCTGCAAAGCCTCCACAGAGCAGAGAGAGAACACATTTACAACCCAGCCCAGGATTCACATTCCCACAGTCTGCAGGTTTTTCACAATTATTTTACAAAGTATTTACATTCCCTGAACTCAGAGAGGCTGTCTTCCTCGTGAAGGCGAGGCTACTAGCTCAGTAGGTGGCTGTAGCTCAGTAGGTAGAGCAGGTCTCCTACTGATCGGAAGGTCAGCGGTTCGAATCCTGGCTACTCCAGGCTACATGCCAATGTATCCTTGGGCAAGATACTTAACCCCAAGTTGCTCTCCGACCGTTCTGTCGGAGTATGTATGCGTGTGAATGTTAGTTAATTAAAAAGCACTTAGCTTTGTAAATGGGGCTTGTATGAATGGGAGTGCATGGGTGAATGCAAAACAGGTTGTATAAGCGCTTTGAGTGCTCATACTGAGTAGAAAAGCGCTATATAAGAACTAGTCCATTTACTTTGAAGGAAAGTTTTGTTGCATCAGGCAGAACGAGAGGTCAGAGCCTCCCAAACTGTTTTATTCTTATTTATCCACAAACATTCAGCGATCGTCGAGCCCAGCAGCACTCGGACACACAGAGACGGCAGCAGCTCGAGGAAAAGCTTCAAGGAGACGTTTTCCTCCAGCTAGCAGCAGAACATTTGAATAAATATTATCTAATATTTGTTTGAGATCTGAAACATGTAAGTGTGACAAATAACTAAGAAATCAGGTGGACAGACCAACCGAACAAACACAACGAGGAATAAAATAACTGAAGTAAATGGCTTCATTTTTCAGCCCTGATGGTTCAGCTTTGCTTCTTGTCATCGTGCTGACACGCTCTACCATCGAGTTCACTGCAGAGATCAGTGATTGTGCAGGTTGTGTTAAAGAAGACTTTAAAGTTTTTTGCTTGCACATCTTTTAGGTTTCCACATGAACACTGTTGTGTGAGGTGGTGAACTGGCTGCCCCAGAAGACCCACCGGCAGGACGCGCTGACAACAACCTTTGTGAGGTGACACAGGTGACACAGGTGACACAGGTGGGAAGAACGTGTCAGCCTTTAAGATGTTTATAAAAAGCAAGTTAAGCAACTGAGTCCTGAGTCCAACTCACCGACTTCTCAGGTTCTCCACTTGTTTGGAGCAGGTGTGACTCTCTCCACAGAGGCAGGTGAGGATGTTTGAGGGCAGGTAGGCCGGCAGGAGGGAGAATGGGTTCAAAATGAGACAAAGGTAAGTTTTCAAAGTAACTAACAGTGGCAGCACAGTCAGGGGCTTATTTTAAAGAGACCTAAGGGAATTTCACCCCTAGGAAATATGAGATTACATATTTACACAAACTAAGTTAAAGCTACACAGCTTTGAAAAATGCACCCAGGCAAGAAAAAAGGTTTCAGTGATTAAAGATACTTTATTGAAAATACAATTCAATAAAAGAGTTAAAACAGAACACAGTAGAAATGACTGTAGCAGTTCACTGTCCTCAAATCAATATTAATACACAAGTTAAAGAAACTGGGATGGACTTACCTGAGGGCCCTACAGCAGGGGATGGAAAGAAACATCAGCTTCACACCCAGAGGGCTGCACAATACAGGAAAATGTGTGTGTGTGTGTGTGTGTGTGTGTGTGTGTGTGTGTGTGTGTGAGTGTGTGTGTGAGTGTGTGGGTGTGGGATGGGGGTGGAGCCACACTGCCACTGGCTCGCCTCCCGTAGCCGAATCCAGCAGCTAAATGGAGTTGACTTTATACAGAAATAATACTGTAAGATTTATTCACAAGCTAAAATCCCAATACCTGTTTGTAGCCCCCCCCCCCCCCCCCCCTCCCCCCCCCCCCCCCCCTCACACACACACACACACCAGAGAGAGCGAGATGGTGGGTCAGCAGCTGGAGGATGAGGAGGACAGCAGTGAGCACAGAGACTCTCACAATAACTTCCTTTTCTTTATGAAGATGATCCTTTTGAAAGGCCGACACACTTTATCACACCTGTCACTGCATTACTCTCTTACTTAATCTTCAACGCAGTAACCAGAAAAAAAGCGTGTGTGAACAACAAGCTGCACTTTCAGAATAAAGTTCCCACTGGAAGACATGCAGCTCAAACTAAATAAACCCTGTAACAGTAACAGGATTTAACATACAGTAACTGTTACAGCAGGCTGACTTTTGAACTTCTGGATGAAACAGCATGAAGTCTAAAGAAGCTCCGTCTCACCTGAGGAGATACTGGCAGACAGTTTATCAGTGTCTGGACTGTAAGTCCCTCACTGATTGTGTGTGACTGTGTTTTTCTGCAGGTCTTCAATAAAGTCAGAGGAAGGACTCTGAGCCATCTGTGGGCAACAAACTGGTTTCTGTAAAACCCAGAAATACATTTAGTGACACCTGACTACTGTAACACGCTTCATATGTGAGCCACATCAGCAGCTGCACTCTCAGTTTGGTGTGTAACATTTCAGAGAGAGAACTGCAGTACAGTGGTTCTGATGTTACAGCTCTGTGTACGCACACTGCTGAGGACAGTCAGAGGCTTCAGGGATCTCTGCAGGTTTATTGAGTCCCAGTATTACCCAGTATTACCCAGTATTACCCATCTCTGTGCAGTAATGCAACTGAAAATCTGAAACTGTAAACAGTAATTTACACTCTTTATATTCTTTTTTGTGGAAAAAGGAGTCATTTCAATATGTGTTAAACTTCTACCTACTTTGGTTCGGGTATAATATGTACATAATATGTAATATGTTTCATATCGTTAGCCTAATAGCATAATGGCCTAAGTCATATTTTGGCATGTTTTGAGATACCTACCTAATTCTACTCTGCTAACAGTGTAGATTCATTTAGATAGATATTTCAATTTTGGCCAAAATATGACTTGGGCCATTATGCTATTAGGCTAACGATATGCAGCCTAATATTTGGCTTCAGCCCAGACAGGCATGAAAACCTGAGATCATTCTGGGACAGATTTTTATTGAGGATTCTTTGAGTGCCATCATCTCCCTGATGATATCTGTAAAGTCCCTGTGGTAAATCCTGAGGCTGAAAGGCTTTCCTGCAGGGAACTGACCACAAACAGAAAAACCTGAAAACCTCCATGAGCCAGCCAGCAGTACAGCAGCACGCTCTCCATCCTGCTGCTTCCTCCAGTTTTCAGAAACTCAGTTTCACTTCACAAAGAGTGAGTGGTGTCATGTTATTTGTAGCAGCCTTTAGTGTGAAGGTGGAGACATGTTCAGACACATTTATGGGATAAAGAACATGAAGGTCGATGCACTTCACTGAGAGGAAGATTCCTGAGGCTGAAGATCTGCAGCTCTGACCAGGATCCGGATTTCTTTATCATTCTGAGCTGAATGTGATGAAAGACTAAAGGCTTCAGGACAGCTGTGAGCTGCAGGATGTTCAGGAGTAAGATTTATTTTGTTCTGCGGTTCAGCACATCCTGAACAAACCACAGAGTGCTGGAGTGCTCTGAGCACTTAATATGCAACTTTTTTACGCACTGAACAAAATCTGATCGATTTGTAGTCCAAGTTAAAGACAGACCGGTGGATGGATTTGTATGTGAAGAACAATTTTTTTAACCAAAAGGCAATTATGAAGATTCTACTGGCTCTCTCAGTGCCATGCCTCCACTCAAGTCTCCAAACAATCTGCACATAAGACTACAGCACAAACTCCAAAAAGCATGTGTGACTTCAGCAAAACAGCATAAGCAAGCTATGTTAGATCACTTCTTAGGACTTTTATCTTATGAGCCCATTTGACCATCGTGAAATACCATATTTTATACATAGCCCTGGAGCTACGTTTTATCTACATATCTGAAATTGTGCAGGCTCATGCAACATCCTAAGACGTGCAAAAAAGTTTCTTGGACCCATACCCAAAACCCTACAGGAAGTCAGCCATCTTCAGATTAAGGTATCATTTTTGCGGCAATTTTCGTGATTTCCAAGCCCTCTAGTTTAACTAACTCGTCCATTTGACCCAGTGAGACCAAAATGGCTCCAGATCATCTAGACAAGCAGCCCATCAAATAGTCTCCAAAGTTTTATAGAATCTTAAACGGTCTTGCCGTAGCAACACTTTAATTTTGGGATTTCAATCATATCCCACAGGACACCAAATTGTCACATCTCAAATATACATTGTCCAATCTGTCCCAAACTTCACAGGCTTCATGGTAGTGTGAATGAGTCTGGGCACACCTATCTACCAGCTTTGCATCACACTCATAAGACCACCTGGTGGGGACAGGAAATTAGCAGTAGACTAAAAATCATCATCCCATGAGCATTAGATTTTATTGGTTAGGTGCTGGTATTACATACAGCATTGTGACATGTAAATAGTGGGCACATGCCGACGCCACCTAGTGGGCACAAGAGCCATTCCGTGGCCAAACAACACAAGGCAGGAGTAGCCTACTGGGCTGACGATATTCAGGTAAGCCCGTGACGCTCCCAACCACAGCAACCTCCAAGTGCGCCGCGGCGCGGTCGGTGTGCGCCGGGTGCATGGGCCCAATCATCACTGCTTGCATCTATAATTTTGTTTTGTTTTCTTCCCTCCTTTTTTTTTCATCTCTCTCTCTCTCTCTCTGTCTTCTTCTTCTTCTCACTCTTTCCTTCCTGCCTGTCAGACCTGACAGTCATATTTTGTTTACAATAATCAAAAAGAATGAATAAATAAAAGAAATGACAAACATTAACAAGAGTAGCCTATAGAGAACTTATAGAGCTCTTCTTGTTTGGTACAATAATGCATTCGGATCATGATTCCAGTTGTGAAAACTGCCAGACATGACAGGCTAAAAAAACAAAAAAAAGGAACTCAGGGCGTCCACCCTAGGGGCCCTGCCACCAAGGAGTTGTTTAGCCACCTCAGTGACCTCAGTGATGGGCGGGTCATCCCCATCTTCCCCAGACTCTGCTTCCATTACAGAAGGTGTGTCAGTGGGATTCAGAAGGTCCTCAAAGTATTCTTTCCACCGCCTGACTATAGCCTCACTTGAAGTCAGCAGCACTCCACCCGCACTATAGGGCGTGTGAGTAGAGCACTGCTTTCTCCTCCTGAGTCGCCTGACTGTTTGCCAGAATCACTTTGAGGCCATCTGAAAGTCTTTTCCATGGCCTCGCTGAACCAATCCCACACCCAAATTTTTGCTTTGGCTACCACCCGAGCTGTGTTCCACTTGGACTGCCAGTACCCGTCGCCTGCCTCTGGAGTCCCACAGGCTAACCAAGCCTGATAAGACTCCTCCTTCAGCTTGATGGCTCCCTTCTCCTCCAGTGACCACCATCTGGTTTGGGAGCGACAACCATCTTGCAGCCACAGCTCTGAGCAGCAGCCTCAACAATGGAGGTGCAGAACATGGTCCATTCTGACTCAGTGTCCTCAGCCTCCCTCAGAATGCTGTTGAAGTTCTGCCGGAGGTGGGAGTTGAAGATCTCCCAGACTGGGACCTCTGCCAGGCGTTCCCAGTGTACCCTCACAATACATTTAGGTGCACCGGGTCTGTCCAGCACCCTCCCCACCACCTGATCCAAGTCACCACCAGGTGGTGATCAGTTGACAGCTCAGCTCCTCTCTTCACCTGAGTGTCCAGAACATACGGCTGCAGATCTGATGATAAGATTACAAAATCGATCATTCATTGACCTGCGACCTAGGGTGTCCTGGTGCCGGATATTCTTATGTTCAAACATGGTGTTTGTTATGGACAAACTGTGGTTTGCACAGAAGTCCAATAAAAAACACCATTCGGGTTCAGATCAGGCAGGCTGTTCCTCCCAATCACGCCCCTCCAGGTCTCACTGTCATTGCCCACGTGAGCGTTGAAGTCTCCCAGCAGGACGATGGAGTCACTGGATGGAACACCCTCAAGCACCCCACCCAGCGACTCCAAGAAGGATGGGTACTCTGAACTGTCATAAGCACAAACAACAGTCAGGACCTGTTCCCCAGCTCAAAGGCACAGGGAAGTAACCATCTCATCTACTGGTGAAAACTCCAACATACAGGCAGCAAGCCAGGGGGATACAAGAATACCCGCCCCAGCTCACCGCCTCTCACCGAGGGCAACTCCAGACTGGAACAGAGTCTAGCCCTTCTCCAGGAGACTGGTTCCAGAGCCCAGGCCATGCATTGAGGTGAGCCAGACTATATCTAGCCGTTATCTCTTAACCTCACACACTAGCTCAGGATCCTTCCCCACCAGAGAGGTGACATTCTATGTCCCAATAGCCAGTCTCGATAGCCGGGGATCAGTCCACCAGGGCCTCTGCCCTTTGCGACCGACCGACACACACTGCACCCGACCTCTACGACGCCTCCTGCAGGTGGTGGGCCTGCAGGAGGGTGGGTCCATGTCATCTCTTTGGGCTGTGCCTGACCAGGCACCACGGGCTATTGCCTGGCCACCAGACACTCTCCCTTGAGCTACCTCCCCAGGCCTGGCAGGATAAACAGTTCCTTTGATCACTTTTTCATAGAGATCTTCTCAATCGCTCTTTGTCTGGCCTCTCACTCAGGACCAATTTGCCATTGGAGACCCTACAAAGGGGGACAAGCCCCCGGACAACATAGCTCCTGGGTTCACTGGACACACAAACCCCTCCACCACAATAAGGTGGCGATTCGTGGAGAAGTGCCCTTTGAAATGTTTAATATGTGTAGTTACTGTAATTTCAAGTGATAATTTGCAGGGTGCCATTTGTGAAAAAAAATAACACGTGTGTGTGTGTGTGTGTGTGTGTGTGTGTGTGTGTGTGTGTGTGTGTGTGTGTGTGTGTTTGTTCCATAAAAATAATTCATAAACAACAGTGGTCTTATGTACTCTGAAGGCTGTTAGAGCATTTATTACTACCATCTGTGTAACGGTTATAAACGGTTATAAACTTTAACTAATCAAAGTAAAACATACATTACAAGAATACTGTAATGTATGTTTTATTAGAATTACCCCCCCCCCCCCCCCCCCCCCCCCCACACCCCTTCCATTTAGTGCTATTTGGCCAGCTGCGCCTTTTCACTTCTACATTCAACATGAAATAATTTCTAACTTCAACAGCACAAAATGATGTCATTTTAATACATGAAGAAATAAATATTCCACTTCAGTAGATTCCTAAGAAAACAGTCTGATGATGAGCGTTTTCTGCTTTTCCCCACTTCTGTCAGCCTGTACAGGAGGTGAGAGCCCACTCACTTTACTGAGATCAGCAGCAGACTTTCAGGAGTTAATAAATGTGTGAAAATGACTCGACTCAGTAACATGTGCTACAGCATCATGGGCTGCAGGTTCTAACTGACTGATACAGTGAGTGACGGTCAGGTGAGGGCTTCTCATTCAGGAGTGTGGCTGCTCCTCTTTGTACAATATGAAATTGGAGAACATATCATACATAACTGGGCAGCCTGAGTGGGCCGTCAGCTTGAAACAACTCTAAAATGATTCCTAAAGCTGCAGCTGTCTTATGTCCACACATGCACAGGTGTGAGCTGTGTGACGGTTTCAATACTCAGTAACTAAACAAAGTGGCTTTTATTTTCATGGAAATTTTGATTCAAGTGATTCATAAATAATATTTATGTCTCTTTTAATTTTTGCTGTTATTAATGCTAAAAGTAGCTCATGTTTACACAGAGTTACAGTGGACACAACGTGGGAGGATGATGGGACAGACGGGTTACAGATGAGAGGACGACATGTCATCCACAGCTCATCTCATGCTGTGACACAGCAACACAGAAGCAGAGCAGCTTTCAGTTTCAGCTCTTCTGTTCCAGCGTAGCACAAAAAACTCATTAATGCTTAAAAACTACAAACCAGCACAAAAATATCAGTGACCTAAGCCAGCACACCTGGAGCTGACACACACATCAGAAAGCAGCTCTGTATCAGTATCCATGCACACTGGAGCAGCCAGGGATCAAACCACCAACCTTCAGATTAGTAGGTGGCCTGCGCTTCTTCGTGAGCTCCAGCTGCTAAATATTCTGGATCCATAATTTGGCACTCAGTGTTTCTCTCTCCTCTTCTTTAGCTCTGTGTCTAAATCATGTCAGAGGATCAGGATCAGTTTAGCTGAATAACCTCAGCCTGAATCTGATGGTCTCCAAGGTGAGGTGGCTCAGGTCTCTTCCCTCTTAAAGTATGTCATAAATACCTGATTCTTAAGCCTCCTGTAATAAGTAGCAGCTTATTAAAGCAGTGCTATCTGATGCATTATGATTCCTTTGGAGCTGAACTCCTGACACTGGACTGTTCATTGATTTCACTTTGCCCTTACACCTGGGAGTCCAAAGCTCCTGTAACACTGAATAAACCACTGCACGTCGTTCCAGTCCCGCTGGAACACAGATTTACAGGCAGAGCGTGGATGGAGGGACGTGCATGTGCTGACAAACAAACCTTTCCTCGCTTTCAAACACCATCAATCAGCAGCTGATCTGACAAAAGGCCCAACAGAGCGGTGACTCAGAGCGGTGACCGTCGGGACCCCAGCGTGGTCCATCAGTGTCTCCGTCCTTCAGCCAGCGGAGCGGGACATCCGTCTCAATCATCCTCCGCCGGCTCACTGAAGAATCCCCGCGGGACAACGGGACGAGAGGGAGAGGGATGGAGCGGGAGAGAGGAAGAAGAGCAGTGAGGAGCGAAGAAAAAAGAACAAGCGCCAACTTCCAGGCCTGAAAAATGAAGTAAACACAACTGCAGCCACATCAGCTCCTCTGCACCGAAACGCACAACACTGAGGACATATACAAAGTGCTTCAGAGAACACAAACAAATCAGAAACAAAAAGAAAAATTCAACAACCAGGAGCAGATAAAACTGAGCACAGTGACTAAAATGGCTAATAAGCTAAATTAAATGAATAAGTCAAAGAACGGAGGATAAAAACTGGACCTCAGGCTCAGTGAGCTGAAGGAGGGTTTGTGTTAAACCTAAAGTAACAAGTCTGTAGAAAGGAGAAATATGTGTGTTAAGGTGCAGGGAGTAAAATTAAAATGCTGACAGAAAAGTAAAAACTTGAAGTACAGATACCTGAAAAATCCACTTAAGTGCAGTAATGAAATATTTGTACTTTGTTATCTCCCACCTCTCCTCTAAACACAGTTTAAAGTGAGTCTCTGAATCCAGGCTACAGATGTTCTGACTGCATGTCCTGTCACAAATACACTCACCAGCCAATTTGTTAGGTACACCAATCCAACTGCTCATTAACATAAATATACAATCAGCCAATCACATGACAGCAGCTCAGTGCATTTAGGCACGTAGTCGTGGCGAAGGCGAAAATATCCACTGAGCTCTCTGGGATAAAATTCCTTGCTGATGTCAGAGGTCAGCGGAGAATGGACAGACTGCTTCAAGCTGATGGGAAGGCAACAGGAAGTTGTTAGAACCAAGGTATTTAAACCCCACCATGACAAATGAGCTCAAACCTGCTTTCTGCAGAATCAATACAGACAAATATGAGAACACAAGACTTTTCTTATCAGTGAACATTCATAAATAAAAGCATCATTATGTTTGAAATATTGTCATTTTGTTCCTGTTTAGCATCTGAAACATTCATACAGATCTAAAGAAGTAACTGAGTGATGCAGGCTGAACGTTAGCATGCAGAAAGCTCTGTGTGATAAACCCAGAGGCGGGTGTGACCTGCAGCTGCCGACAGGTTCCCCGTCGCTCAGCACGCTGTCGCACACAAACAACAACACCGAGACATGAATATTGAAACAGAGACGTCTTTTCTTCTCACAGGAACGAGGACACTCATCAGGATTCTTCGCTGTTTGATCCTGTGATTCATTTTTTATTGGTTTACTTAAACAAACTGGAGCTGGGGTCATAGCTCCTCCAGGTCTGCTGCATAAAACTCAGTTATGTTTGATAAAACCTGCAGACACAAAGAGGAAAGACCCAATTCAAAACTTCAATTATGAATAGATGCAAAACGAAAATTCAAAAATACAAAGGAGCATGCCCTGAAATGTGCATGATAACAACTAAAAATCAAATCAAAGACACATCGACAGAACAATCAGGACTGCGTTCCACTAAAAATAAGGATCAAAGCGTTCAGTCTGTAACTCCACAGCCGCAGAGCTGCTTTCTGATCTGATTCCCAAGCAGCCGTTTTGTATTTCAAACAAGCACCAACCTTCAAAAAGAAGCCCCAGCTCGTGTCCTAAAGCTGCAGTTCCGCTGCAGTCCAGCAGAGGCGCCACACTGAGTCAGTCCCCATAGACTCCCATGTTAAAACTGTCCAGCAGAAATCAACACGTTTACAGCCTGATACAGAAACTGCTTTGGTCTCTGTGGATAATTTCCCCCTTCATAACAGCTGTACGGGTATTTTTTTTCTTAGTCTTCTGCTGAGTGTTACGCAGCAGACCTGGAGGAACTATGACCCCAGCTCCAGTTTGTTTAAATACATAAACCAATAAAAAAACGGATCACAGGATCAAACACCGAATAATCCCAATGAGTGTCCTGTTTCCTGTGAGAAGAAAAGACGTCTGTGTTTCAATATTAATGTCTCGGTGTTGATTGTGTGCGACAGCATGCTGATCAGTGTGCAGGTCACACCCGCCACAGAGCTTTCTGCATGCTAACATTCAGTCTGCATCACTCAGCTACTTCTTTAAACAGGTGAGTTTCCATAACTCACCTGGTTAAATTGGATAAAGAATTAAAGGTTGCATTATTAGGGGCGTGGCCTCTTTGATTGACAGGTGGATGGTGACACAGACTGCTGTAGCTGCTAGCTGTCTGCTAGTTTTCACCTCAGCTAACTGGAGTCCCTGAACTGGACCTCTGGACCGTGTTTTAATTTTTAATGCAGAATATTTGTTACATTTAGATCTGTCACACCTGTCTCTGGGATGGTCCCAGCAAACACTATGTCTCTTAGCTGGTTTGTGAACACCTTGGTGTCCCTCCAGAAGAGCACCACTGGTCGTGTCCACCCTGACTGTACCTGTGCTGTACTGCAGCTTTGACTTTTTTCTTACAGTCACAGAGTCAAATGTATTTTACTGCTACATAACAAAGAGCATCACATCTGCACAGCGCTGAACAGCCCTGCTGACCATGGAGGAAAAGCAGAGATGAAGACACTGATGGAGAACCTCTTCCATAATGTATGCTGCAGGTGAGCTCTGCTGTAATGTGGGTTAATCATTTATTTATTTGTTCTTGAAGAAAGTTTAATTTCTAACCCTTTAGGACCTGTTGTGCAGCTCCTGGAGGACCAGATTTAGGGGAATGTCGTGTGTTAGCAGGGCTTCAGTGAACCTAATTCAAAAGAACATAAAAAAGACTACTGAGATGAAAAGGAAGGCCACCGCGTAGAGCAGCAGACTTTAGCCGAGCTCTTTATGTACCCGGGTTTGTGCTGACTCTGGGTTTGAGCAGAAGGCAGAGTGGGGAGAAACCTCTATGAAATATCTACTGAATATCTCAGAGAAAAAGAGAGCGAGAGCAGCAGGGAACAAAACTATTTATTTACTGTACGTACCGATGTTTAGAGTGGAAATGCTGGAGTGAGGTGGAGGAAAACTCTCAGGAGGATAAAGATTAAATATTTGCTGATAAACCTTTGCTGAGAGTGTTTGCGGTGGCAGCCGTTTATTACTCAGGACATTTTCATCATAATTCACTTCGTCTTTTCCCAGCATGCCTTTGAGAAGCAGAGCAGAGCCACTGGTGAGCTGTGCTGCAGACCATCATACTGCAGATAAACACAGGTGGAGAACAGTGAGGAGGGAATCTGGGCTGTCTGAACAGCAAAAGGCACATTTAGAAAAGCAGCTACATAGTATTTATTCACACTCTGAGCCATTATTTTCCATCCTAAAGTGTGAAGCAGTTCACAAAAGTCAGTGAGCTCTACAATGAAGAAGAAATGAGAGCGCCTTCTGACTGATCACTGATGACACCGACAACAATTTATGGAGCATTTTTCTAGTTTTACTGACAGCACAGACTGAAAACCACATTCATCCTTTCCCACACATGCATTCATGCAGCTCTTTATTCTCTGCACTTAAGCATCCAACTCTCATCCACGCATTTGTACAACTTAAATTAATAATTCACCTCATACAGTCAAGCCCTGTTCACATAATTTCACAGTAATTTCCTGTCTTTGGAGATAAATAAAATGTATCTTATATCTTTATTGTAAGGCAGTTTGCTCTCAGTCATCAGTTTGTAGCACACTTGTGTTTATAACCCGGTGGTGTTCTCTATGCAGCATGCACTGCTACAGTCATGCATGGATCACCGTGATCACAGAGCACACACTGCAGTTTGGTCCAAAGGAAGCTTAAGACTGCACAGCATGTATGACTGAACTTATACTAATGATCTTCACATGTTAAATTAATGCTGTTCTGTGAGGTGCTCCACCCTCCACATACAGCACAGCTCAGTCGGGACAGCTCAGAGGAGCAGCAGACGTCCCTGCGATCATGGTCTGACCGAGCAAGCACTCTTTACTCCACCACTCACCTGAGAGCTGCAGCCATCTGCAGATGATTTAATCCACTAATATGCAAAACATTTAAACAGTTACTGCATTTCATCCAACAAAACCCCTTTGCTCCAATATTTTCACAGCACTAACACTGCACACAATAGAACTGAAGACTGAAGAGTTCCCAGGACTTAGCTGTTCCCAGGACTGTCCTCTTCTGGACATAGAGCTCAGATGTTGTTCCAGGAATCTGCTGGAGCCACTCTCCCACGTTACGGGTCACTGCCCCGAGTGTTCCCATTACCACAGGGACCACTGTTACCTTCATCTTCCACATCCTTTCCAGCTCTTCTCTGAGCCCTGGGTATTTATCCAGCTTTTCATGTTCTTCCTGATGTTCCCGTCACTTGGTATTGCAGCATCTATCACTACGACCTTCTTCCTCTGTTTGTCCACCACTACGATGTCCGGTTGGTTAGCCATCACCAGTTTGTCTGTCTGTATCTGGAAGTCCCACAGGATCTTAGTTCTGTTATTCTCAACCACTCGTAGGGGCGTATCCCACTTTGACCTCGGGACTTGCAGGCACAGATGTTCCTATACTTGTTACGTGGTTATGGCGTTCCAGGTGTGCCCTGCCTGCTAGCATTTTACACCCTGCCATCATGTGGTGGACTGTCTCAGTACAGCCTGGTCCTGCTGGAGGTTTCTTCCTGTTCAAAGGGAGTTTTTCCTTCCCATTGTCGCCAAGTGCTGCTCATAGGGGTCATCAGATTTTTGAGTTTTCTTATTGAAGGGCCTTTACCTTACAACATAAAAATGTAAAAATATAAAGCACCTTGAGGCAACTGTTGTGATTTGGCACTATATAAATAAAACTGAATTGAACTGAATTGAATTAAATTTGATGCCTTTCTATGGAGTTTTCATGTTCTCCACGTGTCTGTGTGGGTTTCCTCCCACAGTCCAAAGACATGTAGTTAGTGAGGGTAGGTTAGTTCTAAACTGACCATAGGTGTGAATGGTTGTCTGTCTCCCTGTGTACCTTGCCTCTTCCCCTATGATAGCTGGGATAGGCAGGAAAAGCAGAAGAGGATGGATGGATGGATGGATGGATGGATGGATTGATTGATTGATTGATTGATTGATTGATTGATTGATTGATTGATTGATTGATTGATTGATTGATTGATTGATTGATTGATTGATTGATTGATTCAATGTCCCAACAGCCAGCCTCGATAGCTGGGCATTGGTTTGCCATTGCACCCCTGTGACCTCTCAGGTCCATGTCTCCTCTTCAGGGTGTGCCCGGCCAGGCCCCACAGACTAAGGCCCAGCCATCAAGTGCTCTCCCTTTAGCTCCCTCCCCAGGCCTGGCTACAGGGTGGGACCCTGGTTGCCCCGTTCCCGGCAGGGTATACTGTTCCCTTAATGTCTCTTCCGTAGGGGTTGTGGTATGACTCTTTGTCAGGCCTCTGACCCAGGACCAATTTGCCTTGGGAGACCCTACCAGTAGGGTAAAAGACCCCAGACAACATAATTCCTGAGATCACTGGGACACACAAACCCCTCCAACATGATAAGGTGGCAATTTGCTGAGATGTTAAAAAGAAGAAACCACAATGAGATATATACAAAATATAATACTATTCCTATTAAAGGAAACACGGCGCAGAGAGGGAGCTGCCTCGTCGGAGGGTTGCGCTCTCCCAGTGCTTCTAGTTTTAATTTGAAAAAAGCACAGCCGGGAATGCTGCATGTACTTTTAGGAAATGACTCAGTGAATTGGATTCTTCTGTCAACAAACTCATGAAAGGTTCGCCTCTCAGAGCCGACTCGGTTCAGAAGATGAGATGGTCAAACTCTGGCTGTGTCTCAGTGGTTTCTGCCTGCAGGACATTTTCTTTTTAACTTTAGAGACTTGAACAATCTGCCCCCAAACTTCCTCTCACAGTGCTGAGGTAGCTGTTTCCCTCCGTCTCCTTCCTCCCCGTCCTCTTTTGCTCTTTTTGGGTTTTCCGTGTTCTTCCTCTGAAGTCTGTGTGTGGGTGGAAGAGATGAGTTGTTTGTGCCATGCTCCTTTAAATCAAAGGCAAGGGGAAGGCTGCGCTTTAATCATATTTCACGCCGACCTCACTTATCTTCCTCGCCCGTTGTTTAAGGCATGTCACTGCAGATATATCAGCCTCTGTCTGACTGCTACAGTATGCGAGGCACGCGCACGCACGCACACACACAAACACACAGTGTGAAGAAAGTATGTAAAACCATTATAAGTCCAAACATGACAGGATGACAGTGTGTTAAAATGTGGAACCAGAATCCCAGCGTGTTAACATTTCCTTTGGAAATGCCAAGGTCTTCCATTTCTCTCACCGTGCAGCGAGCGGGCAGTCAGGCCTGCAGATCATAAAGAGTTTAATTTGTTTTTCTGACAGCAGCCTGAAGGTTACAGTGATGGGCTTCTGACCTGAAGACTCCTGCTGATGCTAATTCCACCGAACGTCCTTCAAAACAAAACCGCAGGTGAACAAAGAGCTGAGACAAAAATACACTTTTATGTGTTTGGTCAAAGTTTGTTTTTTCTCCTCAGTTGTTATTTTATATTTCATTTTATCTACAGATATTCTGTCTGTTTGATCAGGTCACTTTACTTTCAGCTTTTGCTCTAATATCATTATAAAATGAGGGTATTTATACAATACAAGCACTTCACTCATAATTGTGCATCAAATCCTCCACAGCCACAAATTAAAGGGGCTCCTTTTATATTTGTAGTCTTTTCTTTGCTGAAGCCTTGTTTTTATTTCAATGGCCTAAATATTTTTTAATCAGCCTACATTTATGAACAAGAAGAAAACAAGCGACCGGGGCCCCACCATGGACCCAGGACTGGGGAGGGGGCCTGGCCTGAGCATGAAGGTGAAGCTGTCAGTTTACCGGTCGATCAGTTTACGATCCCACCCTCGCCTGTGGGTGGTGACTGAAAGAATGAAACTGTGGATGTAAGCAGCGGAAATTAGCTGCCTTCAATGGTTGGCTGGAGATAGGCTGAGGAGTAGAAGCTGCTACTCCTCTGCACTGAAAGGAGCCGGGTGAGGTGGTTCGGGCATCTGAGTACGAGGTTTCTTGGGCACCTCCTGGGTGATTATATCACTCTGAGCTTCTCTGCTTAGAGCGCTGCAGCCTGGACTCAGATAACCTGCAAAGAATGGATGGATGCTTTATTAGCCTTAAAGTCTGTTGTCTTACCTTTTTACATTTCACAACCACACCTAAATAAGAGGACTGTATTGTAATAGATACAGTAATGCATACATATAGTTATGTTGCTTTACTCCCATATTGGCTTCTCTTCATTGGCTCCCTGTTGAATCTAGAATAGAATTTAAAATCCTTCTCCTCACATACAAGGTCTTGAATAATCAGGCCCCATCTTATCTCAAAGACCTCATAGTACCATATCACCCCAACAGAGCACTTCGCTCTCAGACTGCTGGCTTACTTGTGGTTCCTAGAATACTTAAGAGTAGAATGGGAGGCAGAGCCTTCAGCTTTCAGGCCCCTCTTCTGTGGAACTAGTTTTCTGTGTAATTATTGTAGGGTCTTTACCTTACATTATAAAATGCCTGTTTGTTGTGATTTGGCGCTATATAAATAAAATTGAATTGAGCTGATGATTGGTTCATAATGATCATGTGCTGTACCGAGTGGCAGCAAGCCTGAGCAGTGTGTAGTTTTCATTATCAGTTAACCTATCCCACGCACGTGTTTGGACTGTGGGAGGAAGCCAGAGTACCCAGAAAGAACCCGGAGAGAACCTGGGGTGAACATGCATTTCTACACAGAAAGAACCCGGACTGGATTCAAACCCAGGACTTTGTTGCTGTGAGGCGACAGTGCTAACCACCACTTTACCATGCCATTCGAGTAGTCTGATGTGCTTCATCTTTTCCATCATCTAAGGTTATGACTGGAGAAATATTTTTAATGAGCTACTGGATATTTGACTTTCCCCTTGGAGATAGATAAAGTATTCATCTATCTGATCCACTGTAGTGACCCCTAAAGAGAGGTGCCAGAACAAGAAGAAATTAGCAAACACCAATTGTCCTGGTTGAACATCTGTGAGAGGGGGAAACTGATTTTCACACAAAAGCACCTTAATAATAAACATGTAATTAATGCTAAAGCTACCTGACTTATGGCTTCAGCAAGACTGGGTGTCAGTGGCCTTTGGCCTCAGTATCAGCAGCAGTGGGAGGAGACACCTGGAAACCAAACTTCCCTTTTGAGAGAAACTTATTGTGAAAGTGCACCGGATCTTACTACATCGAAGTGTCTGATAAGACGTGTCACTCATAGAAGTGCCTGCATGTGATGATACAGTCACAGCTGTCCTGACTCTATCCAGATGACAGAGGCTTCCTGCAGATAAGAATGCAGCTGGACTGTGAATTTTTGGCTTGGACCAGACGTTTTGAGGTTGCTGATGTAAAGTAAGCAGTCACACAGTAAAAGATCTGCACTGATGCAGGATCAGCTACTTTGGACTCCACTGGCTGGCTCCGTGGTGTCTCCAGGATCAGTGTTGATCTGTAACTTCATTTATCCTGCTGAGTCAGCGTTTGCCGTGGCTTCCATGTTGTGGATGTAATCATTTGATCATCTGCTTCTCTCAGTCCTGCGTATGTCTGTGCAGTCACACACCGTCGGAGGCTGCTGATTCAATTCAATTCAATTCAATTCAATTCAATTCAATTCAATTCAATTCAATTCAATTCAATTTTATTTATATAGCGCCAAATCACAACAAACTGTCGCCTCAAGGCGCTTTGTATTGTGGGTAAAGACCCTACAATAATACAGAGAAAACCCAACAGTCAAAACGACCCCCTATGAGCAGCACTTGGCGACAGTGGAAAGGAAAAACTCCCTTTTAACAGGAAGAAACCTCCAGCAGAACCAGGCTCAGGGAGGGGGGGTCATCTGCCGCGACCGGTTGGGCTGAGGGGAGAGAAAGACATGCTGTGGAAGAGAGCCAGAGATTAATATCAATTAATGATTAAATGCAGAGTGGAGTATAAACAAAGTAAATAAGGTGAATGAGAAACAGTGCATTATGTGAACCCCCCAGCAGACTAGGCCTATAGCAGCATAACTAAGGGATGGTTCAGGGTCACCTGATCCAGCCCTAACTATAAGCTTGATCATAAAGGAAAGTTTTAAGCCTAATCTTAAAAATAGAGAGGGTGTCTGTCTCCTGAATCCAAGCTGGAAGCTGGTTCCACAGAAGAGGGGCCTGAAAGCTGAAGGCTCTGCCTCCCATTCTACTCTTAAGTATCCTAGGAACCACAAGTAAGCCAGCAGTCTGAGAGTGAAGTGCTCTGTTGGGGTGATATGGTACTATGAGGTCTTTGAGATAAGATGGGGCCTGATTATTCAAGACCTTGTATGTGAGGAGAAGAATTTTAAATTCTATTCTAGATTTAACAGGGAGCCAATGAAGAGAAGCCAATATGGGAGAAATCTGCTCTCTCTTTCTAGTCCCTGTCAGTACTCTAGCTGCAGCATTTTGGATCAGCTGAAGGCTTTTCAGAAAGCTTTTAGGACAGCCTGATAATAATGAATTACAATAATCCAGCCTAGAAGTAATAAATGCATGAATGAGCTTTTCAGCATCACTCTGAGAAAGGATGTTTCTAATTTTAGAAATATTGCGCAAATGAAAAAAAGCGGTCCTACATATTTGTTTAATATGTGCATTGAAGGACATATCCTGGTCAAAAATGACTCCAAGATTTCTCACAGTGTTACTGGAGGCCAAAGTAATGCCATCCAGAGTAAGTATCTGGTTAGACACCATGTTTCTAAGATTTGTGGGGCCGAGAACAAGAATTTCAGTTTGATCTGAATTTAGAAGCAGGAAATTAGAGGTCATCCAGGCCTTAATGTCTTTAAGACATTCCTGCAGTTTAACTAATTGATGTGTGTCATCTGGCTTCATTGATAGGTAAAGCTGAGTATCATCTGCATAACAATGAAAATTGATGCAGTGCTTTCTAATAATACTGCCTAAGGGAAGCATGTATAATGTAAATAAAATTGGTCCTAGCACAGAACCCTGTGGAACTCCATAATTAACCTTACTGTCTGAAGAAGACTCCCCATTTACATGAACAAATTGGAGTCTATGAGATAAATATGATTCAAACCACTGCAGTGCAGTACCTTTAATACCTATAGTATGCTCTAATCTCTGTAATAAAATGTTATGGTCAACAGTATCAAAGCTGCACTGAGGTCCAACAGGACAAGAACAGAGATGAGTCCACTGTCAGAGGCTCTAAGAAGATCATTTGTAACCTTCACTAATGCTGTTTCTGTACTGTGATGAATTCTGAAACCTGACTGAAACTCTTCAAATAAACCGTTCCTCTGCAGATGATCAGTTAGCTGTTTTACAACTACTCTTTCAAGAACCTTTGAGAGAAAAGGAAGGTTAGAGATTGGCCTATAATTAGCTAAGACAGCTGGGTCAAGTGATGGCTTTTTAACCAGAGGTTTAATTACAGCCACCTTGAAGGTCTGTGGTACATAGCCAACTAATAAAGACTGATTGATCATTTTTAAGACTGAAGCATCAATAATTGGAAAGACTTCTTTGAACAGTCTAGTAGGAATGGGATCTAATAAACATGTTGCTGGTTTGGAGGAAGTAACTATTGAAGTTAACTCTGAAAGATCAACTGGAGCAAAAGAGTCTAAACAAATACCAGCAGTGCTGAAAGCAGCCGAACATGAAGAATAATCTTTGAGATGGTTATGAATAATTTTTTCTCGAATGTCTAAAATTTTATTTGTAAAGAAATCCATGAAGTCACTACTAGTTAAAGTGAAAGGAATACTCGGCTCTACAGAGCTCTGACTCTTTGTCAGCCTGGCTACAGTGCTGAAAAGAAACCTGGGGTTGTTCTTATTTTCTTCAATTAATGATGAATAGTAAGATGTCCTAGCTTTACGGAGGGCTTTTTTATAGAGCAACAAACTCTTTTTCCAGGCTAAATGAGCATCTTCTAATTTAGTGAGACGCCATTCCCTCTCAAGCTTTCGGGTTATCTGCTTTAAGCTGTGCGTCTGTGAATTATACCACGGAGTCAGGCACTTCTGATTTGAAGCTTTCCTTTTCAGAGGAGCCACAGTATCCAAAGTTATACGCAGTGAGGATGTAAAACTATTGACGAGATAATCGACCTCACTGGGAGCAGAGTTTAGGTAGCTGCTCTGCACTGTGTTGGCACTGAAGAGCATAACAATGAAGGAATTAGATCCTTAAACTGATCATATCATGGACTTCTTTCCATGGAGGTCAGTGGATATTCCTCCATCACAGGACTGTCCTTACTTGCTCCATGTTCAAATTCAGTTTTTTTTATAGCTCACTGCAGGTATTAAACCACACCTTTTGTCCCATGTATAACATGCACATAGATATATGCAGCTGGAGTCTGTCAAATGAGCTTCTTTGTTCAGGTCAGCATGTGGACCTGAAAACTTCCATAACATTGAGCTGTTTCATTTCCAGTTTGTGAATATTATTATTATTTTGTATTTTTTTGTGCCACTGTGGACTTTGACTGGCACGACTCGTTAATCATTGTGCAGATTCTCGTACCCTCATTAATTCATTACAAATTATTTGACAGAATTAATTAATTTCAAGGGTTTGGTGAATGTCACTTTAATCTGCAGGCAGCACACAGCAGGATTAATGCAAAATAACAAACATAATTAAGTTTGTTAAACTCCCTTTTTATTTACAAAACTATCTATCCTCATTTGTTTTTACTCAGTGCATGTTTGTTGCACATTGTAACCTTTTTAAAGTGAATCACATGATCACTAATTTCAATTCAGTTTTATTTATATAGCACCAAATCACAACAGTCACCACAAGGCCCTTTATATTGTAAGGACCCTACAATAATGCAGAAAACAACAACAATTAGACAACCCCCTATGAGCAGCACTTGGCGACAGTGAGAAGGAAAAACTTTATTACAGAGATTATATGATGTGATTGGATTTGTCTGCTGATGCTGGCCTGCTTCACTAAAATGAACGACTCTGAATCAGATTTGGACTCATGTTTATCTGAGACCTGAGAATCCCATCAAGGGCAGACACACAGACCTCAACACCACAACCCAACAGCTTTAAAGACTGCCATGAAACTGACTTCATATAAAAGTCAAATTTGTGTCTGCAGCTCCATCATTGTGAGGTTCGCTGTAGCTGCAGAGATCTTTACTGCACCGTGTTCTTTGTGACCATCACTTTGCTGGTGTGCGTATTAAAGCATCAAAGGGACAACAGTTCTGTTGTTTGACAGCAGAAGTAACCTCCTGATGAAAGACTAAAAAGGCCTCTCTGTAAGGCTTCAGCCTGAGATGGTCCACCTTCAGCTTTGGATGTTCTTACAGACATCTAAGGGCCGGGTTCAAACTTGTGAAGGCCCAGATTTGGTCTGTGGGACTCAGCTTTATTTCCACATGTGATTGAGAGCATTTTTAATCAGAGCAGTGTTTCTCAAACTGTGGGGGGATGACAGGTGGGGCGTGAATGACCTGGGAGAAAAGTCGTGAGGATCAAGTGTTGAACATCGGATTCACAGCGACTAACAAAGCTCTCTGTCAGCGTCTGCTGTGTACATAGAGTCGTTCTGCCCCACCGGACCCCCCACTACCACCACCACCACCGTGCGTCACATGGGGCGTGAAAAGATTTCATCCGTCGAAGTGGAGCATGACTGAAAAAAAACACTGATTTAGAGGGAGTAGAAATAAAGTCTGGGTCTATTTTTTCTGCAGGTGGGAAATCTGCAGCTCAGCTCAGGATTATGAGGCTTTCAGGTCCGAGCAAACAGAGAGACGCTTCATAAATATAATCATACAACTTTGTGCAACACAACACAAAACTTAAGATAGATTAGACAGTTTGGACTTCTTCCTGAAATATCTGAAAGAACAAACCAACAACACAACAAAAGAAGTTTAAGCTGAGCAGGTGGATCACCTGTGTTTGGATTCATTCTGCAGAAGCACAGGATACGCTCACACCGTCACGCTCTAAACGGTAAACTGTGCAATCACAGAGGTGTAAATAACTAACATAATTACATAATCTAAAGGATACTCGACAGTTTACTAAGCAACACAAATTAATGTGAGAATCCAAACACTTAAAATGAGACCATGTAGGAGATCGAGTGCAATAACAGCAGCAGATGAGATCTATGAGAGTAAGACTCTTTTATTTTGCTGTAACGAAGAGCCTGAGGCGGTCTGCACAGCAGACAAACATCCACACAGCTGATCTGACACTAAAATTACATGAGAACAAATCACAGCACCGCCCTTTATTAATCCCTCATAACTGCTGTTTATTATTCTCAGTACAGTCGAACCTTGGGTCAGAATGCACTGGCAGCACATCTCAGCCTTTCCTGTTATGGCCCAACTTCCAACACCTCCGTCACTGCAGTGCTCGTTAAAGCACGTGTGTTGTAACCATTCAAAATAAATGAGTAAAAAAGTCATACAGTAAGGAGTTGCATATTTAAAAAGATCACTTCATACAGGCCACAGTATCCTGGGTGTGAGGTGGGAGGAGAGGCTCAAACAGCTGCAGCTTCATGCAGACAGGTGGAAGTGAGCGTCTCAGGTAAAGGTGGCAGCAGCAGCAGGACTGTTAAAAAAGCTCTGAAACTGAAACTCATTCACTCACAAACTGTGCAAAGTAACGAATCTTTACACATCTCTGTTTTCTCACCTGGTGATTATATAACACATCATCCAATCACACACATTCACGGAGCATTTCTTTCTATGTCGAAGCACCTGTTTTAACATTCAGGTACTGTACACACCTCTGACATGCAAACCAATGATCTTCCAGTTGGTAAATGACCTGATCTACCTCCTGAGCCATAGCAACCACCCCCCCACCCCCGTTTGTTTTAAAACTATAGTCAATCACAAAGAAATACTTTGGAGGACATCTTTGGTGCTCTTAGAGCAGCTTCACCTCTTCGTGGCGTGGCAGCATGCAGATCACACATATCAAACACAAACCTGTCGATTTAAAATGATTCTGGTTGTCTCACACTTGCATAAAAACAAAGTGTCCTGTGCACATGTTTCGTGAGCCTGGGAACATTTCTGTGCACCCATTAGTGACTGAGGCTCAGCGTGGATTTGAGTTTTGCGTCTTCACACCTGCAGAACTCTTTTCACAGCGTTTCTGTGGCCGAGTTTGAAATTTATAGCTGTATTAGTTTGTGTTAGTTTCTTCCTTTTTCCCCAGACAGTTTCAGAGTTTAAGAGCCAAGCTGTGAGAAATCACACGACTTGGGCCTGACCTGCTCGGGCTGTGTGGGCAGGTCTCTGAGGAGTGGGTGTTCTAACGTCAGCTCTGACAGAGAGCGCGGTTTCTAAATAAAGTTTCACCATCTCTAAACCAACTTATGGGCACCAGTTTTCTAATTTACGAGGTTTTAAACTAAAACAGTCACAACATAATAATAATAATGTTACTCCATGAATGTTGTTGTACAGTTTATCTGGCATATCTCCTGCTGCTGGTACACACCGAGGGTCCAACAATTAACAGCTGATTCATGTTTGCAAAACCTGCTTAAATGAATCTTAAATCATGCGGATCCACATTAAAAGATATTCAACTTTCATCCAATCAAAGACTTGCTGAACGGGTCACAAGATTATTATCATCATGTAATTTTATTGAGGTAAAATTAAAAGCTTCCATAATGAGTTACCATCAAATAAATGGAGATGGATTAAAAATGTGGTTCTGCTGAGGTGTTGGTGAAGCTCCTCCTCGGTGAGCGAACAGTGACTTCTTCTGCAGAACGTTTGACCTTGGATCCAATCAGAGGAGTGCCACCGTCGTGTTCAGCTCCATTTGCTCAGTCTGAAAACAGCAATCCATCAAACATGTTCTGTCCTGGTCACATGACAGCAGTGAGAGGAGAGGAAGCTCAGGAAACACACACAGCAGACAGGAAACGTGTCAGCTCAGACAGGTGAATCACAGCGAGGACGGCGAGGACGCGGCGTGTGAACTATTCCAGCGCTGACACCCTGAGCTGCTTTTATTTCAGGAAACAACACAAATCAAAATGTCTCGCTCCACATAGAAGCTTCCAGAGGAGGGGGCTGAGCTGGATGTCTACAGGACACAGAGAGAACACTTTTCACACCGTTTATCTTGAACTGAGTAAAATGGAGCAGACCTTCTGGGGTTTGCCTCACTCTCCTCTTCTTGGAGGACACGAAGAGTTCCCAAGCCTGCCGAGAGACACAATCTCTCCTGGTCTGCCTCCAGGTCTCTTCCTTAGTACATGTCTGAAACACTTAACCTAGGAGGATCCAGGAGGCATCTAGTCAGATGCTGAAACACCTGAACTGGATCATCTGACCGAGTTCCTGACCCTGTCTCTCAAAGGCCCAGCTTATACAGTGGGAACAGCTCTGCAACAGGGAAAACAACAGAGATTTCTTTGCTTCTGGTTTCAACTTCTCCTCCTGTAGCAGCACTGATGGGGAGGTTCTGCCTGAGTGCTGACACCTGTCATTTAGGAGAACACTGAAGAAGGTTCCTGTGTCCTCAGCGCTGGTAATGGTGATGCGGCTGTGGTGACATCACTGTTTGCGAGTGACATGACTAATACAGCGACCATAACGAGCCCATGTGACTGAGCACAGCCGCCCATCAGAGGAAGCTCATTTCTGCTGCTTGTGTCCTCAGTCTGTAGGTCACTGACCACCGCTCACGGTCGTGGGAGATGGTAGGAATGTAGATCAACCACCTAATCAACAGCTTCAAGTTCAGCACACTCTTTACCACAGCAGCACGTCAGCCTCCCTCGTACATACTCAGATAGTTGAACTCCACCCTCCAGCTGACACCAGCTCACTTCAACCTGCCCCAGTGCAAGCTGGTGATCAGTGCTTGATGAAGCCAGGAGAACAACATCACCTGCAAACAGAAAAGACAGGATCCTGAGACCACCAAAGCTGACACTCTCCGCCCTCCAGCCTCCACCTGGAAATTCTGTCCATAAAAGTTTCAGA
This sequence comes from Archocentrus centrarchus, assembly GCF_007364275.1. NCBI lineage: Eukaryota > Metazoa > Chordata > Actinopteri > Cichliformes > Cichlidae > Archocentrus > Archocentrus centrarchus. Next base: position 4,093,781 of record NW_022060258.1, read on the forward strand.
GTCCGTGACAAAGATAGGAAAGTTTTAACAGGGCTGACTTACTGCCAGCAGCGAAAACCTAGCTCTTGATACAGCAGTACAAGGACCAAAGCCCACCACCCAAGCCTTTTATTACCTGATATGATTTAATATGTAGTTTCAAAGGTCTGACAGGATGTTCAGATCCTTTCAGGTATGTTCTGGTATTAAGACACACCTTCACTTCAGTGTTATTTTCGGTGGATGTGTGTTATATACTTTGGTTTGATTGTAAAAATGTTTTTTCAGGCGTAGAATGGAAACAATCAGTAAAACGTGGATATTCCTGATGCTGTTTGTGTTTGCAGCAGCAGTTCATCAAACCCTGAGTGTGACAAACTGCTGGCCTTCACCTCTGAGTAATGACTGCGAGAGCTGTGTGTGAAAGACTAACCCCACGCAGGTGAAACTGCACCTCTGAAGTGAATTCAATCAAAGTCCTATAATCCAATTAATAAAAGCCGGCTTTCATCCAGCGCCCGAGGCCTCCTGATGCTTTCATCCAAACTATCAAACACTCACAAAGGCTCACTCAGACCTTTGTCCCTCCACTGAATCACATACGCAGGATCCCAGTTTGTCATCCTCAGGTTAGTTCTCTGTAAAATAAATGATTGTTAGCAGTACCTGTGAGACTGGTGCTGCCACTCTCTCTGTACATAAACATGATTCATACATGTTTCTTAAAGCACACAGCAGAGCTGCCAGCCGCCACCCAGGAACAGGTCAGAGTGATGAGAAAATATTCACGTCTGTATTCAAACCAAACACAAAGTTTGCATGAAGTGTGATTACACACGAAGACTGAGCAAAGACGTGAGCCGAATTTACACAAGGCAACGTGAACAGAACACGCTGAAAAGACTCTCCTATCAGCTGAGATCCTCCTCACAGCGCTGAAACCAGAGATGGAGGACACGTTTATTATCATCGTTCGTGAGCCGAATGATTCAACCTCACTTTTATAAACAGAACATCAAAAGGAGAGGTAAAAAAAATAGATCACAGAAGTTCCTGAACTAGATTTCAGCGAGCGACCGTCCTTTGTGAGGATGCAGTTCTCTCGTTGGCTGAGGTGAATACTCCCTGTTTGCTACATGGGTCAAAAAGTCTTCAGTGACTCTGCACAACTAACGCAAGGTGAGCTAAAAAACATGAGGTGTGTTCATCATTTCTGGTCACTTGTGACAGCTTTTCCCTCTCCTCAGCGCTCCATGCGTGACTAAGGTATCTTTGGCCTTTAGCTCCTGGAGGTCATCTCCTGGCTAGTTTGGAGATTTAGAGTACTTAAAGTTTGCATTATTAGGGGCGTGGCTTCTTTGACTGGCAGGTGGATGGTGACACAGGTGGCTGTAGCTGCTAGCTGTCTGCTTGGCTTCACCTGAACTGGACCTGTGGACCATGTTCATTTTTAATGCAATTATCTGACCAATAATATGACCAATAATAAAACCATAAAATAGATACATGAAGAACACGAGGTCAGACACATGGTTACCTCATCCCAGAGTTTTAGAGCCACCACCCTGAAGGTCTGATCTCCTCGTGTTTTAAAACGAGCATCAGACACCAGCAGTAACCTCTGCTCCAACAACCTGAGGTACCAGTTAGAGGAGCAGGTCAATCAAAGCTCTGGGAGGTGCTGGGGCCTTTATCATTCAACGCTTTAAAGGTTAAACGACTCTAAACTGACTCCCAAGCTGACTGATCTTGGCTGCAGGCTCATCATTTTATAGATCAAAAATCAGTTCAGTTCAATTTTATTTATATAGGACCAAATCAGAAATCAGGGCACACAACTGCACACACATTATTTTTAATAATCCTGCTGCACTAACACCCAAAAACTGAAGTCCATGTTTACAAATCATGACAGCAATACTTTACTCCTAACCACAACCTACAGGTGTGTGTGTGTGTGTGTGTGTGTGTGTGTGTGTGTGTGTGTGTGTGTGTGTGTGTGTGTGTGTGTGTGTGTGTGTGTGAGACTCCCAGCTGTCAGGTCCTGAGGAACAGACGGGTCCAGTCAGGGAGCATCTTTGAATCTGTCATCACACGCGGCTAACGAGCTGCTGAACAGCTGAGTTTGCTGAGATGAACAGAAGGAGACGCCTGCAGGCGGCCCCTCAGGGCCCGGCGTTACCTGCAGCCGTGGAGTCCTGAGTGTTTGTTAGAAAAACAGACTGCTCAGGGTCAGGAGGCTGAAAGCCTCACTCCTCCAACATGACAGAGTCACAGAGAGAGCTTTAGGATTCAGCTGCTGTAGTGACCGACAGCACAACAGGAAACATGAGATGCACATCAGTCAAAGTCACAGATGTCAGTCTGGAGGATCAGCACCTTCCACAGGTGTATGAAAGGTGCTGATCCTCGCTGCTGGTATTAGAAACTGTCCTGGTGTTTCACTAAGTTTATTCCTCTTGTTGTTTCATTATTTATACTGAACCTGTCTGTGAATCACAGTAACTCCAAATGTACTGTTCTAATAAAGTTTGATTGATTTTTTCTGTCCATGTGAACATTTGCAAAGAAAATGTTTGGCTCCACATGTTTGTGTGCAGAGTTTCTCTGTTCTCAACTTAAACAAGAACCACTTCAGATCCAGACTAAGTGACTCCCACCTACGGGACATTTTACACACCTACTGCTGCTCTGGAGCCACGCCTGCCCTGCGTACCTGTGTGCCCTTCAGTGTTGGTAGTTTACCTGCTGCTCTGTTATCAGAATTACACAGAGTTTTATTTTACAGAGTTTCTGTGGGTTTAGATGTTTATGCTCTGATGTGTTCCTCTGAATGCTCTACATTTGGTTACTTCATGTTTGTTTACTGCATGGAAATGAAAGTATGAATTAACAATATTCATATGATGTGATCAGGGACTGTTGACCATCAGGCACTTTCACATTGTCAGATCTGGCCCTCCTTGAAAAAGTCACCTGTTGTCCACTCAGTTTCTGCTGACAGATCATCATCAGGCTTTAGTGGCATGTTTGCATCATCCTTCCTTACTGCAGATTCACCACAAGTTAAACAGAATTAAAGCTACATTTTCTTCCTGCATGATTATCGAAAAGTCATCTCATCCCCGTCACTGTTGTGTCCTCTGTGGCACTTCTTTAGTTCACAATGAGTCCCAGTGTTGGTTTTCCATCACAGCCCTGCACCAAGCCACTGCGCCTTCTTTCCTTCATGACTTATTGAGGAGGCTGGAGAGCTGTATTTCCTGTGTTTCTAGTAAGAGCACAGAAAGCCATTTGTCACAACAGCTTCACTTTCGCTGGAGGAGAAACTGGAGGAACGGAGAACGTCAGGAAATAAGTGATTGCTACCTTGATCCCAGCTGGCCACCAATCTCCCCCTCACCTCTTTTTGAAAAGCTGGCGCACAGACAGGCTGCAGGAATCCATACATTTCAAATGAAACAGTCATTGTTCCAGAGATTAATACGTCTCAGCGGTCTAATACAGGAAAGCTTGATGTACCTGCCAGAAAAATAAAGGACAGAGAAAAGAAGCACGTCAGAAATTATCTTTGAGTGCAGCTTGGAGCGAGGTGCCTGCAGGTCCGATGGCTGTAACAGCGGCGGAGAATTAATCCCAGTCTGTGTTTACAGCAGCTGTGAAAGGTACTAACCATGGATTTCAGGACGGGGGTGTATTTTTTTATTATTTTCAGATAAAAACGCTTTGAGTTTGACAGTGAAGGCAGTAATATGATTATCTCCTGCCACAGGTTGTAGACAGACTGCAGCTCGTGTTAAAGGAAGACGTCCCTGAACATGTGAGCGAATTAAACTCCTGTCACTCCTGACAGAATAATTCCTTTTCCTTCTTTTCCTTCTTCATCCCGAGTCTTTAACCCAGCGTTTTGTATTTATGTCTCTTAGTTTATAGCAGTTTTGAGCTTTGTGCCCTTTTAGAGATTTCCTGATTTGTTTCCTGATATTTTGGGATCTGTTTATATTATTCTGAGTGTTACTGCCTCCATTGCGTGTCATCCTGCCTCTCTGTGCCCCGTGTCTGTCTCGTCCCTCTGTCCTGTTCTTTGTGCCCACCTGTACCCTGCTGCCTTCTCATTCAGTCCTGGTCTCTGTGCTCCTCGTCGTGTGTCAGCCCTGTAGTCGGTCCACTCATGTCATCCCTGTGTAGCACTTCCTGTCTTATTTTGGCGAGTCTTTGGTTCTTGTGCTGTATGCTGAGTTTTGAATTATCTGCATTTTGCAGGAGCAGAAAATCAGTTTATCTTATCTTTGACTATTAAATTGTTTAGTTGCCCACCAAGAGGACCCCACACTGAACCTACACTCTGAATCAGCTTCGAGCATGAAAGCCTGATGAGGTCTGTCTGTGAAGGTTCGCAGTCATCCAGGTCACAGCAGTGTCGAGTGGCTGAAAAGAAGGCAGCTGGACTTCTTGGGGTTCATGAAGATGTTTCCCCTATCATCCAAGAGGCTTCTTCATGGACAGTCCCAGGTAATAAACCCCTATTGGGGGCTGTCCCATTGGAGGTGATCTTCTGCTTATTCGGGGCCAAGGAGGCAGCAGCCTGAGCAGGGAAACCCAGACCTCCCTCCCCAGCCACCTCCTCCAGCTGATTTGGGGAATACTGAGGCGTTCCCAGGCCAGCTGAGAGATATAATCTCTCCAGTGTGTCCGGGATCTACCACAGGCCCTCCTCCCAGTAGGACACCTCACCTGGGAGGGGCCCAGGAGGCATCCTAGTCAGATGCCTGAACCATCTCAACTGGCTGCAGAAATTTACCCATAAATTTTCCAGAATTTTCCTGTTATTGTAAATACATGAAATATCAATAAAATTACAAAAAATGCTTCTGCGAGAATGCTAAAAGGTTACCTACACATCATGAAGGACAACACAAAAATGAGGCGCATTAACAGTGGGTATGTTGTACAGCAGGGTGCAAGCCTCAAAACTTCAGACGTCTCCTTTACTGTCACCATCAGCTTTCATCATCACCCTGAGAGACTCTGCAGGGACCTTCATACAGAGTTAGCTAATTGGTCTAACCTTCACTCATGTGGAGCTTCTGCTGTTTTCTGCACACATGCTAATGAAAGGTTAGTTTTCAGTTTAACCTGCTGGCTTCAGAGTGCTGACTTTGCATTCCTCTCACTCCACATTTCATGATCACAAATGCAAAAAGCTGTTGCACAATAAAATGCACAATTTTTATTGGTAATATATGAAAACGTGTGTTACAGTAAAGCCCACGTTTAGTTCCTGAGCACTAATAGTTTTTTCTTTTTTGCATTTAATTCAATTTTATTTATATAGCACCAAATCACAACAAACAACTGCCTTAAAGCACTGAATTCAACAGACAGATGCCTCTTCAAAAGAAATCCCAGCAGAAGATGAAAAAGGGAAGAACACTTCGCGGTCATCTTTCCCTGAAATTGTGTGAATCTGCTCTCATCTGTGAGGAGAGCGGGATGCCAGCGGCAGACCAGCCACGTTCTCCGGGGAATACCAATCGATCTGCACGCTGCTGAGCTGTGAGTCCCACCAAAGGACTGGCAGACACGGCGCTGCCTTTCTGCAGTCCTGCCCTGCTCTGCTGTGTAATGGCCTCTCTCCTGGTCTCAGTACCACTCTGTGTGCTCGGAGACAGAGTCAGCTGTAACTGCACCTACAGATGAGCCATGCTGGCTGAGTTGAGTTTTTGGTTTTTCAAATTACATAAAACCAGCTAATAACAGGACTTATCTGTAACTTAAAAACAGTGTTTGGCTCTATGATTATATAAATTCATTGTTTTTACACATATAAATACCTTTTAGTTATGTAAAATAAACTGTAGAATAAAAACACTATCATATCACTACACTTTCATGCAGATTTAAGGCTAAAACAATTGTATTTTAATATATTGTCCCATAAATATTTGAAAATTTTCCATATTTGTACATGATGTTAAATCTCTGTTACTTTACAGTATTTTTCTGGCCCCACAGCTGCCAGAATATTACATATTTATTCATTTATTTTTACAGTGCAGGTAACTGTAAACAGAGTTTTTACACAGTAGAACAAAACTTCAGTCCACCAAAATCAGAAAGCGATGGGACCACACCAGCCACAGGACCCGCATGCTGCTGAGTCAGACCACATCCATCAAACACATGTAATCTTCATTTAACTGCTCTGTTCCACCGACACCGGCAGTGTCTTCACTGGGACTTTATCACCAATACTAATGAATGGAAACATCCTCTCAGTGAAAGTGTGTGTGATGGTGTGTATGTGTGTGTCAGTATCAGGATCAGAGAAGGACAGCTTTCCTCTGTTCCAGTCCAGAATCACTCGGATCCTCTGGAACTTCTTCTGCAGTGGGAGAACCGCGGAGGGAACTGATTCTGACCGTGCTGAGTATTCACCTTTACTGAATCCTATTCCACCAAAACCCGACCGTATGGGTCCCTTCCTCCGGACAGACTCTGCTAACACACCCAGACCCCAGTGTGTACTCTCTCCAACCTCAACATCCCAGCTGTGAGACCCGGAGTTAAAGCCCTCAGAGCCCAGGACAAAGTAGAGATGATCAAACCTCTCTGGATTATCAGGAAGCCTTTGGGTCCCACCTGGTCTCACGCTGGTCAGATCTTCAGACAGGATGAGTGCTGGGTTTGCAGTGTTTGGGTCCAGGATCAGGGGAGTGTAGGAGACCATGTCCTTCATGGTGTTCCAGATGTTGAAGGTCAGGTTGCCCAGGTGTTTGGCCTGGTCTATCAGAGCTCCTGAGGGCAGCTGTGGATCATCCAGCAGGAGGCAGCGCTGGACTCTTTCCACTGCAGCCTTGTAGCTGTGCAGGAATGAGACGTCTTCAGCTCTCAGCTCCTCCTCTGTGGCTCTGACTGTGTGTGAAAGAGCTGCTATCTCTCTGCTCAGAGCCTCCATCCTCTCCTTCATCATCCTACTCTTCTGCTCCTCTTCCTCCCTCAGTGCAGCCAGCCTGGCCTCCTCTTCCTCTGCTAGAAACTGGTGAAGCTTCTTAAACTGCTCCTTAATCTGCCTCTCTGTGTGTCGGGCCTGGACCTTAATGTGTTCTGCTGTTTGATCAAACTTCACTTGAACTTCTTCACAAATCTTCAACTTCTCCTTTAAGGGCTCCAGAGTTTCCTGAAGCTCCTTCTTGCGTTGTTGTGCAGCTTTATCGATGGGTCTGAGGAGATCAGTTTTCTTAGCATGCAGACTGCAGACATGCTCCAAGGCTCTCCGATTTTTCTCCTGTAAGAACCACTCGCACAGGTTCTTCAGCACCAGATTAACAGGTGGATCTGCCTTCGAAGATCGTTTCTTACAGATTGGACACTCACGTGTTGGTTTCTCTCTCCACCAGCTGTTCAGACAGTCTTTACAGAAGCTGTGGCTACATGACAGAAGAACGGGATCTCTGAAGACCTCCTGACAGACGGGACAGCAGAGATCCTCCTCTGATCTGGAAGCCATCGAGTCTCAGAGTGAAGCTGGAAGCAGGAAGCACAGTCAGTCCCGGCTCCCCTCCCTCCTCTGCTACCTTCACCTGTTTGAGTCGTGTTTTTGGTCAAACTCACATCCAGTGTGTGGAGCGTCAGCAGCTTGAAGCAGCAGTGCTGGAGTTCTGCACCTTTCTGTCCTGCAGCTGGACTCACTCAGAGGAAGCTGCTCCGTCTGAAGCTCAGTCTGTCAGCTCTTCTGTCTGTTTGTCTCTTTAGTGAAACCAAAGAACAAAGTGCTTCCTGGTTTCAGTGAGGTGAGTCAGGTGAGGGCGGAGTCTGTGAGATCAGACGAATTCTTCTGTGTCACCTGCAGGTCGGGTTTCTTTCAGTCTGCCGTGTAATCAGCGTGAAAAATCTAACCTGACAGCGTGCAGGAGCTGTGTTTGGAGTCGTGTGTTCGTGCTGAGGCTGTTATTTGACTCAAACACATTATTGGTTTAACACACAAAGAGAACTTCATTAAAGTTTCTACATCAGAAAATGTGTTCAGGAGGAGGTGGCAGGGTCACGTGTTCACGTGTAAGACGAGTTAGAACAGCCATAAATCAGCCGGCTTTCTTTAAAGGTGAGGTTCACTGTTACCTGAAAACTTGATGAATTTTTACAGGTGATGATTGAAGATGATTCAGCTTTTTTGCTTTTGTAATAAATACATGACTTTCTGCATTCTCAGGACAATAAACAATAATGGATTTAAACTGTACTGAACTGCACTGAAGATCAGTCACTCAGCAGATTTTCTATATTTCCCTGAAGAACTGGGACTGTTATGTTTCGGAGAAAACTAATATGAGACGCTGAAACTTCTCCATATTATTCTAGTACATTAATACAGCCTCCGGTGAAAATTATGGAAGTTGCAGATTACAGATATGATCTTTTAATACCTTGATGAAACATCCCTCAAATAAATACAATTAAAGCATTTGAAATAATGGCAACATTAGCACCACTTTTTCTTTTGATTACTCAGTGTGTTTGTGAGGGCACAGACAGTATTTTATTTCCTTCAAAAGGCACAAACTGTGATGTTGAATCCTTTAGAAGCTCCCCAGACCTGACCTCATTTCACTGACCTGTTTATTTCATATCACTGCTCTCATCAGGGGAATCAGGTGTAAGGAGGAATCCACCTGTGGCACTACAGAAATCAGTGAAAAGAAAATGTCTCACAGTCCTCCTGCTGATTTCATGTACAGCCCGACTCAGATTTAACTGTGATTTTAAAACGAGATCATTCATCTACATGTCAGAAGTCTTCTTCCTGAACTGGATCTGATAAAAATCTGGGAGAAAGTGTCATATACTGAAAGTTGGCTTCAAAAACCCATTACAGACGACGACATGAGAAACAGCAGGGAGAGGAACACAGGTGAAAATAGTGTGGCTATCAGGGGAGACAGACAGGAAGCAAGACTAAATGAAATAGAAGCAGTGCACTATGGGAACCCCCCCCCCCCCCCCCCCCAACAGACTAGGCCTATAGCAGCATAACTAAGGGAGGGTTCAGGGTCACCTGATCCAGCTCTAACTATAAGCTTGATCATAAAGGAAAGTTTTAAGCCTAATCTTAAAAATAGAGAGGGTGTCTGTCTCCTGAATCCAAGCTGGGAGCTGGTTCCACAGAAGAGGGGCCTGAAAGCTGAAGGCTCTGCCTCCCATTCTACTCTTAACTAGGAACCACAAGTAAGCCAGCAGTCTGAGAGTGAAGTGCTCTATTGGGGTGATATGGTACTATGAGGTCTTTGAGATAAGATGGTGCCTGATTATTCAAGACCTTGTAGGTGAGGAGAAGAATTTTAAATTCTATTCTAGATTTAACAGGGAGCCAATGAAGAGAAGCCAATATGGGAGAAATCTGCTCTCTCTTTCTAGTCCCTGTCAGTACTCTAGCTGCAGCATTTTGGATCAGCCTTCAGCTGATCCTGCAGCGAGAGCCATTCTAGTTTGTAATTTTACACCTCAAAGTTCTTCATAACCACAGAACACTAAGATACAAAACCTCTAATCACACACACACTTTCTCCTGTTAGTGTTACTATGGAACAAAAAAGATTTTAGGGGAATATTTTGAGGGAAAACATTCAGTAACTTCACTGCTGTCTCACTGTGTCACCAAACTGACTCTGTGTCAGAAGGTCTGACCTCACCATCACCTGATGATGGCAAATGATGTCAGTATCAACAATAGACAACAATTCAAAAGAAGTCGGAGTAAGAAGTGTTTACATTTCAATTTCCTGTCTCTAATCAGCTAAAGATCCTGTTATTTCCTGTTTGTGCTTCTGCTTCTTACCTTTTTGTTGCACGGTCCCGGTGCCACGTTATACTTTCTTCTCTCCCCTCTGACTCTAACAGTTTAATATGAATACAGATGTTTTCTTTGTTTATATAGTTTTTTTTGTTATATGGGACTCTCATGTGACCTGCTGCCAACATGAATGCTGCGTGATTAGCTGTGAGTGAAGCAGTGTGGATGGTTAATGGCTGCCCCTGTGTTGGTGGATGATAACACTGATACAGTGCTTCTTAGCTGCTTCTCTGGATGTAATGCTCTTCAGCTTGGTGTTATGGTACAGAGGAGACCATAACTGTACCATAACACCATAATCCCTGAGGAGGTTATTCTGCTGTGCTAAAATTATCATGAACATATTTGACTTGGACTGTTCTTCAGAATTACTCATTTCATTCATTACAGTCGCCTCCTGCTGGACATTAGAAAGAATGCAGGTTTAAGGCTCTGCAGCACTGGCTTCACCTTGACACCTGAAAGCTGCGTGTCCATCTTTTCTTTACAGGCTGTCTCCTCATACTGATGCTGAAAATTGAAAAATCCAAACTGCAAATAAGAAACTTTTACTTCTTGGGAGCATATATGTGCCTTTGAAAGATTCAGTTACACAGAGGTCTAATCATTAACTAATCATTAACCCCAGGGGGGCACACCTACCTGTAGGGACAGAAATCAACTTTTACTGCACTCCTTTTCTGAGAGTGTGAGGAGTGAGAGTCTCTCAGTGGTGAGCTCCTCAGATTCAGTGAGCATGTTGGCTGCCCAGCAGAGCAGAGGGAACTCCAGAAAATGCTCCACAACCATTTAGGACTCAGAGCTCGTGATGAAGACGAGGGAGCAACTGCGCTGCCTCGGACATGTTCGGCACAGACGTGTCACTGCATCAACACAACAGACTCAGGTACCACATCCTCCACGTCAACCGTCACACCTTCCCTTTCACATCCGCTCATCTTCACACCTCCCGAGGCCCTCACCCTTTACCCCAAACTCACCTCTTCACACCCCCCGACAAAGACCCCCCCACCCAACCATTCACCTACTGCTAACAACAGAAAACAAGGAGGTGTGAAGCCTGTCCGGCACACAGAAATTCCAAAAAAGCAGCTGCACCAGATAAAGTCTTCCCCTCCACACAGGCCTCACAACCACTCACACAAACTCTGCTTTAAATCCTCCATCAGTGACCCCACTGCTAAAAAGCAGGAGATTACAGGCCTGTTTCTGTGACCCCCTAAAAACAATCACCCAGTGTGTCACAGCTCCTCTGCAATGAGGCGGCTGTACCTGAGCCCTTCTGTGCATTTTGATGGGAAAGCTCAAACCCTCTGACATCAACACTGGAGCCCTGCCTCTCCTCCCCTTTACTGTCTCTAACCACACACACAAAACACATAAAACACATCAGAAAACTGTAAAATAAATTTAAAAAATCTTTATTTTCAACCCGTCGAGGAGCTCCTTCCATCTCATAGCTGATCTAAATGAGGATTGTGGAAAGGCTTCATTTAGGACCTCCACTCTCACCTCAGACAGATGACCTTGAAGCTCTGCTCTTCAGTTTGGAGCAAATGTGTACAAATCTGATGGAGTATGAGACGTGTTGAAATACTGTCCCCTTTTGGACTTTCTCAGCCAACAAGACAAATTACAGCCCACATTTAGCTCTTTATTATGTAATGTATGTAACAAACGATTCCCCAGAAGACACTGGACTAAAATAAGCTATAAAACCCTGGCGTGTGGTATAGCGCAGCTTTGTCTCCCCATAATGTGTGAGGTGTCAGTGCTCTGACTTGCACTAACGGGTCAAGGTCAGGAAGTGATCGTGGTTGGGGTTAAAACAGCCCCTTCACACAGGTATCCTGCTCACTGAGAAATAAGCTGGGAGTGACCGATCGCTCTGACCTCTACTGTGACCCTGTGGAAGACCACTGTCTCTGACACACAGCACCACAGGGATGAGAACGGGCTGGTCTCACTGCTTCCAGTGCAGTCGTGTTAAACGTGTACCACTGAAACTGCCTTGGAGGTTTGATCCATGGATCTCTTTCACTTTCATACCATTTAGACATCTTTTAGAAGTCTAATCAACACACGTGTGCTCGGTGGGTTTTCCTGAACTTCTTTTCAAACCTAACACCAGTCTGAGAAGACATGCATTCACCTCTTTGTTAACCACATCAGAGACGCCGTCTTTTACAGGAGCTCGGTCCTCAGTTTTATGGGCTACCATGACTGGCAGCACAGATTTAGCCCTGAAAACGTCGTCCACGGACAGCCGGCACTTGATGGGCTCAGTGTTGCTAGGAGACACTCGCAGGTACGTCTCTGTTTATATGCAGAGGTGGCAAAAGTACTGACATTCTGTACTTAAGTAGAAGTACAAGTACTTATGTTAAAAAATACTTTAGTAAAAGTCGAAGTACTGGTTCAACTTCTCTACTTAAGTAAAAGTAAAAAAGTACAGGCTCTGAAATGTACTCAAAGTAAGAAAGTAAAAGTAGTTCTTTGGAGGATGTTTCTACCTGCTATTTTTGTGTAAAACTAACCGAACCTCGTCATATATTATTGTAATAATATAAAATAAAATTACATGAGAATGCAAACATTATTCCAGTCTAAATTTTAATCCTAATGAATGCACTCAGCTTGAATCTGTTATGTAGGACACAAACTGTGAAAGGGAATTTAAACACAGCTCTGTTCTCTGTGTCCTCCATAGTAGAGGGTGACTGTGTCTCCACCTAAACACAAACATGAGGATACTCAGGGGTTACAGTGGGATTCAGAAGGTGGAGGAACCCTAAGATCAGCTGTAGTGGCTCTGCATGGGGAGAAGAATCACAGCTTTCTATTGTGAGCTGCAGTAAATGATGTTGGTGTGCAGGCTGTGATCAGCTGACCTGCTGCTGCTCTGAGGTTTACTGCTCTGTGTGGATGAAGTGAACTCACAAAGATGTAACCCAGTATTTCACAGCTCTCTGAGCTGATCTCCATCCCCTACACTGACAGCATACAGGCTGTAGAAATGTTGGATTCAGTGAATGAATCTCAGCATCAGCAGCTTTGATTCAAACTCATCTCTGCTGCACTGATGTAACCTGTAACTCTGACCATGAACACAGACACTGTGCTCCAGTCCAACACAGAGCTTTACTGTAAATACAGTACAACAAGCTAACCTATTTATTACACACTAAACTGCAGTATTTTCATACAATCTTTGAATTACACAAAGTCAGCATCCTTCAGTTTATTTTCCAGTCCTTACCTTTAATTCTAACCTCTCTTCTTCCTCTCCTGTCCTCTTTCTCCATCTCTGAGTGAACTTCTCTCTCTTTGCTCTCCCTGAAATACAGCAGCTCTTCTTTTAGCTAGCAGACACACTGTGTGACAAACTGCACACACTTTGTGTGTTTGCTGATATTTGTTGAGCATTTAGAAACGTTGCATTTACCTGCCACACGTTACTCCCTTCATGCTCGCTCCTCTTCAGTAGCGCTAGCTAAGCTGTTTATGTGCCGCAGCGCAACTTACGGACTCGGTCCGGCCCGATTTTAGCGCTATAAATGATACATTAATTATATGGGTTTGCGTATTTAATCCCTTTTTACGAGATAAGCCCCGATGATGGAGGATACGCCAGTACGATTGTCTCTTGTGTGTTAATATTCCTCCGTTTAGGCTCAGATTGCTTGATGACTGACGGCGCACTGACCGGAAATGCAAACTTCTCCCTGACGTGTTAAAAAGTAACGAGTCTGTTTGAAAATGTAAGAAGTAGAAAGTACCGATACTTGTGTAAAAATGTAGGGAGTAAAAGTAAAAAGTACTCAGAAAAATAAATACTTAAGTAAAGTACAGATACCTGAAAAATCTACTTAAGTACAGTAACGAAGTATTTGTACTTCGTTACTTCCCACCTCTGTTTATATGAACACCTGGTGCCTCGGTGTGGGAGAGAAGAGTGAAAAAAAACGGTTTGAACATGAAAAACTGAGTGAAACATGGTGATGAAGATGAGCGTGATGAGGCTGAGCTGTGTTTAGCATGCAGACGTTCTCCTCTCCCTGCAGCAAAGCAAACAAAGCTAATTACTTTTTATTCCAAATATTAAACAAGCCGACACACGGAGCTGTTTACTCAGAGATGTTCTGCTTCAGTGTTCAGTGCACACAGTCGCTCATTCAGCCGGCGCTCGAGCCAAGCTCACAGGAAAACACAAAAATGTTCCCCTTTTTTTTTTGCTAACTTTTATCCTTTTCACTTTGTTTTGTTTTCCTCAAAAGTCACGCCTGATAAAGGAACAGCTGGTGGGAATCAGTCTTCCTCTTTAGGATGTTGTGTTTGCTCTGAAAAAAAGGAAACTAGAACTGAATTTTGAATTTCTCTGAATGAGGAAAAGTGAAACTGCAGGGATTGTACCTAATTAAACACTGCCACAAACACCCACCTCGTTGTTAGACCCACCCACTCCCACCTGCCACACAGTTACCTCCGTGTTGCCTCCATCTGCACCACCTGGAGCCTCCACTTAAAAGCAGTCATAGTTTTCATTCACTCACTGGTTTGTAGGTTCTCATTCTCCCATCGATTCCACCTTCGTACTCAGCGCGATGATCTGGCCTCTACAGCTGCAGAGACCTCACATTAACAGTCATGCTCTGAGGAAGACTTCATAGTTGGTGTGTTTCAGTACAGTCTGTGTACATGACAACAAATCAGAGGGTACGCAATTGCTTGTGTTGAAACTGACATCCAACCAAAGCAGATTCCTGCTCTCAGACAGGTAAAGTATAACACCTGCACTGGTCTTACTGCTCCAGCTTTGTTGGTGTCATTTGTTCTGCTCTATCTGTTGCTCACTCTCATTCCCAGAATGTCAGATATCACCATTTTGTCAAAGCTGCTGGCATCTCAGATACTGTACATCATCATTTTGGCCTGTCGTGCACCTCCCAGTTATTGTAATCTGATGCTGGCTATGAAGCATCACAGCACAAGTACAGCACTTCCTTGATGGCAGAGATCAGTCTTCAGAAAATACCTGAAAACCTCATCATCACATTGTTTCCACCAACACACATCACCCTGGAGATGACTGCAGCGAGTCCATGTCATGGTCCTGGGCCGGTGGCCCAGTGTTTTGGTTTCTAATTGTGAAGTTCTGTTCTATTTCTAGTTTTGGTTCTAGTTTAGTATTTGAATCTTAGTTTCTTTGTTTTCTGTTTTGGTTTCTCATGTTCTGTTTTCCCTATACTCCCGTGTGTGTGTGTAAGTCATGACCCTCTTGTATTTAGGTTCCCTTTGGTTTAGTTCTGTGTTAGTGTCTCTCCTTTGTCCCAGGTCTGGTTTAGTTGGTCATGTTCTCACTCCTTTTGTCAGTCTGTTAAGTCAGCATGTTTTTGGTTAGGTCAGTTCCTGTTTTATTTTGACAGTCTTGTGTTCCTTGTGCTTTGTGTTTAGTTTTGCTTCCCCTTGTCATTAGGTTCATTTGGTTCACCTGTCGTCCCCTGCTGTTTCCACTTGCCCTAATCCCCTTCTGTATATTTAAGCCCTTTGTTTTCCCTCTGTTCCTTGTTCGGGTCCTCGTCAGTTTTGGCCTGTGTGTTTTGTCTTCGAGTTCCTAGTGTCTGCTTTTGAGTTTTCTGTTTTGTAATTGTTTGAGTTATCAAATAAACCTCCCTCCGAACCTGCTCTCGCCGTGTCCTGCACTGGGGTCCTCCCTGCCTTGCCCGCACACAGCCGTGACAGTCCAGGACGAGTATAAAAACTCATGATGCTGTGTTGACATCACAGTTTGTCTGAGCAATGACTGACTAACATGAGTATCAGTTTTTAAATTGCAGATTTCCTTCCACATGTGGAAAAGATAAGCAGTTCAGTAGAAAACAGGAAAAACTAATGACATACTTCCTGTACGTGACCTCTTCAGTGGTGTAGATTGTGTTTCTCAGCAGCGACTGCAGGCACTCAGAGCTTGGCCCTCACTGTGATATTGCATCATTTCTTGTTCCTGTTGCCATGCACAGTTGTGTTTTGTGTAGCTCGATTAATTACAAATTTTTAGATAAGTTATTTCACAGTATACTGTATACATAAGCTGGAGAGGGAATGGCGTCTCACTAAATTAGAAGATGCTCATTTAGCCTGGAAAAAGAGTTTGTTGCTCTATAAAAAAGCCCTCCGTAAAGCTAGGACATCTTACTATTCATCATTAATTGAAGAAAATAAGAACAACCCCAGGTTTGTTTTCAGCACTGTAGCCAGGCTGACAAAGAGTCAGAGCTCTGTAGAGCCGAGTATTCCTTTCACTTTAACTAGTAGTGACTTCATGGATTTCTTTACAAATAAAATTTTAGACATTAGAGAAAAAATTATTCATAACCATCTCAAAGATTATTCTTCATGTTCGGCTGCTTTCAGCACTGCTGGTATTTGTTTAGACTCTTTGGCTCCAGTTGATCTTTCAGAGTTAACTTCAATAGTTACTTCCTCCAAACCAGCAACATGTTTGTTAGATCCCATTCCTACTAGACTGTTCAAAGAAGTCTTTCCAATTATTGATGCTTCAATCTTAAAAATGATCAATCAGTCTTTATTAGTTGGCTATGTACCACAGACCTTCAAGGTGGCTGTAATTAAACCTCTGCTTAAAAAGCCATCACTGACCCAGCTGTCTTAGCTAATTATAGGCCAATCTCCAACCTTCCTTTTCTCTCAAAGACTCTTGAAAGAGTAGTTGTAAAACAGCTAACTGATCATCTGCAGAGGAACGGTTTATTTGAAGAGTTTCAGTCAGGTTTCAGAATTCATCACAGTACAGAAACAGCATTAGTGAAGGTTACCAATGATCTTCTTAGAGCCTCTGACAGTGGACTCATCTCTGTTCTTGTCCTGTTGGACCTCAGTGCAGCTTTGATACTGTTGACCATAACATTTTATTACAGAGATTAGAGCATACTATAGGTATTAAAGGTACTGCACTGCAGTGGTTTGAATCGTATTTATCTAAAGCTAATTCATGCATTTATTACTTCTAGGCTGGACTATTGTAATTCATTATTATCAGGCTGTCCTAAAAGCTCCCTGAAAAGCCTTCAGCTGATCCAAAATGCTGCAGCTAGAGTACTGACAGGGACTAGAAAGAGAGAGCAGATTTCTCCCATTTTGGCTTCTCTTCATTGGCTCCCTGTTAAATCTAGAATATGATTTAAAATCCTCACATACAAGGTCTTGAATAATCAGGCACCATCTTATCTCAAAGACCTCATAGTCCCATATCACCCCAATAGAGCACCTGAACCCTCCCTTAGTTATAGGCCTAGGCTGCTGGGAGGTTCCCATGATGCACGGATTGTTTCTTCTTATAATACTCACCTTGTTGGAGAAAGTCTATGAGTGTTTTAATTATTATGCTTAGCAAAAGTCTTTGTTCTAAGTGATCTGTGTTTCCTCTCTGTCTCTCTTCCACAGTGTGTCTTTCATTCTGTTTCCTTCCCCTCAGCCCCCCCCTCACAGCAGATGACCCCCCCTCTCTGAGCCTGGTTCTGCTGGAGGTTTCTTCCTGTTAAAAGGGAGTTTCTCCTTCCCACTGTCACCATAGGGGGTCATTTTGACTGTTGGGTTTTCTCTGTATTATTGTAGGGTCTTTACCTACAACATAAAGCACCTTGAGTTGAGTTGTGATTTGGTGCTATATAAATAAAACCAAACTGAAATTTGAATTGCACTTGAGGTTTTATGACCTTTTTATTTTTATTTCAGTGACCTCTTGTATGCTTCCTTCTTTGTATTTTCAGATTGATCAGCTGGTCACTAACACTGACTGTAGGAAACATTAACAAGACCTTACTGCAGCTTCCTGTTGGTAGAAATATGGATCTGTAGCTTCATGGTGGTTTTTTTTTTTTTATTATTATAATTAAACTCTGAAAAACACTAAACAAATCCAAACAGTTGGGAAGCTTTTTGTCTGTTTGTCTTTGTGTTTGACTTTGTGTGTGTTTGTGCCCGGGCGTGTGTGCGTCATTATAATCCTTCGTTGTCATTCATGGTCATTGTCCGCTTTCGCCGTGGAAGCCGACCTAAATTGATTTGTTGTACCAATCCCAGCAGAACATAATTGACCATCAAACGCTGGAAAAGTCTCTGACCGAAACATCCGAATGAGGAGCTGCCATCCAGCAGGAGCCGAGGAGGGAAAGTAAACCCTTCTCAAAGTTTCATCTCGTCTCACATCTTGCAAAGGATGCCATCTTTTTTCCTGGTCTTCCTGTTTCAAACATTTTTGAATTTTTTCCTACACAAAGACAAATCAAAACAAAGAGACACAAAATACAAGATCACAAAGTTCTGACCAAAGAAGAGACCAAAAGTCCTGTGAGACCAAAAATAGACACAAAACCTCCACAGTGATAAAATAAAAATCACTGACTCTTCCCCCCTGAACACCCGCTGGGGGTAACACTTGTTTCTCTTTTCTGAACTGAGTGGTTTGTGTCATATTTCAGGCCTGCTTCCAGAACAAAATGACTGGGTGTGCATCAGAGGTTTAGGAGGGGGATCTCTGGGATACCCTTGGAAAAACCTGGAACTAATGCTCATCAAAAAATGAGGAAAATGTCAACAAGCAGCACTTTTGCTTTCAGCTCAGGAGGAGATGGGGAGGTTTTGATTCTTTTTCATGAACATGGTGCTGAGCCAGTTTGTGTTGGTGACTGGAGAGAGCAGCCACATTTCTTCAGGTTTGAGAACTGATTGTTAGACTGTGTTATGTAGAAGACGTTGGTGACATTTCCTCAGAAGGATATTCATGCTGGACAAAAATCATTGGTGAATTTCTTGCAGTAGCTCCTCCCACAGCCGCCAGAGTCAGCTTTGGGCCTGGTATCAGTTTGTCTTTGGTGGAAATGCATGAAACTGGTCCTGCACTGGGCACCAGCCCCACCTCTCTGACAGCAGGGGTCTCTGATGTTACTCCAACCACAGCCCATTGTCTCCTGATCACTGCATGTCCACAGCCAGTTTCTGAAATCAAGGAAAACTGCAGAACACCAAATGAGGAAATTAGAACCTCTGCTTACATCAAAGTAATAAAACACACCATCTACAAAAATGACAAACTACTGAATTAGTGCAAAAGCACACGAATGTTTGAGCACCCCTCTGTATTATTGTAGGGCCTTTACAATATAAAGCACCTTGAGGCGACTGTTGTTGTGATTTCATGTAAATTAAACAGAATTGAACTGAAATCATATTTGGACTCTCAGATAGCTGTTATGAATATCTCAGACTTTATGGGTTTTATAAAGAAGTCTGATTGTGTAGAAGTCTATGAGGAAACGAGCCTGCTCACCTGAGCCCTGAAACTGTGGACAGGTGGAGGTAAAACTGCTGCAAAATCTAATTAATGTCTTTTTCTGAGTAATATCTTTAATATATTTAAGTGTTTGGCTTTGTCAGACTGAAATTATTAATCCATTAATCACATAATAGTCTCAGCTCAGAGGTTTTCTAGCGTGAATTAATTTTTTTCTCGTTTCTGCTTAAGATTTATCAGCAGGTAAAATAAAGACGACTCGTTTCCACTTTGATTTTGTGCGTTCTCCTTTCAGCAGCATGTTTAAACCTCCACATAAGAAAAGCACAGCGACAGCTTCCAGAGCAGGAAGACTGTTATTAATAACCAGCTCTGTCACTGATGCAGGCCATAAATGTGGCGCTTCATTTATTCAAAAAAACGTTTCCTCTGAACATCATCCAGACGGCGATTAGACGTCAGAGGGGAACAGATGACTGTCGCTGTGGAGGCAGGGCGGTGTGAAGCTTTTATCTGATTCCTGCAGTAGCAGCACTGTCCACGTCTCTCTCAGACGGCATGTGGTCACTGACATGAATCTCTTCATTCACGCCTCTGATGGACGTCTGACTCTGCCGGGTCCATCACGGCACAAAAGAAGGAAAATATCTGGTTCTTTTCATCAGAACCAGAGAGCCGAGGACAAAATCCAATCCTGTGATCCAAAACTAGGCTCAGACTGTCAGACAGGCCAACAAACCTCCAGAAAACTTTCCAAAGGGTCATCACAATGTGAATTAGAACCAAGGAGCCAACAAAACACACAATAACACTGGAAACAGGGAAACGAGGAATAGGAAGCTGGAGGGTGAGTGAGATATGATGATCAGGAGGTGAACAGCTGGTGCTGGATGTCCTGAGGTGACACAGGAACAGGAACACAGGCTGGAAGCAGAACTGAGATTTCAAAATAAAACAAGAAGTGAGGAAGCAGAAACCCACAGTGGACGTGATGATGTCCATTTTTAAAGAATGTGTGCTACAGAAATGAAAAATATGTTTCTTTGAGCCGAACCTCAATATGTCAGACTTCCAGAGATTCATCACAGCAGAACAAATTCAGGGATTTTCTGGAAAACTTCTAAATTGATTTCAAACTTTTTACAGTTTTCTGGACCCTGGTTTAAATCTGTTGGTGTGTGTTGGAATGAATCTGTGACGGTGCGGTTGATGTTTCTGTACGCTGGAACATGCAAACCTATCTTTAATCATTAGTCCTCTGAAAAGTGCTAAAAATAAAGTTCTAATAAATAAAGTTATTATTTTATTATTTTTCATGAAGGCTCGTTCTTTAATTATTAAGAAGCACACTGCAAACACTGGGTGTAATTAAGATACACTAATAATCTATTTGGTAATAACAATTCAAACTTTAATACTAAAAGTTAGAAATCACAATATTTAAACAATATTGTTACAATAAATGACTGAACTGAAGAAATATGTTTTTTACTTTAGTAAACAGATCAGAGTATTACTGCAGTAAACATGTCCTGTGATGGAGCTCAGGAACCTGCTGCTGTGTTTAACAGTGAGTGTGTGTGACAGCTCACCTGTCTCAGGTGGATAACAGCAGACTGGGATGTTTCTGAGTGAGAAAAAACTGATTCAGTAAATAAAGTCACTGCTGTGCAGCTCTGAGGCTTCGGAGACACACGTGGACGCTTCATCTTTGAGGGTTAAACCGATCAGTTCACTGATACACAAACAGAGTTTTTCAGTAATGACTTACTTACTTACTTAGTCCTCTTCGTCCCTTTTGGGAGAAAAGGCCACTAAGTAATGAAATCAGTAATGAAATCAGCATTAATATGGAATATACAATGTAAACATGGCCCCAGTTTGTCCCAGTCCACCTGCCCCAGCATCAGTGGGCTTTCTCCTCCTTTAGAGCACATCAGCAGCTTTTTTTTCCCTGCGTTTCTTCTAAAGTCACGACCATCACGATGAAGTGGTCGCTCTGACATTTTCTTTATTTAAATCAAAGCCTCTTCGTTCCAGGCACAGATCTCCGTCTGGATAATCTGCACGTAAGCTTGGACAAATTGATTTCATGCTTTGTAATGAGGCTCAAACTCTGAGTGCAGAGCTGCGACAGAGGGAGAAAGAAAAGCTCAGAGCTGCTGCTTTACTGATAAAATCCTTCATGTAAAAGTCAGACCTGAACACACATTATTTTTCTGATTAAACATCGATGATAGTTTCACACGTGCACTCATTTCCAGAATGAGGACATTTAGCCCCACATCCTGAAATCAGACACACTCTTTAACCTGCTCCAAAGCAAAAAGAGTCCTCATCAGTCAAACTTAGATTGTGTATTTCTTTGTAGAGTTGTGACACAGGCGTGTATCTGCAGGTGTACAGGTGGAGGATAAACCAGCTTTTCTGGTCATTCTGACCCACAAATGTCTGCACAGGGACACAGACACGTTTTCTTTTAACTTCAGTTTTGATATGTTAGAGTCATGCACTCACTACATGCTGCAGTATTACTGAAGCAGCTGCAGTACGGCCTGCAAGTACCAGAAGAAGAAATGTCATCAAGTCTGAGGCAAAGTGCCGCCTTCAGCAGATTTTGGGTCTGTCGCAGAGGAAAGACAAAACCAACAAAATCACACAAAGCAAAAAATGAAAGTCTGCGATGGCATATTAAAATAAAAAAATAAAATTAGGGGCAAGGTGGGATCAAATTTTGAGAAAACAGATTGTTGTAAATTCACAAGAATTTTAGAGAAAACATAGATTTTCAGGACTGTATGAGAGTTAATTGTTACACATGGTTTTTCAGCACTTTGACCAGAGTACTCAAGAGCATGGCACCAAAAGGTGGAGGACTAACATCCTGCGTCTGCCTCTGACGCAGTGTCATCATCGTACAGCTGGAGCCATGTTGCACAGACTGAAGAGGACCTGTGAAATGTGTGAAAGGGCCTCTAACACCAAACTCGGCCCCTGAACAGGGTGGAGGTGATAAATGATTACAGATCCAGTTGGGTTAGGGTTAGGGTTAGGGTTAGGTTGCAGTCTGGAGGTTGTGATGCTGCATGAAAATGATCCACAGAGACACCAGCTGACTGGCAGCACCAAAACCAAAGATTCATCATTGGTGTGTACTTGTGTGTGGACAGGTTAACAATAAAGTTGTCCTGAATCCTAAACCCTGATGTTTTTATTCTGAGCGGAAGTGAACTCTGACCTTCAGTCCTCTCACCTGTGTGCTTTCCATTTGCTGTATAAATACAGGCCGGCTTCGCGGCAGCAGATTGTCGGCGTTAGCTTCAATCTGTCATTTTCACACTTCCACCTCTTTATATTTGCCTCCCTGTAAAGTGCCCTGCAGTTTAGAGCCTGCTGTTGCTCGAGCCTCAGAATCTGCAGCCTTCAGTCGAAGGGTTTTATTCAGCTGCTGATCATTTAAACTGAAATTAGCTGAAATTGCTCTCCTCCAGCACTCTGCCAAACGCAGCTCAAGGTTGATTGGGTCACGGTATTTACCACGCAGCCTCCTGAGGTGTGAAACTAGCATTTTGAGAGTGACATCAAACTGTGCTGCTGACATTCAGAAAATACAGCCTGAAGCAGCGACGATGAACCGCAGTGTCATTTCAGCTCAAACGACATCACAGCCTGCTGCTGCAGCGACTCTCCATTTACTCTCGTTTTCAGGAGCGAATGAAACGCACACCAGGGAAGGCAGCCTGAATTTCTTCCTCTAGTCTTCCTTTTTGTTTCTGAGTCATGCGTAGAAATGTGTGAGAGCTCTCAGTCAGCAGAGTGCTTTAAAATAAGCTTCCTGAAGTGAAGCAGCCGGGAGAGGTCTCATCGTTATGATTAGAACCACACTGGAGCCCAAAGACTGAGACATAGATCACCCACTGCTTCAGTGCTGGACATGGAGCTTTCATTCAAAGGCTCCAGCAGCACAAACATGGTCCAGTCAGCTGCCTGTGTCACCATCCACCTGTCAGTCAGAGAGGCCACGCCCCTAATAATACAGACTTTAAACAGGTGAGTTATAGAAACATAGGTCCTGAACTGTGGGTCATTACTGCTGGAAAATGAATGATTAGGATGATTTTGTTCTCTCCCCGAGCCAAAAAAAAAATGACAAAAGCCAAAGATCCCACATTTAGGAAGTTTAGGGATCATAGGATGATGGTGACTTTAAATTAAATGTGATGTGACTGCATGTACAGGAAGGGTGGCAAACTAATCTCACGCAGCATTTCAGATGCAGCTTCATTCTTCAGCCCCAGAGGGGTTTCACCCAAACAATGCGCCTGAATATTATTATAAAAATAGGTTCGTGGTGTTTGGGTTGCTGCCAGCAGTTTCTCAGTTGCAATCTCAGATGATTTGGCAGAAAACAAATCAGACACATTTTTTTCTTTGTGGTGATCCAGGTAAAGGTACTTTTTTTCCTGCTCAGAGTCCCAGAGGAAGGCCCGAGGGCCAATTAAAGACTCCTCTTTCAAAATAAAAGCCAGTGCAGTGACAGAAAGCCGGGGGGGGTGGATCTCCCGTGTGTTTCTGAGCATTTCCAAGGCAAAGCCTGATCCTCTGTGTGCCAAAGCTGCTTCATTTTTACCAGGAAAACTGGAGGTGCACCCTCACTGAGGCTCTTCTGGCCCACTTTGCTCAGTGCAGCATCGTGAGGAATTTGCATCATCAGGACTGGCCATCATCAGCAGACAATCAAGGTGCATCACGCGGCCAACAGCCAAATATTAAAGGCAGGAAGAACCTGCGGATCACAGAAAACGTGGAGTGTTTTTCCTTCAGCTGTGGGAAGCATTTACATTTAAAAGCTGGGAGGTTTTTCACCCTCCCTCCTCTGCAGTGTCCCTCCTGCTCTTATTTTTCCACATCTCCTTTTCTTATTTCTCTCCCCATCAATCCCTCTTGTCTCGCTCGTCCTCCACCTTCGCCCTCCTCTCCCTGTGCTGCAGACGCTGTAATGGACTGCCTCTGTGGATCAATGCCGAGGGGGGAGAGAAAGGGGAGGGCGGCCGGAGACAGAGGAGCTTTTCAGAGAAGATTGGACCACAGGCCAAGGACAGTCTGCAGGAGATAAAGAGGTGAGGCGAGAGGTGAAGTGACGGACACAGAAAAGTCTGTTAATGAAGATTTCATATAAGTTTTTATTGATCCTTTTTGAGGAGAAAACAAACAGAAACTAAATTATACCCACAGAACAAAAAATACCAAATAAATTAAAATAAGAATAAATCACACATATGGAAGGGAAGGGGGGGGGCTTTTTATTGCTGTAAATCTGCATGTTTTAGGATGGGAAGCTGTGAGGACTGACTGACTCAATCATTGTTCAGCTGCAGGTTTCCTCTCGGGATAACCCCCGTGTTTCCAGTGTTAGGAAGGTGGTCAGATCACCATGGTAACTGATGCTGCAAACCCAGCCTGCTCTGGAGCAGAAAATGTTCCAGTTTAGAGATCCACAGGTACCAAACCGCCACCTACTGACCAATCAGATGTCTGGAAAATAGTATCACAATTCCTGGACGATCCGAGCTGGAGAACGACCTCTGAAGAGTTTGGTTTAAAAAGAATAAGTGAGGAGGAGCTGCGGCACGTTAAGGAGACGAGAGCCTCAGGAAACACCTTCTGTGTTCTTTCAGGGTTAAACAGCCTTAAATTTCTAGAATAACAAAATTCAGTTTTCTGTCTTTTCTCTCATATGATTTATGAAGATAGTCTCAGTTCATATGCATAAATAAAAGCTGCTGGTTACTTTTAGAGGTGTGTTAGTTTCTTTGCTTGAACGTGCACAGTAGATGGAGGGTCATGCTGACGGCCGGACTGCATCCTGGATAAACGTTCAGTCCTGCGATGAATCAGAAAACTGAAGGCTGAGCATAAACTCTTTGTCTGTGGAGATTCTCAGTCATTCAGGTCATCGGAGTCTCAGGAGCCTGGAAAAAGGCGGCTGGACTTTCAGTTTCTTGGAAGATGTTTCACCTCTTATCCAAGAAGCTTCTTCAGCTCTAAGACCCAAAGGCGGAGAGGTGTTCGCTCTCACTTTCAGACTGCTTTTAACACAGCAAGACCAAAAAAATCAACTGGTGTAAATTATTTATGAATATTTTGTAAAAAGAGAAAGATGTGTCCATCTCCCTTTTCCTTCCTTTATGAGGTGGACGGTCTCCCAGCACCAGAAAATCAAATCTCATCAAGTCAGAAATGAGAGAAAGAAAAGGAGGATGAAGGGAGCATGGAGCCTTAAAGAGAGGAAGAATACCCAGAGGAGGAAGAGGAGGAAGAAGAGAGACACACATTCTTGTGCTGTGCTCAGACAAAATCACTTTCGTGCTGCAGACGGATGTTCAGGTCGATGAGGTCTGCGGTGGCTCCCAGCGGTTCCTGAACAAGAATCCTCCATAATAGGCACCAACGGGAGAAACAACACACACGCACACACGCACATGCACATGCGCACACACAGGTTGGCACCAATCACCCAGCACCCAGAGACGGATAGTTATCAGGGTCTCCTGTATCGATTTCTCTCACAGAGGTATTTACGAGGAGAAAAGAAATAGTTATTGTCCGCGGGGCAGCGGGTGTATTTATCTGCTTTAACTGGCCCACGGCTCTTTTTAACCGCCTCTGTGCTAGATGCCTCGCTCCACAAGTCAGGGAGGTGACAGCCGGAGAGAAATCGAATGATCTGATGGCGGTGGTGGGAGGAGGCAGCCAGAGACCAGTCGGTGTGAAAAGTGAGTCGCCCGGAGCAGAGAGGCCCAGCTGAGCTGCTCCAGTTCCACCATCAGGAGATAAATGCAGGCTGTCGGTCCGGGCCGGAGCCGGAGCCAAATATTCCTGCTTAGAAAAAGGTTGGAAAGAACGCTTTTGTCCCCAAAGTTGATTTAGTTAAGGAGTTAAAGACGACCTTTTCCACTCAACTGTTGAGCTTCTGCCACCATCTGTGCAGCTCCTTTTTTCTCCCTCAGGTTTCTGTTCTGGGTTCTGTGGACATCGCCCTCTGACGAGGTCTCTGTCGGAGATCTGATGATCCACAGCAGCAGCAGAGCTGGGTTTGGTAAATATAACCTGCTTACTGTGGGACAAAGTGGTGACTTTAGTGTTTTAATCACATACAAATGTTTCGGTGTCAGGCAGTGAAACACTCACTGAAATGGAAACATGCAGCAATGAGAATATTATTGTGCTGTCACCAAGCATCTGCTGACTACCTCTCTTCATTCATTCATATGCTGCCTTCATGAAATGCCTGCAACAGTCTCAAAGGTTTACCAGGAAGGTGGCGGTTAGCTTTACCAGCAGGTTTCTTTTGGAAGACAAACCACAGTCATACGAACAAAATCAAAAAAGTGAAAGGTGTTTGCAGCATCCTTTTTGTATCATGTGGTCATTACATGAGTCTGCTTCTGGAAAAAAAAAAAAGAGCAGTTGTGTTTCCTTCTCACAGATGTGCAAAATGTCCAACGAGTTCCTATCCTGGGGTGTCACATGACCTCACTGTTCCACAAATGTGTTGTGCAGCAGGATTGTCCTATGACAGCTCACACTCCTGTCTTAGAGACCTACAGTGTCCATGTCAGGAAACTGAAGAGGCGGTGAAAGCTGCAGGTTTATCAGCCTGAATTATGGCCTGTTTGGGTCTTTGTCTTCAGTTTCATATTATGACATCAAACACGTGCAGAGGTGACTCGACACGTTTATGATTCCAGGCTCCAGCAGTCTCACCTGTTTCCTGTTTCCTGTTAGCAGCAGGAGGTTAAAAACCAAACTGTCACAAACTCTGAGCCGTTACCCTGAACAAAAACCAGAAAACAATCATCTGTTATCATCCAGATGTGAGCCGGGTAAATTTCTGTCTCGGTTGGCGGACTAGCTTCTTTAAATTGTTCAACCAACACACTCAGCTTTAAACTCCTGCAGACCAACAGCATCCAGAACAGCATCAAGCCAGAAATACTCGTGCAGTTTGTTTTTACTGATGTGTCCATGTACACAAACTAAAGTTGTTTTGGTTTAAAAACGCTGTCACATCGCCCCTCACACCAAACCTCAATCAATCATTTCCACACTTTCTTTAGTAAAACTTTTATACTAAAGCTGTTTGCTCCGTTTTAGGCAGTAAAGGTTTGGGTTAAACTGGTAAAACATGTGAATACCAGGCTGGGGTTAAAGACACTTCAACACGTGGACCGGTGGAGTCAGGATTTGGCCGTCATTTAGTGAGTGAGCCTTTTGCCTCCTGAGCCAGAGCTGTGGCCCCTCAGAGCACTTTCCAAAGCAGACACAGTGCAGTCAACAAATATTCTTCAACTGAAAGAAGAATTAAACAATTCATGTTCATGTGCTTTTTAGGTGTAACCAAGTGGCGGAAGGCTTCAGCCTTGGTGACCTCAGAATCTCATCTCTGCTCTTTGCAGATGATGTGGTCCTGTTGGCTTCATCAGGTGGTGGCCTCCAGCTCGCAGTGGAAAGGTTCACAGCCGAGTGTGTAGCAGCCGGCATGAGAATCAGCACCACTAAGTCTGAGGCCATGGTCCTCAGCTGGAAAAGGGTGGAGTGCCCTCTTCGGCTCAGAAATGAGTTGTTGCCCCAGGTGGAGGCGTTTAGGTATCTCGGGGTCTTGTTAACTGAAGAAGGGAGCGGGAGATTGACAGATGGATCAGGGCTGCATCTGCAGTGATGTGGATCACATCATGGCGAAGAAGGAGCTGAGCATGAAAGTGAAGCTGTCGATTTACCGGTCGATCTACATCCCTACCCTCATCACAAGATCGTGGATACAAGCAGCAGAAATGAGTTTCCTTCAAAGGTGGCTTTAGCCAGGTGAGCTAAAGTTACAGGCATGTCCTTCCAAGAGCAGCCCCTAGGCAGAACTGCAGTAGGACATGCTGGAGAGATGATATTGATCAACTGGCCTCACCTCATCCATCCCCCTAGATGAGCTGGAGGAGGAGGCTGGGGGGAGGGAGGTCTTGGCTTCTCTGCTTAGGCTGATGCCCCCGCAACCCGGCCCCAGGTAAGTGGAAAAATGTCCCTGAGCCTGGTTCTGGTTTTCATTCCCACTATTGGCAAATGTTTGCTCATAAAGGGTTGTTTTGGTTGTTGGGTTGTCTCTGTAATAATTGTAGGATCTTTACCTTACAATTCAAAGGGGGGTGAGGTGATTGTTTGTTGTGATTTGGCGCTATATACATAAAATTTAATTAAATGGAAGAGCAGGAAATGACATACATACACAGAGAAAATATAGCATCAACTACAATCAGAGACACATATGAACCTGATGAACCATATGTTTCTCATTAATCCATTAAACCAAAAAAGGAAAAAAGACATCGTGTAAAGCCATTTCAGAAACACGTCTTACCAAAACTACAAAACATAGGTGTGTGATAATCAACATGTTAACGTATTTTTGATTAGTATGTATTTTGGATAAGCAGAAGAGAATGGATGGATGGATGGATGGATGGACGGACGGACTATTTTGGTTTGATCTTTGATGTAGCAAATATATTCACCAACCACAGCCAAAAAGTGGCACCAAACACTGCAGCTCCTCTGATTTCCACTTGGTGCAGTCGTATTTTACTATATTATTTTACTAAACAGTGATGTCATAGTTACCTTTAAAAAGTAATCTGATTACTGATCACTCCTTTAAAAAGTAACTTAATTACTTTACTGATGTGGTATCGTAGATGTTTAATTGTTCTTACATATTTGCTTTCTGCACGAGTATTTGTTATTTGATGTTGTCAGCAATATGTGTTAATGCTGCAGTAACATTGAGCCCAGTAGGGGGCAGACTGAGACTATTATAAGCATTGTTGTAACTGTGTTCTTGAGTAGAACAAGCGTGCCAAAAAGAAGATGTCTGCCGCTCGTACAGTGTTATGTGTGCATGTTGGTCTGCTGGGTCATTAAAGTGAGATCAAGCTGAATATGAATGATTATTTCCTGAAGATGTTACATCTTTTTGGCGACGAGGATTACTCAGAAGAGAAGTAAAACAAAAAGAGTGACGGGAGCCTGCGACAGGTTTGGCTAAAAGACAGAGGGAGAGAGAGCGGGGATACGAAGAGGAAACATGGCTACAATCGGTACGTTGGCACCGTACGATCCCAAAAGCCAAACGTGGGATGAGTACAGTGAAATACTGGAGCAGTTTTTCGCAGCTAATGGGATTACTAACGCAGACAGGCAAAAGGCAATATTAATAAGTGTCGTTGGAGCATCGACCTACAGCCTGATGCGTAACCTTCTCAGCCCAGCCAAGCCAAAGGACAAAACTTTCCAAGAGCTTGTAACTGTGATGAAAAACCACTTTGAACCAAAGCCCAGTGAAATTGTGCAAAGGTACAAATTTGATTCCCGCAACCGCAAGCCCAGTGAAACTGTTATGGAGTACGTGGCCGAGCTGCGTCGCTTAGCGCAGGATTGTAACTATGGCAACACGTTGCAACAGAGGCTGAGAGACCGGATCGTCTGCGGAATTAATGACGACAGAATTCAGAGGCGTCTCCTGTCAGAAACAGACCTCACGTTTGACAAGGCTCTGTCAATCGCTGTGTCACTGGAGACCGTAAATAAAAATGCCCAGGACCTACGGACCTCAGGTGCGACAGCAAAATGTTTCAGCGTCACCCGAGGGTCGCAGGAGGCTCGTACATTTAAAGGAGAAAGCAGAGAGTGTTATCGATGCAAAGGAACCAATCACACAGCAGCCAACTGTAAGTACAAACAAGAAAAATGTTATGTTTGTGGCAAAGTAGGCCACATAACAAGAGCATGTAGGAACAAAGCTAAACAGAACCAGAAGAAGTATGGACTAAAAACTGAAAAGACAGACAAAAAGCAGAGTTCACACTACCATTCTCACAAAGTTCATGAGATAGGTGATGGAAGTAAAAGTGAGAGCTCAGAAGAGGACTCATTCACACTTAACTGTATCAAGTGTATCCAAGAGCATCAGAGTAAACTGTACAGATTAGGGTGCCGGAGTGCAGTGCACCTGAGAAAAGTAGACCCCTACACTGTGGATATGGAACTTAATGATCAAGTTTTAACCTTTGAAATTGATACTGGATGCTGCCTAACAGTTACAAATGAACAGACTTGGAAATGCTGCAAACTCCCCAGCCTGAGGCCTGCCAAAATCAAGCTGGAATCATACACATGGGATCCTGTGAAGGTGATTGGTGTAACAGCTGTCAGAGTCAGGTACAAGCAGCAGAGGAAAACACTGCCCCTTGTGGTGGTCGAAGGGGACGGCCCCAGCTTGCTAGAACGAGGCTGGCTAGAGGAAATACACCTGGACTGGAGAGAAATCAAAAACAAACACAAAGCTAAGAAGGTGCACCAGGTAAAGACAACAGAAAATAACACACTACAGCAAGTTTTAAGCAAACATGAGGATGTGTTCAAAGAGGAGTTGGGCACCCTGAAAGGCACAAAAGCAACCATTCATGTAAAACGGGATGCTACCCCACGATTTTTCCGTCCACGATCAGTTCCGTTTGCCATGCGAGCAAAAGTAGATGAGGAAATAGACCGACTGCTAAAAGAAAACATAATCTCACCTGTGAAATATGCTGAATGGGCGGCACCTGTTGTGCCGATTCTGAAGCCTATAGGGACAGTAAGGTTGTGTGGAGACTACAAGCTTACTGTGAACACAGTAGCTTCTCTGGAACAGTATCCAATACCCAGAGTGGAGGACCTGTTTGCTGCACTTTCTGGAGGAAAGCAGTTCTCAAAACTGGATATGAGCCACGCTTACCAGCAAATACTCCTGGATGACAAGTCCAAAAAGTATGTGACAGTGAACACACACCGGGGGCTGTTCACATATAACAGACTGCCTTTTGGAGTGGCTTCTGCACCAGCCATTTTCCAGAGGACCATGGAAGGCCTTTTGAAAGGGATACCCCTAGTGGCTGTGTATTTAGATGACATTTTGGTGAGCGGGGTGAATGAGGCAGATCATCTAAAGAACCTGGATGAGGTGTTGGTCAGGTTGAAAGAGGCAGGCTTACGATTGAAAAGAAGTAAGTGTGTCTTCATGCAAAATGACGTGGAGTACTTGGGGCACAAAGTGGATGCACAGGGGCTGCACCCTGTAGAAAAGAAAGTTAAAGCCGTCATGGACGCTCCTACTCCTACAAGTGTCACAGAACTCAAAGCATACTTAGGTTTGCTAAACTATTACAACAAGTTCCTTCCCAATCTGGCAACACTGCTGGCCCCCCTGCATGAACTCTTAAGGAAGGACATGCGTTGGACATGGCAAAAGAAGCAAGAAGAAGCTTTTCAGAAATCAAAGGCTCTGTTGAACTCAGCAGATGTGTTGGTTCATTACTCAGCAGACCAAGAGTTAATTCTCTCTTGTGACGCATCTCCATACGGTGTGGGCGCCGTTTTGTCACACAAGATGAATGATGGCAGTGAAAGACCCCTGGGGTTCATGTCACGCACACTCTCTCCAGCTGAAAAGAGATTTTCTCAGCTTGACAAAGAAGGTTTGGCTGTAATGTTTGGCATCCAGAAATTCCACAAATATTTGTATGGTCGAGTCTTCACTATTTATACAGACCATAAGCCCCTGATTTCTCTTTTCAACATGAAGAAGCCTATACCACAGATGGGCTCACCAAGAGTGAAAAGATGGGCTGTGACATTGAGTGCCTATGAGTACCACATTGTGTACAAACCTGGAAAACACCATGCAAATGCAGATGCGCTTAGCAGATTACCTGTACCAGACACGGCCCCTGAAAAAGAGATGACAGAACAAGTCTTAATGATGGATGTATTAGATGACACACTTGTGGACACCACACAGCTCAAACGCTGGACAGCTAAGGATATCATCTTGTCCCAAGTTCATGAGTATACCTTAAAGGGCTGGCCGGCACAGACCGATACTCGCTTCAAACCATATCAACAAAGAAAAATGGAACTGAGTGTGAGGGATGGATGTGTGCTCTGGGGAGCTAGAGTAATTATCCCCACCAAAGGCAGAGACAAAATACTGAAACTTCTGCACCAGACTCACACAGGCATGTCAAAGATGAAGGGCCTGGCAAGGTCATATGTATGGTGGCCGGGGATGGATGAGAGTATCGAAAGAGAGGTACAGTCATGTGACGAGTGTCAAAAACACCACAAATCACCACCCACTGCACCATTACACCCCTGGGAATGGCCAGAATCACCGTGGTCAAGGATTCATGTGGATTATGCAGGGCCATTCTTAGGTGAAATGTTTCTCCTCATTGTGGATGCTCATTCTAAATGGATGGACATTTACCCAGTGAAATCGCCTACATCACAGGCTACCATCGAGAAACTGAGACAGAGTTTCAGTGTGTTCGGTCTGCCGAAAATGTTGGTATCAGACAATGGAACATGTTTCACAAGTGCTGAATTTGCGACATTCATGAAGCGAAATGGAATTGATCATGTGAGATCAGCACCTTTTCATCCATCTTCCAATGGCCTGGCAGAGAGGGCAGTCCAGACCTTCAAGGAGGGGATGAAGAAAGTAAAAGGTGACACACTGCAAACAAGACTGTCAAGATTTCTGTTCAGTTATCGCATTACGCCGCATGCAACAACAGGCTTGTCACCAGCGGAGTTGATGATGTCTCGGAGACTCAGATCAGCTTTTGACCTGCTCATGCCTGATGTAAAAACCAAAGTGCAGCAAAAACAACTGAAACAGAAAGAGAGTCATGACACAAAGAAGAAACTGAGAAGTTTTGCACCAGGAGACAAGGTGTTCATCAGAAACTACTCCTACGGTCCAAAGTGGATCCCAGCTGTTATCTTGAGCTCATCAGGTCCTGTGTCATACACTGTCACCATTGGAAATGGTCAAACCCTGAAACGACATGTGGATCAGGTGAGATCCAGATTAAAAGACACTGTCCCAAGTGAACTAGACACAGAGGGGGAACCGGGACCTGACACAGACTCGGGCTCCCACAACTGCTTACCCACCATAATGGACACAACTTCACAAGCCTTGTCATGTGATCCTCAGGAGCTGCCACCTGCTCCAAACATCCAGGCTCAGCCTGATGCACCAGCTGCGCCTGAGGTGCGACGTTCTCAGCGAGAGAGACGTTCACCTGTGCATCTCAAAGACTTTGTTAGATAGAGACTTTTTTCTTGGAGAAGTTATGTGCTCTAAGTTCACAGATGTTTCTTTGTAGTAAAAAAAAAAAAAAAAAAAAAGAAAAAATATATATAATATTGTTCTATGTTGGTGTCTATTATACTGCCACTGTTTAACGTTTCAGACAAGTACAAGCTGTCAACTTGAAGGGGAGGAGATGTGGTATCGTAGATGTTTAATTGTTCTTACATATTTGCTTTCTGCACGAGTATTTGTTATTTGATGTTGTCAGCAATATGTGTTAATGCTGCAGTAACATTGAGCCCAGTAGGGGGCAGACTGAGACTATTATAAGCATTGTTGTAACTGTGTTCTTGAGTAGAACAAGCGTGCCAAAAAGAAGATGTCTGCCGCTCGTACAGTGTTATGTGTGCATGTTGGTCTGCTGGGTCATTAAAGTGAGATCAAGCTGAATATGAATGATTATTTCCTGAAGATGTTACAACTGATTACATAATTTTAGAAGTAAGTTAGATTACAAGTTACTTTATTAGTTTCATTCAACAGTGGCCGGTGTTGTGCCAAAAAGTGATTGTTTGCCAAAAAGTGATCTCTTTGCCAAAAAATGACTGCCTACATTTAAACGGCTGTAAATGACTTGTTGACCTATAATTTGTGAAACATGTGTCTAACATATCTCTCTGAATGATATCAGGTCATTTTTGCCATGTGTGAGTGGTGTGGCGAACATGGTGGACCCAAAACAGAACTCCAAAGGCAGGACTGAATGAACGTGCTGAGTTTAATAACAGAAAATAATCCAAAATATACAGAACAGGGGTAGATGACGAGGCGGCAAAACAGAACCACACCTTCATGAGGGAGGACGTGACAAGGAACAGAGGGAAACGCAGACAATAAATACACCGGGAATGACGAGGGAGAACAGGAAACAGCTGGGGAGAACAGGTGGACAAAATCATACTAATGAAACACAGGAAGCAAAGCTCCACACAACACACAGGGAACGTAAGACTGTCAAAACAAAACAGGAAACACTAAACAAGGTACAGGCAGACTTAACACAGGGGGCTGGCACAGAGGAAAACTAAACATGGACCAAGCAACAGAGAAAAATACAGAAAAACAGACACAGGGAAGACAGGAACAAAGGGAACTAGAAAACCACAACTGATAAGGCCAGAACTAAGATGAATAAGGAAGATCAAAACAAAACTAGAAAATAACAAAACCCAGTGAAAGCAGAACTAAACACAAAATGCTGGGCATACGGCCCAGCACCATGACAATTTTGAGCAAGAAAGAGCATTTCTGTCACAAGGTAGAAGCTGCAGTCAGTTTTTGGCAAAGTGACTTTTATATATTCATTTTTTTATCAAGGTAAAAACTGTCATTGACATTAAAAATGTCTTTTTCAACAGAAATCTGGCTCAGAAGGCTGCAGAAATCACAACAAATATAGCATCACAGTTCTATAAAGATATTTGAAGTGGCCAAAAAGCACCAAAGTCCAGCTTTTGTCGTTTGGGTGCTGGGGGGCCTCCTGCATTAGCTGCAGCTCTGCTTCACCACCTCTCTCTGTAAGTTTGACTGCGCCACGACTCCAAATATTTCCTCATATTTGACGTAGTGTTTTTGAAGCTAGATAGCACTTTGTCACAGCACAGTGTGCACAACTAACCTTGATGTTGTCATCTTTAGCTGACACAGACTCACAATAGTTCCTGTATTTCAGCTAGAAAACGTGCATCTCTCTCCTCCCTCCATCGTTTACGTTTGTGTCGCTGTGCTGTTATTGTCCTCATGATGAAAACAGGACTGAACTCATCTGCCAGACGTCACTCCCCGAGACGCAAGAAGAAAGCAAAAATATATCTTTGTACTGAGGAAAATGACAAAAAAGTAACACACAGTTACTTTGATAAGTAACTTTAATCTGATTACTGGACAGCAAATAGTAACATGTTAGATACTGTTACTGACATCACTGTTACTAAACTAATATTGTACTGATCTAAAAGTATTAACACCACAAACCAGTCCGATCCATGGACACCCCACTTTGCAGCTTCCAGGACTTAAAGGATCTGTTGGTAACATCTTGGTGCAGATACTTAGACTCTAATGAAGTCCATGCCTCGATGGGTCAGGGCAGCAAAGAGTAACCAACACAATATTAGGTAGGTGGTCATAATCTTGTGCTTGATTGGTGTATATTTTTTGCCATATAATAATACTTTTAAGGTGGAAGAAGGTGGTGCACCGTTGAACCAAAAATACAGCTTCATAACCTCATGTTGCGTTTTTTCTTCTTCTAAGTTTGAGTTTTCTAAGGTAAACCTGCTGTTCCATAAGAACAAAAACAGTTGTTTATAGTGTTGTAGATGCTGGATGTGTAAATATGTAAACACACAGATGGAGGTAAAATATGTAGAGAGCATACAGCTGTGCACTGTGAACAAGCTGCTTATTAAACATTAAAATGAGTGAGACTGAGTTGTAAACAGACAGTGAATTTCTGACAGCAGGACAGAGGCTTCATACTGAGCAGCTGAAACATGCGTGATGTTTGCTGTGAACATGAAGCAGGTCTGAGGTCAGAGCTGCGCAGCAGAGCAGATGTTCACAGCGGGAAGCAGAAACAGATTACAGGCAGGGTGCGCTGTACCTGCCTCACTCTGCTGTGTCAGGAGGCCGCGCGCAGCCAGGTGGAAACGACACGTCAGCTTTCACCTGATAGGTTCAGATCATTTTAATAACTCAGAGAACAAACACACAACTCTTTTGAACTTGCGCAAGGAGGAGAGATCCGTTCCTTGAACTCAGCTCTCAGCTGAGCGGAAGTTATCTGTCCTGGGGAACTGCTTCCTGCGCAGCGCTTTTATTCGGATTTTCACAATAAGATCACGTGGGTTACATCAAACACAGTTTACAGCATGTAATAAACAACATTCTTGGCTTTTTCCTTACCATATATGGTCGTAAGCATACTGTGACATGTGCGCATGTAACATGGCGTATACGAGACACGTATCCTATATGTGTTCTCTGCAGGCTGAGAGCAGCCTGCAGGTAACTACAACTTCCTTTGTAAGAAATACCACCACGTGTTCCCATTTCAAACATAAAAACAACAGTATCATATGTACATAAACCAACTTATAGAAAATATACAAACAGAAGATATGATAATTTATAATAAACAGAATGGAATTTATACCATAACTCCAACACACCACAGAGGCTACGCACACCCGCGACAACAGCAGCAGCAGAGAGCAGCAAGCATGACAGACAGGAAGCACACAAAGCTGTGGCTGTGGCTCAGGAGGTAGAGCAGGTCATCTACTAATCAGAAGGTTGTGGTTCGATTCCAGACTGCATGCCAAAGTATCCTTGGGCAAGATACTGAACCCCAAGTTGCTCTCTGATGCAACCATCGGAGTATGAATGTGTGTGAATGCAAATGTGTTGTATAAGTGCTTTAAGTGCTCAGCTAGAGTAGAAAAGCGCTATAAAAGAACCAGTCCGCTGACCACGTTTGATTTTAGCAGCTAAATCAACTTATCTGATATGTTATCCCAGATGTCTTAGGGTGAGAGGTGGGGTACACCCTGGACAGGTCACCAGACCATCATTCCCATCTACGGGCAATTTAGAATCACCAGGTAACCCCACTGACTGCATATCTCTGGACTGTGGCTGGAGTACCCAGACAGAACCCACGCGGACACGGGGAGAACATGCAAACTCCACACAGAGGATTCAAACCCAGGACCTTCTTGTTGTGAAGCAGTAGTGCTAACTGCTGCACCAGCATCCTGTCCACCAACAGATCTTCTCTAACTGGCTGCAGTGTGAGACTCCTTCAGGTGTCCGTACCCTGGTTCTGTCTGCTGGTAGAGAAGCCTTCATATCGACCCAGGCCCATTCCTATAAACATTTTACGGGTCCACGTGGTGACAAGGCTGAATATCCAATTCAGCAGCTTGTAAAGCAGCTAAATTTACTTCTCCAGATGACTTATAGCCATTTTATTTTTAGTTAGTAAGACACACAAGCACATACATAAAGTTCAAAAACTGTATGATTAATATACACCAGTCTCATGTTATATTTATCACTCAGTTTAAACAATAAAGACTCTGAGTCATGTCAGAGACACAGTGCTCCTCAGCAGTGATGATCCTCCACGTGAATGTTTGTATGTCCATGTGTAACCTGCAGAGTTTCATACAGGGAGCAGGTGCTTAAGGACGCCACCTCGAAGGGGTTTGTATGAATGCAAACCTGACCAACCCATCTAAACATGAGAACTGAAGGATGTATTCACCTGAGTCAGTCAAGCTGAGTCATTTGGGAATGCTGCTTTTGGATCTAAACACTTTTGTGCAACTCTGCACAAAACCCCTACAGCCTCCAAGTGATGCATGAAGAAGCTGATGAAGAGCATGGATTTGAGCTGAAGGAGCCCGAGCAGCATCCTTCCTGTCCGCTGTGAGGTAAAGAAACATAAAGCTGTTTTTTCCTGCAGTGGATCGATGAGCTGCTTTAGAGGTGATCCAAGAAACAGATACAGGGTCTGCAGAGCCAGACAGAAACTTATCTGCACCGTCAGACCTTTCTCTGCCCCACAAACACAGGAAACACACACTTTGTACTTTGAGTGAGGTACTCTGGACCACTGAGGCTGATTAGGTTAACCAGCCCTTCTTTATCTTTAATCTCTCATTGTGTGTGTGTGTGTGTGTGTGTGTGTGTGTGTGTGTGTGTGTGTGTGTGTGTGTGTGTGTGTGTGTGTGTGTGTGTGTGTGTGTGTGTGTGTGTGTGTGAGAGAGAGAGAGAAACTCTAGATTCCATGTTTGCTGACTCAGGAGTCTGTGGGAAGAAATTCGGCCTTTTAAGAGAAGTGAAGATGGTATCTCCCTGTCAGGTGACTGACTCAGACAGATGGTATCTTCCTACCGTGATTCTGCTCCCTTTCAAAGTTTAGTCACTGATGAAAAAACAAAATGCAGCCACTTTCAGAAGAAACACAAATCTAAAGACAGAACTTTGTACGCAGTAAAAGAGTGAACTATAGCACACTAAATGACAGCACAGCCATGGCCAAAGACTTAAAG
This sequence comes from Archocentrus centrarchus, assembly GCF_007364275.1. Taxonomy (NCBI): domain Eukaryota; kingdom Metazoa; phylum Chordata; class Actinopteri; order Cichliformes; family Cichlidae; genus Archocentrus; species Archocentrus centrarchus. Next base: position 4,132,231 of record NW_022060258.1, read on the forward strand.
TGAAGACGAATGAATGTAAAGTTGCATTACATTCATTACATTACATTGTATTACAATGCACTGATTACACAGTCGTCCTGGACAGTGGACATCAACTGGATTTCAAAGAAGTATAACAGGAATGAGTACTCAGGTCTCCAGCTGTCCGTGTCTGCAGCATCATCAAGACTTTAGGCTGAGGCCAGACACCCCTCAGAGGAAGCTCATGTATCCATAATCTTATTCTTTAGGAATAAGATTATGGATACATGCACATATATGTTAATAGGATATATGTTAATAGATCAACCGGCAAATCAACAGTTTCACCTTCACACTCAGCTCTTCCTTCACCACAGCAGACGGGTCCACATCACTGCAGATGTTGCACCAACACATCTGTCAGTCTCTTCCAGCTTAGAAAAGAAAACCCAGAGAAACTCAAACTGCTTCACTGGAGGGTTAGGGTTAGGGTTAGGGTTAGGGGTCACCACTCAGGGTGGTAAAACATTGGCCTCAGATTCTTAGAGCAGTTTGATCTATTTTTAGTGTGTCAGTCAACTCAAATCAAACCTACAAAGGTTTCATGCATCACCTCAACAGATTACCCTGCAATACAACTCAGCACTCCAGGGGTTCATAAAGAGAACAATATATTAAACAATAAAAGGTAAAAGACTCCACTTTGTGTTTTCCAATCAATTCACAATGGGGAGCAAAACAAAACAACTAAATCACAACACAAAACCAAAGCAGTCAAACAGATCAGCTGGCTGGAGGGACTCACAGCACCAGGGTGAGGATGGTGGTTCCTGGATGAACCTCCAACCTAAACTGTGGACGACTGCTTCTTTCCCAGCTTCTCCCACTGACGGCTGACCCCATAAGAAATGGGATAATGGGCTGAAGGGTTCTAGGGCACCAAATCTGAGTGATCTAACTCAGTGTTTCTGACAGTTTTCACAGTGAGTACCACCTCAGAAAATATTCCACTATTCAAGTTAATCTAAAAAAAAAAAAAACTTCTTGGAGACTTCCCGCGTACCAGCAGAGGGAGTCCACATACCACGAGAACAGCTGATCTAACTGGCTGACTGCCAGCAGGCCATGGAGGTAAGTTCAAATGGAAAAACACAATTTTATTTTTTGTTTGTTGGAGTTGGCCTGCTGGTTTCTGGATTTCAGGTTTGTATAACTGCGGGCACATTTGCAGAACATAAATACATTATGCTTCAGTGCAGCTGGGCTGTAACACCTCCAACATCATCACAATGAGCACAGGAGCTCCACAAGGCCGCGTGCTCAGCCCTCTGATCTTCACTCTGCTGACTCACAACTGCACAGCGACACACAACAACAACCACATCATCAAGTTTGTCGATGAAACGACTGCTGGGACTCATAAGCGGCAGCGGTGAGTCAGCATACAGAAAAGAGGTGGAACAGCTGTTAGTTTGGTGCAAAGGCAACGACACGCCCGCCCACACCCCACTCATCATCAGCGCCTCTGCAGTGGAGATTGTTAGGAGCACATAACTGAGGACCTCGCATGGATGAACAATTCCTCCTTAACAAAGACAATAAACCTGCTGAGACGCTGACGCGAGGAAGCCCAGCCCCTCCCATCCTCACCACATCCCACAGAATCACCACTGAGAGCATTCAGATCAGCTGCATTACAGTCTGGCATGGCACCTGACCACAAGCGCCTGCAGAGGGTACCGACGACAGCGGAGAACATTAATGAACTGCTTCACACTACAAGAGACAATATGTAAATACACTGTCATTGTGTAGGACCCCTCACACCGGCCACATGGACATTTAACACTCATCAAAAAGAGACACACAGTGTCTTGTTCTATGTGCACTGTTTGTGTATGTGTGCACTGTGGAGCTTCACAGTTTCGTGTCTCTGCAGACTTGTATGTGGCTGAGATGGCAGTAAAGTTCATTGTGAGGAACAGAGTGAATCTGGAACAGAGGAAAGCCGTTGTTCTCACACACACACACACACACACACACACACACACACACACACACACACACACACACACACCGAGAGGTTGTGTGTGTCCCACTGAATTATTACCTGTGGTTAGAAGAAGACACAAGAGCACAAACAAACTTTGCAGAATGTGCAGAAAATAATAAATTGTTGTGTAAAACTGATGGTATGTGAATGTGGGTGCAGAGTATTTAAATTCTTACATTTTGTTTCTTATGTCATAAAATGTTCTCCATCCAGAAGTTTACTGTATCAGCCACACATGAAAGGTTTCCCATTTTTCAAAACTACTTTCTAAAAACAGAAAATATAATTCATACTAACTGTGTCTCACCAATAACCACCATCCTGCCTGCTCTGCATCATTACTGCCCCCTGGAGGTGCAGTGCACAGCCTGAGCGCAGTCTCTGACACTTTAAAATCAGTGAATGTTTTAAATGCACTGATCAAAGCTTCAGGGTTTCTAGATAAGACTGAATCTTATCACCGTGACACCATCCAGGAGTTTAAAGAAACCCGCCGACAACAACAGACACGAGGAGAGCAAAGGGCGAGACAGTGGAGCAGATGCTAACCATTAAATGAAATACTAAATACTGAATGTGAAGGAGAGGCACTTGATGACCAGCATCACTTCATTTCTTTTATTTACTTTGATGTTTTCCATCAGAAATCTTAGCAGAGTGAGTCTGCATCCATACCAAATATCTCAGCTTTTACTGGATAATTCAGACGGTCGTCATCCCTCCAGGACAAACTATAACATCTGTGGTGATTCTTCACCTTTTAATGCAGGGCCTTCTGGCTAACATTATTTTAGGCCCAGATCTTTGTGCAATTAATGCACCAAGATTTACTCAAACTGACTCATTGTTGGACTTTAAGGACGAGGGGAACACCACACACGAAAGGAGCTGCGCCCCTCAGGCTAGAGAAGAGCTGTGTTGGCAGCTGTGCTGCTGTGCACAGCTGCATCTATGAGCTCATGTCGTTTCACCCATTCACAGTCATGTACAGTGAGACCAGCAGGTTGTTGTTCACCTGCTGCCTTTAACACAGCTGTCATGAATCTGAATTCATGGTCACATCAAATATACAAAATGATATAATACTCTATCAAAAAAAAAATCCTGCTTTCATGACATGACCTCCGCCTGCCAGGACAGTTCACCTCCCCACACCACTAAAAATGCTCAGGAACACAACCAGGAGCCCAAAGCTTTAAACCAGCCTCCTCAGAACTCCCTCCGATGGAGCATCGACAGGAAGCACCAAACAGCATCCTGGTGTGGAACCCTACAGGAACCGGAGACTGTAAGCAGCAGATATGCTGTTAATGATCTACTGTTAATGTCCTCCATGAATTGCACATTTATACAGAAGTATATGGTGTAGGGATCCGTGGGAACAGGTAAGCCAGCGCACAGTCACAGGAGAACCACCTGAACTCACAACGAGCCACACTGAGCACAGGTGTGTTTGAACCTACCTGTCTCTGTTCCTCTCAACACCTCCCACTGGAACAGACCACAGGAGTACTGATCCAGGTTCAGGGCAGCTCGGCCTCCCGTCAGCTTCTGCTCTCAGTCAGTCGCTTTGATCCACGGACACAGGTGTGACACATCATTAGAGACACTGCTGGGTCTCACCTGTCTGAACTTTGTCTGACTTTTCCTCACGGTGCTCACCACTCTGCTTCGCACTGACATCAGGTAACTCGTCGAGGCACACCTGCTGCCTGCTTCTTCCTCTTCTTTCAGATGTTTAATGACCACAGCCGGGTGGAAAAGAGTGGAGAGTGTGAGATTCATGAAGAGAAGGGATGGTGAAATAAAGCACTTCCCCCTCTCCAGCTAAACTCTAACCATCTACAGCCTCATCAAGATGTTTATCCAGAATCGAGATGAGACAGTTCATTTTTATAATTACCCTGGGAATGAAAACCTGTATCAGCAGGGGGCAGTATTTTCCCAGTGGGTTGTTCTTTAACTTTTTCTTCATCTTCTGTGCTTACCCCTGTTTCCATACATGTTACATACTGTATACTAACACATTTGAAACTGCCTGTAACTGCAAGTTTTTTCACATCTGTTTGATTTCATATCTGTGTATGTCATCCCTGGAGTTGTATTAATGCTCCTATGGTCAGCCTTTATCAGCCTGATGATTGATTATTGTTGGTTTATTTCTCTGCAGTCAGAGGCCCGTAAAGTGTTCTGGTTTCAGTTCTGTCTCTGACAGCTGTTGGACTTTATCCTGCTGCTCTGATGAGATTTTACTGAACAGCTTCAAACTTTGGTCTGAACATGAGGGCACATTTCTTTTTGTCTGGCTCTGCAGCTGGTTTCACTCGCTGACCAACACCACCCAGAATAAAACAGACAGCGTTCACAGGAATGTGCTGCATACACCCTGAAACATCAGGAAATGAAAAGGCTGCACTGTGAGTTTGAGGAATTAAGAATATGATGAACGGACCATCAGAACCACCCTCCCCAACCTGCAGGACATTTACGCCAAGCAGTGCAGGCTGAGGGCCATGAAGATCCTAAAACAGCCCAGCCACCCCGGACACTCTCTCTTCTCCCTGCTCCCATCAGGCCGGCGTTACCGCTGCCTGAGGGCTAAGACTGAAAGGTTGAAGAAGAGTTTTTGCCCACAAGCCATCCGTCTGCTCAACTCTGAGCCCTAACTGGACCATTATTGCACAGTGTAAATATCATAATTTAAAAAGTGTGTATAGTGTATAGTATATAGAGTATAGTGTATAGTGTGAATTACTTTTTTTTAAATTTTTATTCTTCTTATTTATATGTGTGTGTATATATGGTTGCAGGTACAAAATACATTTCACTGTGCATTGTACTGTGTATAACTGTGCATGTGACAAATAAACACTATCTTATCTTATCTTATCTTATCTTATGATTAGATAATGATGAGCAGATATTAGTAGATCCACAAAGAGCTGAAATGAGAGGAATATCAACTGACCGACCGACTCGGGGTTGGTTGGTTACCTCCTGTGCTGGTTCACAGGGTCACGAGTGTAAATGAATAGCTTTGATTGCCCAGCAGGGATTCGGCATCATTATCGATCAGTGACGGCCGGCTGCTGATGAGAGTCGCGGAGGATGCACGTTATTCCTCCCACCACAGAACTCATGCACTGAATCCAGAATAGAAAACCCTGCCCCCAAAAGAGCCAACCAACAGCCTAACCAGGAAGCATAACAGCCAATCATGTTCTACACAGCAGAGGTCACAGCAGTTTGAGCTGTGTGGTGGCACACATACACTATATTCACTCGTCTGCCTTCACACACACATGAACCTGAGTAACATCCATTCTTAATCCAGAGGCTTTAATATGATGTGGGCCCACCCTTTGCAGCTGTAACAGCTTCAGCTCTTCTGGGAAGGCTTTCCACAGGTTTAGGAGCATTTATGGGAATTTCTGACCATTCTTCCAGAAGCACATCTGTGAGGTCAGACACTGATGTTGGAGAGAAGGCCTGGCTCACAGTCTCCGCTCTAATCCATCCCAAAGGTGTTCTATCAGGCTGAGGTCAGGACTCTGTGCAGGCCAGTCAAGTTCTTCCACCCCAAACTGGCTCATCCATGTCTTTATGGAGCTGCTTTGTGCACTGGTGTGCAGTCATGTTGGAACAGGAAGGGGCCATCCCCAAACTGTTCCCACAGAGTTGGAGCATCAAACATCACAACTTTACACAATGCAGTCAGACAGGTACTGTTCCCCTGGCAACCACCAATCCCAGACTCCTCCATCTGATTGGCAGATGGAGAAGTGTGATTCATCCCTCCAGAGAACACGTCTCCACTGCTCTAGAGTCCAGTGGCGGCGTGCTTTACACCACTGCATCAACACTTTGGGCTTGGTGATGTAAGGCTTGGATGCAGCTGCCATGGAAACCCATCCATGAAGCTCTCACTGTTCTTGAGCTGATCTGAAGGCCACATGAAGGTTGGAGGTCTGCAGTGATTGACTCTGCAGAAAGTTGGTGACCTCTGTGCACTATGACCCTCAGCATCCACTGACCCGCTCTGTGATTTTACGTGTCCTACACCTTCATGGCTGAGCTGCTGTCATTCCCAATCACTTCCACTTTGTTATAATCCCACTAACAGCTGACTGTGGAATATTTAGCAGTGAGGAAAGGTCAGGACTGGACTTGTTGCACAGGTATCATCCTATCACGGTACCACGCTGGAACTCACTGAGCTCCTGAGAGAGACTCATTCTTTCACTGATGTCTGTAGAAGCAGTCTGCATGCACAGGTGCTGGTTTATACACCTGTGGACATGGAAGAGACTGGAACACCTAAACTCAATGATCTGGATGGTGAGGGAATACTTTGACAACATAGTGGATCTACTCATTATTAGAATGTACTTATTGTTTTGGCTCGCTGGCTCTTCATTCACAGAGGTGTTTGTGTAACCAGCTGCTGACTCTGAAATATAAATTCATGATGAGGCTGTATGAGTTCATTCATGTGAAACAGACGTCAGTGAAAAGGATCCTCTGACAGCATCTGCCACCTGCTGCATCATCTTATTTTACATTCAGGTTACTTCTGTGAATTGTGTTTCTCGGTGTGCCAAACTACAACTGCTGTTGTTGAACCACCAGTTTATGCACCAACCAACTGCCCAAAATGTAACAGCCCACCCAAAACTATGTTCACCCACCAAATCAAAGGGAAAGCAGCTTTCTGTGGTCAGTCGGCAGGCTCGGGGCTGTAGTGTAATAATAACTGATATGTGTTATCTGGTCAGCTGTGTGTACTTTGGGTTCATGATGTTTGAAGGGTTGAAATGATAAAAATATTATTTGAGGGAAATCATCAGCAGGGATTTTGTTGTTTCACACAAACGTTCTGAGGATTCACCTTTTAGAGGAGAGGCTTTTCTGCTGTTCTTTGTCTCTATGTGGACATCATCATCATCACCTTGAACTCTGTGAAGAACACAGCCAGGGTTTTTCTTTATTTGGTATGACTCACAGGAAATCTGATCCAAATATATTTTTCTTGAGTCATCACAGCACTGCAATTCTGACGATGTTATTACACCTCCACCTCTCAGAGGGTGACCTCTGGATCCTTACTTCTCACAGCAGCAGGTAGAATGAAAGCAGCAGCGTTCAGGTAGAAAAACAAAGGTGTTTCATTCAGACAGGAACAAAAACAGTCCCACCTGTCGAGGTCAGAGAAATTACCTGTTCTCTTACAGCACAGGTGAGTTCAGAGGAATCTGTTCACCTTTTAGAATTTTAAATCTCACGTGTGATTTAAAAGCTTCTGTAATGTAAAGATCTTCTACTTTTGTTTTGTGTTTTTCTTTTTAATGTGAAAAATATGGCAAAGCAGTCATATTATTGGTCATAAAAATTGCATTAAAAGTGCTCCAACAGCACAAACACAGTCCAGCGGTCCAGTTCAGGGACTCCAGTTAGCTGAGGTGAAGCCTAGCAGACAGCTAGCAGCTACAGCCGCCTATGTCACATCCACCTGTCAGTCAAAAAGGCCACGCCCCTAATAATGCAAACTTTAAACTTTAATCCAATTTAAACAGCTGAGTCATAAGTTATTATGAAGGGGGAAAATATCTACAGAGACCACAGCAGTTTCTGTATCAGGCTGTAAACGTGTTTATTTCTGGGAGTCTATGTGGACTGTCTCACTGCAGCGCCTCTGCTGGCCTGCAGAGGAACTGCAGCTTTTGGTGCTTCAGTGTTGGCTTCATGTTTCATTCTGGGAGGTTGAAGGGTGGGTCTGCATCACTTTAGTGAAGAAATCAGCATTATTTATTAACATGTACAACAGACGCAGCCTCAACCCTACAAACAAACAGTCGACAAAAACACCGAGTGGCTTTCAGAAAAACAGAGGAAAAATGCACATCTCCCCCACTTCACAACACACAGATGTCAACTAGTTTTCAGTAATCTAAAACACACACACACACACACACACACACACACACACACACACACACACACACACACACACACACACACACACACACACTACGTGGATTAAAAAACAAACAGCTGACTGAGTGCTCCCAGGAGGTCCACACAGTCTTTACTGCATCATTTTGTGAGATTTGAAAATGCAGCACATCATTGCACCTTTCTGCTTTCTGAAGACAGTTCACTTCATTATCTCCTCATTCCACTTTGATATTTCCTGTTTCCTGAATGTGCTTTTGTGGCAGCACAATAATAAGGCTGCCTCATCTCTTCTCTCCAGAGGAGATGCAAATTGTGGTTTTTCACGAGATAATAGCTCATTAAATGTATCAGTGCCGTGCTGATTGATTTGTAGTGCCAGGAGGAGGTAACACAGCAGCAAAAACACGAAGCAGAACCGGATTAACAGGAGCCATGTCGGCATTTTAACTCACAGCTCTCACATGGATTTCAGCGGCCGGTTTGACAGGAAATCTGCTTTAAAGAGAAGAAAGAGAGACGCTGACATAGAGACAACAGAGAACGTTCTAATGTTTTTATTAAAAAATTATAAACATTTTTATTTTTTATTTATTGATTTTGCAAAGTCAAATCAACAATAAAAGAGGCCTCAAAATCCTCTTTCAGCAGTCGATGGGGAGGCACAAGCAAAACCAGCTTTGATGTGACTGTGACAGGAATCAGCTTTAAGCAGATTTCCTCTGCGATACACAGATTATGACATTTTTAGGTGGTTACAAATAAACAACCTTTGTGGAAACTTCAGATTCCTTCAATTTCTCATTTTCATGCTTCACATAAAAACAAAATTGTCTTTCACAATAGACATTAAGGTGCAATAAACAGCATGAATATGAAATTATCTGTCTCTCTGTGTCAGCCCTACGACAGGCTGGCAACCTGTCCAGGTGTACCCAGGTGTGCCTCTGCCCTACGACAGCTGGGATAGGCTCCAGCCCCCCCCGCCAAGCGGAAGCGAATGGACAGGCGGGCGGGCGGATGGATGGACGGACCGATAGTTTTTCTGAAAGGCCAAATTTAACAGCCTTGTAGATAAGAGTTTGTTTTATTCTTGCAGAGAGGCAGTGATAGCTGTCTGTGCATCCATGATACACCTCAAACAGGAGGTGCATTCTGCAGGCTATAGTTTACAAACTGCCAACAAATATTGGATAAAAACATCTCAAATTAGACCCACAGTGAGCTCACCAAGTCAGGGGAAACAAACACATTTTCAGCTGAACATAAAGACAGAAACAATCTGCTCTATAAAACTGAAAATAGATTTTCAGCAGTGGAACAGTTTATATGAGATGATGCTGATGATGGCCTCAGCTGTGCCACACACACACACACACACACACTGAGACCCACAGGTTTATATTTTCATGGTGTCCTCTGCAGCTCTGATTGATTTCAGATTTGATGTTTTTGTGGAGCCCTCAGTTCCACCTTAAATCACTGAAGCATCTCTCAGCCTCGTCTCTGAGGAACACAGACACCCTGAGCCCTCCGAGGGCTGCTGTATCGACTGATAGCAGGTCAGTTTGTTAATCACCCTGATTGATTTGAGCTTCAAGGCTGATAAATAACAGCTTCATGTAGGCTGCGCTGCCCCTCAGGTATGTACATGTTGAACTGTAACCATCGCAGCTTTGTGTGGCTGCTTCTCCTGCTGCAGAGCTATCCTGAGGAGGTGTGCATCACCTCCAAACACACTGAGCAGTGTGTCACGTGATGTCTGTGGTGGTGCATTCAGGGTTCGATTTAGTTTAAAATATAAAGGCACTGAGCTCTTTTCCCCCTCAGTTCTTCCACTAAATGAGGAGAGATGCTGTCGTTAATGGACGAGCTGTAAACTGGAATTTCCTCTCAAACGGCCCCCTGCTGTTCATTTATCTCACTGAGACCAACACGTCAGTCATTCAGTTTAACTGGCCTCATCTGAGGACCAAATCTGTCACTGAGGCAATGTTGGATACATTTTATCACATCTCCTCCTAAAAGCTTTAAATTGATGGTCTGCTTAAACTCACTGGGTGTATCTCTGTATAGCCTCAAATTACTGATAACCTGCAGGGCACGGAGTCTGGAGAAGATTGACTTTGACTCAGACGATAGAGGAGAGAGGCTGCTGCAGCTCCATATCATGCTTTTCTTCTATCAGACTGCTGGATGAGCCTCATCATCGCACGTCCTTCCCAAATGTATGATAGGTCTGATAAGCTTTACCAGCTTTACCTATCAATGAAGCCAGATGACACACATCAATGAGTTAAACTGCAGGAATGTCTTAAAGACATTAAGGCCTGGATGACCTCTAATTTCCTGCTTCTAAATTCAGATCAAACTGAAGTTCTTGTTCTCGGCCCCACAAATCTTAGAAACATGGTGTCTAACCAGATACTTACTCTGGATGGCATTACTTTGGCCTCCAGTAACACTGTGAGAAATCTTGGAGTCATTTTTGACCAGGATATGTCCTTCAATGCACATATTAAACAAATATGTAGGACCGCTTTTTTGCATTTGCGCAATATTTCTAAAATTAGAAACATCCTTTCTCAGAGTGATGCTGAAAAGCTCATTCATGCATTTATTACTTCTAGGCTGGACTATTGTAATTCATTATTATCAGGCTGTCCTAAAAGCTCCCTGAAAAGCCTTCAGCTGATCCAAAATGCTGCAGCTAGAGTACTGACAGGGACTAGAAAGAGAGAGCAGATTTCTCCCATATTGGCTTCTCTTCATTGGCTCCCTGTTAAATCTAGAATAGAATTTAAAATCCTTCTCCTCACATACAAGGTCTTGAATAATCAGGCACCATCTTATCTCAAAGACCTCATAGTACCATATCACCCCAACAGAGCACTTTGCTCTCAGACTGCTGGCTTACTTGTGGTTCCTAGGATACTTAAGAGTAGAATGGGAGGCAGAGCCTTCAGCTTTCAGGCGCCTCTTCTGTGGAACCAGCTCCCAGCTTGGATTCAGGAGACAGACACCCTCTCTATTTTTAAGATTAGGCTTAAAACTTTCCTTTATGATAAAGCTTATAGTTAGGGCTGGATCAGGTGACCCTGAACCATCCCTTAGTTATGCTGCTATAGGCCTAGTCTGCTGGGGGGTTCACATAATGCACTGTTTCTCATTCACCTTATTTACTTTGTTTATACTCCACTCTGCATTTAATCATTAATTGATATTAATCTCTGGCTCTCTTCCACAGCATGTCTTTCTCTCCCCTCAGCCCAACCGGTCGCGGCAGATGACCCCCCCCTCCCTGAGCCTGGTTCTGCTGGAGGTTTCTTCCTGTTAAAAAGGAGTTTTTCCTTCCCACTGTCACCAAGTGCTGCTCATAGGGGGTCGTTTTGACTGTTGGGTTTTCTCTGTATTATTGTAGGGTCTTTACCCACAATACAAAGCGCCTTGAGGCGACAGTTTGTTGTGATTCTATATAAATAAAATTGAATTGAATTGAATTGAATTGAATTGAATTGAATTGAATTGAATTGAATTGAATTGAATAACACCCACATGAGGTGTTCTGTTTTATCAACAAAGGCTCAGCTGATCTTATGGTGACAGATATCTGACTGGAGTCAGTGAGGTCAGAGGGTCTCCTCTGAGGGTCCCTGGGGTAAATATTTGTTATCCAGAAAGTTTTCAGTAGCATCCATCAAACCCCTGCAGCCAATTCTGTGATCTTACAGCAGCTTCTGATCTTTAAGATCTTTTAAGAGCCTTTACCTGCACTCAGGCTGCTGCAGAAAGATGAAGCATCATGGACCTCTTAGAAACTGTCTCTTTCTGCTCGGTCTCAGTTATGGCACACCCCCCACGTTAGCCCCCCCAGGCCGTCAGTGCCATTAAATTCCATTATACTGAAGAGAGTGCTGATATCTAGATGGGTGAATAACAACTATCAGGCCAGAGAAAATGTGACTGAGGGGTGAAATGAACCTTTAATATAACTTTGGTTCTTTATACTTTTAATAGGGACTGTGATTCATTTTTAAATGCCTGATAACCATACTTTATTTTATTTCTTTCATTTCAAGCACGTTTTATTGCCATGTTTTCAAATCTCATTTATGACATCGACCGCGTTGTATAGTCACAGTAGGCTCTATAGCAGAGTTTCATCTGGGAGCTTCATGCTGATCTGAATGTTGGAGGGTCATAAAAGTTTTCAGTCGAGCAGCTTCAATAAGAAGATTTTACATTCATTTTCTAAAACTCCTGCAAATAGTTTCAGATAAACACTCGCCCTTTCTGTGGTTATTACATGGATTCGAGCAGACACCAACAAAAGCCGCTGAAGATGAAAGAAGGATGATGTTCTCAAACACAACTCGACAATCACCACAAACTCAGGAGGCTGGAGGTGGACTCACAAACCTGTCCCGTCCAGCAGCACTCGCAAACAGAACCATGCTCTGAATGCACTGTAAAACATTTTCTGTAGGCTCCTCTTGTTAGTCTGTTTTCTTTATTTTTATTAATATTCAGATTAGAATATTTGTAATTTTGCAGTGCCAGAGCTGACAGGTGGGGAGGGGCGGAAGCAGTGAAGGAAAAAAAAGAAAAAGGGAGAAAAATAACACACACACACACACACACACACACACACACAGTGAGATTGTGTGTTGTTTGTGTATCTGTTTTTGTTCAGGTACAGCAGTTGGTGACCCATTTTCTTTAAATACTTTGTCCTGTCTTTGTCATGAAACATAACAAAGGTGATAACAAAGGTGAGAAGTCACAACAATACCTCCCAGAAGCCAGAGGCAGACAGAGAAAGACCCGGGAGACCCAGGAAGAGCATCCCAATGACAACCACACGCACTCCCCCACAGCCAAAGGGCAGGAGCCCCACAGAACAACCCTGCCAGAGGCACGAGGCCCATTGGGAGCATCCTTTGTCCTGTACATTAAGTTCTCTGGAGAGCTTTGGATTATATAAGTTGTAAGTTTGGACTTGCCGATGGAACATTCAGTATTGTATTTTTCTGACTGGATTGTTCCAAATGGGTGTTCGTTTACAGGGGATAAGTAAATGGTAAATGAACTAGCTCTTATATAGCGCTTTTCTACTCAGTCAGAGCACTCAAAGCGCTTACACAACATGTTTACATTTACCCATGCACTCACATTCATACAAGCACTTCCATGTTTATACTAAGCTAAGTGCTTTTAATTAACTAGCATTCACACACATTCATACTCTGACAGGATGGTCGGAGAGCAACTTGGGGTTAAGTATCTTGCCCAAGGATACATTGGCATGTAGCCTGGAGTAGCCAGGAATCGAACCGCTGACCTTCCGATCAGTAGGTGACCTGCTCTACCTACTGAGCTACAGCCACCCCATAAGTGAAGACTTAGTTATTGTAAAACTCCCAGTTGTTACCTGATTGTTACCTGACTGTAGTGAGGTGGTGGAGGTGTTCTGAAAATTACAATTCAGAGGCAGAACTGTTGATTTACCCCAGCTGATGGAGTAATCTGATATACTGTAGATGAGAACCTATCTATAAGTGTGATCATCTCCATGCACTGTAAACCCAGATTTTGATTCCACTTAAAAATAGTGAGTTCATATTACTTAAAATTGCCTAGAATGTGAACATTACTTGTTAATGCTGAGTAGACTGTACTTTTTGATGGTCTATCTTATTGTAATCATGTGTTTGAGTTCAAACAACTTAATATCATCAAGTTTTGCACCTGCTAAAAATCTAGTTTATACCAGTTTTAACAGACTGGATCAACACGCAGTTACATGGTGGTGTGGTGGTTAGCACTGCTGCCTCACAGCTAGAATAGCTATCTGATAGTTTGGGTTCAATTCCTCTCTCTGTGTGGAGTTTGTGTGTTCTCCCTGTGTCTGTGTGGGTTTCCTCCCACAATCTGAAGACATCCAGTTACTGGGGTTAGGTTAATTGGTCTCTCTAAAGTACCCACAGGTGTGAATGGTTGTCTGTGTCATCCCTGCAACAGGCTGGTGACCTGTATGGGGTGTACCCTGCATCTTACTGCCTTGTCAGCTGGGATAGGCTCCAGCCCCCACCACCCCCACACAACCATGAAAAGGATAGGGGGATTGATTGATCAAAAGACATTTTATTTTTTCATGAACTATAAAAGATAAGTTTGGTCAATTAGAACATACAATTTAGTTCAACTGGAAATGGAGTAGTGCTTACTTAAAAGGCTGAGTTAAATGAACTGTTTCATTACTTAAAAAATTTAAGGCAACGAGTTACTTTGGTTTTTTTTAAGTAGATTCAACTTATCCGGGTTTACAGTGTGGGAAGTTCCCAAGGAAAAGTAATATGTCATCAGCATAAAGGCTTATCTTATAGTCTGTATTTTCAGTTTGAATCCCTTTAATATTTACATTTTGTCGGATTGTTGCTGCCAGTGGCTCAATGAAAATGACAGTGAGGGGGAGAGTGGGCAGCCCTGCCTGGTACCCCTCTGCAGACTGAAGCTTTGGGAAATGAGATCATTTGTCCTAACACGTGCATTTGGAGAGCTGTGTAATGTTCTGACCCAGTTTATGAAGGATGAACCAAATCCAAATTTGTGGAGAACTGCTAATAAAAATGTCCAGTTAACCCAGTCAAATGCCTTCCCTGCATGGTTTCTAATTTGGGTTCTTCTCTTGGACGGAGCACCTTTGCTACTGGAGAGAGTCGGCATCTTGTTTGGCTTCCATGACAACTTGTCAGTGTAAACTTGCAAACTGTCCAGATTCTCTTCACTGTCCTCCAGAGTGCTGAATAGGTACAGGAAGAAACGAAATGCCAGGTAGACTCCACCCCAAGGAGGGGCAGAAACGCCAAGTCAGCTCAGCAGCTCCACCTGAGAATGATTGTAACAGGCAAACTAAACCAACAAGAACAACAAAAGCTAGCCACAACCTGCTGGACCAAACACAGAAAAATCCTCTAAATCAGGAGGCCCAAACTTTTCCATGTGCCCAAACACAGTCGTAACAGAGGAGAAAAATAAGTATCAGATGACCTTTAGCATCTACTGTGTGAAAGTCTATGTGCAAACATACATAGAAATAGAGTCTACAAGGCAAAAAAAAGAGTTTGTACAAATCTAACAAACTTGAAAGTCAGTGTTTGGTGTGACAGCACAGCCTGAACTCTCTGAGGCCGGAGGACCCCACACTGCTTCAATGATGCTGAGTCTGGGCTCAGATTGCAGCTAACAGCTCTTTGGGAATCACCTAGTTGGTGCAAAAATATTACTTTATGCTATCAAACTGTGTTATCTTTGGTATTCTTCATAGATTCAATTAAAGAAATGGGAACAGATGATGTGCTTTTCTGACAGGCTGCTAATATAAAGTAAAGATCCAGTTTAAAACTGGTTCTTTGCTAAGTTGTCTGTTATGTGTCAACACAACACTGGTTCAGTCTTTGAGTTTGGAGCCGTTTATGCATGAATGATTCATAGGTCAGAGTTAAGTGGCTTTAACAAGCAAAAGCATCCCTCTGAAAATGGTCGGGTACAAAGACCGGACAGTGAGTGAACGCAGCCAAAGTCCAAAGAAGAACTTTGGAAGACCTTCAGAAAGCTGGAGACCTGTTGCTCAAGAGCACTTTAAAAGATATAAGACAGTCTGAGACCTTGAAAGTCAGAAGATAAAGAATAAAACTCATCACTGCCACACTTTGAAATGATTATGTGTTGCAGACTGACAGGTTTTTTTATGAAGAAATGAAGCAACCTTGCCCGAGGGTTTTTGTGTCCGCACGCACGTGTGTGTGTGTGTATGTGTGTTAATCACTGAACACAATAATCGATACAACTAAAACACTAAAGGCACAGATGTCCTCTGAATCCTCTTTCCTGAGATGGAGCAGTTAAACAGTTTGAACTTTAGTAAAGAAAATCCTTCGTTTGAAGGGCACAGAGTAAAGCTGGAGGCTTCATCAGTCTGACTGTACCACAGATATACAGTTATGGCACGTGTTCACCTTTTCTGTTTTTTCCTCTCACCTGTTGGCGGTGTCCTCACATGATGCCTCTGATTTTTCAGTCTCTCTCTCAAAATCCTGGTCTGTCCATTTTCACTGTTTTTCACTGCAAAGCTCAAAGCTTCAGCTGACAGCAAACATCTCTGGGGTTCTGCACCATGAATGTGTTCCCCAGGGTGAGACTGTCAGTGCAGAGTTCTACTCTACAGCCTGAAGAACATTCAGAGGAACCCACGTAAACCGAACTGTGGTGCGTGCCACCTGGACTTCCAGTGAGAGATCTGAAAAACAGCAGACGCTGAAACCTGTGCAGAGGTGAACGTGATCTGAAACAGGAGGTCAGACCAGCTCGAATCAGCTTACGTTTCTGATTTGTGTGCTTAAACCGCATCCAAGCTTGTGTCGTTCTTGTGTAAAATAAGGAACTTTTGTGCTGCCTTTTTTGTTTGTGCTGTGGGAGTCTGTGGGGACTGATGGCCTCAAGTGGTCATTAAAGGAAGTGCAGTTTCTGCTCCATTTTTCAGCCTTTCAGAGCAAATGGTAAATGGACTAGTTCTTATATAGTGCTTTTCTACTCAGTCTGAGCACTCAAAGCGCTTATACAACACCTTTACTCATTCACACCCATTCATACAAGCACTTCCATGATTAACTAAGCTAAGTGCTTTTATTATCTAACATTCACACTCCAACACTTGTGTCAGAGAGCAACTTGGGGTTCAGTATCTTGCCCAAGGATACATTGGCATGCAGCCTGGAGTAGCCAGGAATCAAACCGCTGACCTTCCGATTAGTAGGTGACCTGCTCTACCTCCTGAGCTACAGCCACCCCCAAAAGCAAAAGAGACACAAGTGCAGCAGATATTCTATATTTATGACTAACTGTAATACCAATAATCATAATTTTATTAACTTTATTCAACTCTTTCAAAGCAGAGTTGTTTAGTTCACACAAATGTACATGTACACACACAGAGACACACAACAAACTGGCTGCAGGCGTGACCTTGGTGTGTTCGAGTGCAGCAAATCAGCGCTCAGCTGATCAGTGCTCCAAGAGCCGACCAATCATCCTCCAGGAGAAGGTGCGCGCACGTGTGTGTGTGTGTGTGTGTGTCTGTCTGTCTATCCACCTCATTATGTGCATGGCCTTGGTGAACATAATCAGAATTCAGAACTGAAAACGAATCACAAACTGTCTGACTCTTTCTCTCACGCACATTTAATCCACGTGTGTGTGTGTGTGTGTGTGTGTGTGTGTGTGTGTGTGTGTGTGTGTGTGTGTGTGTGTGTGTGTGTGTGTGTGTGTGTGTGTGTGTGTGTGTGTGTGTGTGTGTTCTCCTCAAAGCCAAATGAAATGAGCTGTCAATATGTCATTTTAAGGTGCTCAGTGGAGGAAGGAATGCAAAAATGAAAACACATAAAATTCACTGGTACTGGCAGACATCACACACACACACACACACACACACACACACACACGCTCTCTTTTTCTTTATACACAAACACTAAGGTAAACATGCAACAAGACACATTTCCCACCTGCACACAGACACACACACATATATAAACTACAAAGACGCACACAGTGATGTTGATGAATCATTCAGGTTGAAGAAACGAGGATTTTTGTCCTCCTCAGTGAAGTTCAACACTCCCACCTGCTGCCAGGATGATGAAGTGCAGAGAGAGATGAAGCTGCAGCAGGAAGGAGTCAGCGTCATATTTACAGGTTTGATTGTGTGTTGCTAAATCACAACAAGCACACAGTGAACATGAGGACCTGATTCTCATCAAACTGAATCTCTGTGGGCTTGCTGCAGCATGATGTGTGATTATTTAAATGATCAGAATAAAGTTGGGAACTCATGAATCCAGCACTGACCTGCAGTACAGCTAACCTCGTGGCTCGCATATTATTACCACCTCTTTGATTTGAAAGCTTCAAACACTGCACCTGTCAGTAACTCTCACTGCAGCACTGAAATTACAGACTTGAATGTTTACTGTCAAATATAAAAGAAAAGAAAAACAGCAACAAAGTCATAAAGAGCTGAAATGATGTGTTAAAGCCAGCAGAGCAGTTTCACTAGTTTGAATAACCTTTATTAACCTGTCAGTGGACAGACAGCAGAGCTTGGTGCCTCTAGTTTGAGTAGGCTCCAACCGGTGTCCAAGTGATCGATTGATGTTGTGTTACTGATCGAGTGATACCGTGTAACTGCTTACAGAATCGGTCACTGCTTCGAACCACTGAAGCGTCTCTTTACCTCCACAAGAGGGCAAACCAACACAGCTACTCTAGTTCATACATTTATTTTAAACCAATGAAAGATGTTATACAAAATATAATGTTCACTGGTAACTTCTCCAAACCTGCCAAACTTCTCCAAAATTAATCATGATTAATCCTGATATAACCAGAACCAGCTTTTTGCTGATGTATAATATATAACCATAATAATGCATTAGACTTATATAGTGTTTTTTAAGATACTCAAAGATGCTTTATACAGTAATTTCATGCAATGTTCATTCACACCTCAATTGTCTTAAGCTACTAATGTAGCCACAGCTGCCCTGGGGCCGTCTGACAGAGGCGTGAATGCCAGTTCGCGCCTACGGCCCCTCCGACCACATTCACACTTAGGCAATGTGGGTCAAGTGTTTTGCCCAGGGACACAACGACAGCACGCGCTCAGATGGGGACTCAAACCAGCGACCCTCCAGCTGTGAGGTGAGCACCTACCCACTGCTCCACTGCCTCCCAGAAAGCTTGTGCTTTCAAACATATTGGCTCTGCCTTTCATCATGCAGACATCAGGTTATACTACTACTACTACTACTACTACTCCTGCTACTACTTCTACTCCTACTACTACTACTAATAATAATAATAACTTTGCAGGGGTTAAAACAATACAAATCACATAAAGCACAAACAAGAAACTAAAATGACCAAAGGAACTAAATAAAGTGAGTGTGCAGTTTTGAACAGGTAAGTTTTGAGTTTTGAGTAAGGAATTATTAAAGACCAGGAGAGAGACGATCTTAATGCAGTGTAATGTTTATTAAAGACTTGCAGGTCGGAGCAGTTACAGATAAACAACACCAAGGTTGCTTAGCAGAAGTCTGCCCATCTTTTATACTCATCAATTGTCTGTGTGACATTACACAAGAGCTCAAACAGACAACAGGAAACTCTACTTAGGTGCCGTCCACCCTGGACTCAGAGAAAATAGTTGTTATCAAAACTGTTCATTTAAGGCAAGTATCACATTTCTTAACTAACTTGATGTCCTCATTCAGTACTGCTTCCTTCATTCACTCTGCAGTGTACTTCCCTTTTCTTGCAGACACGTCCTCTTTTCATATACAGAGGATCACAGAAAGTTTAATACATTAATACACATAATACAGTTTCCTTCTTGAAATCTTACTATCAGACTGGATTCTTCTATTCTCAACACTATTTTAATTATGCTTCTTATTCTAACATTACCTTAACTGTTTTTCTATTTAATACTTCATTTCAAGCAGGTTATATATTTTTCTTAAACACTATGTTATGTTATATCAAAGCTTGATTATGCATACAGTTAACATAAAAGGTTAATACTTATCTAAGTTTTCCTAACAGAGTTCCACAGCTGGGGAGCAGAGCGGGAAGAAGCTCCCCATGGTGCTGAGGCGGGCAGGGGGAACAGTAAGGCAGAGAGAGGAGGAAGAGCAGAGGGTGTGGGAGGAGGAGGTGATGTGAAGAAGTTCGACTAGTTAAGTTTGTGGATGGCCTTGACTGCAAACAGGAGGATTTCGACCTGAACATAACTGGGAGCCAGCGGAGCGGCTGTAGGACTGGGGTGATGTGGTGAAATGAGGGGGTTTGGTGATTTGGTGAGTTTTGAACCATTTGAAGCTTCCGGAGGGATTTGTGGGGGAGGCCAAACAAAAGAGAGTTACAGTAATCAATATGGGAGGTAACAAGACTATGGAGGTGGTATGCAGAGAGAGGGAGGGGCGGAGGCGATTTATGTTTCATAGGTGGAAATATGCAGACCGGGTAATATTATTGATATGGGAGTGAAAGGATAGAGTGCTATCAAGGATGACACACAGGCGGGAGACAGCGCTCTACTGGCTTCCTATGTGCCATTTACCATTACACATCGACATGGCTGCTACTGTAGATCCCATGGCCTTCGGGTGATCTCCTGGAACCTGAACAAAGCTGGTCTTCTCCCGGCTCAAACACCTTCAGGCCGACATAACTTTTTTTTTACAGGAAACCCATCTTAAAACTTCAGAGATTCTTCGCATTAAAAAACCCTGGATGAATCATCTTTTTCATTCTAAATATTCAGTTCGGGCAAGGGGTGCAGCCATTATTATTAACAAGGATACTGATTTCGACCCGACAGACATAATTTCAGATCCAAATGGTCGTTTTGTGATTGCATCTGGTGTCTTGCGGGGCCTCCCAGTAATGCTGGCCTGTATTTATGCTCCTACCTGGGACAACGTTGTTTTCTTTGATAATTTTTTTCTTAGTCTTCCCAATGTAGATACGCACCATGTTATTATTGGGGGTGATTTCAGTTTGGTTCAGGACACGTCGTTAGATAGATCCTCCCCCAGACACGCTGGCATGTCTAAATCTGCGACCCGAGTACTACAATACACTTCCCAACTTGGTCTCTCTGATCCTTGGAGAGCTTCTCACCCCCTTGATAAAACTTTCTCCTTCTTCTCTGGTGTTCACCACACTTATTCTAGGATTGATTTTTTTCTGCTAGACAATAAACTGATTCCGCTGGTTTCATCATCGGTCTACCATCCCATCCTTATCTCTGACCACACTCCTATTGCTATTGACTTAAGTCTTCCCACCATCATACCTAGCCAAAGACAATGGAAGGTTTGCTCTTTTTTGCTGTCGGACGATGACTTAAAAAAAAAAGATCTCACCACAAATTGATCTCTATTTTTCTCTTAATGATTCCCCTGACGTTGGTCATATTATTTCATACATCTCTTACTCTGGGAAGACAGAGAGGCTGAGATTGTCAAAGATCATGGAATAATTAAAGTCCCTTCGGGGGACATAGTTGTCGACCCCACTCTGATTAACCAGGCTTTTAGTGAACACTTCACAAACCTATACGCTTCAGAATGACTCACTTAAAACCAGTCTGATCTAACTATCTTTGACACACTTCCTTTTCCACAGGTCTCACAAGCCTTCTCTGGGGAGATGGGCTCCCCTATCCCCATTACCAAGGTACATAGTGCTATTAAGGCTTTACAGTCTGGTAAATCTCCAGGCCCTCGTGGTTTCACAACAGAATTCTAAAAAGAATTCGCTTTACTTCTCTCTCCATTCTTAGTCAGGGTATATAATTTTTTTATTGCGGGCTCGATACCCCCTTCCTTGACAATCGCTCCTATTTCACTTTTACTTAAAAAAGACAAAGATCCCCACCTCTGTGGGAGTTACAGGACATATCATTGCTCAATGTGGACTTTAAGGTCCTGGCTAAGGTTCTCGCTTGTCGCATCCAGCCCAGGACCACACTGGTTTTATACAGGGGAGGCATTCCTTTTTCAACACAAGACGGCTGCTTAATTTTCTTTACTCTTATCCATCCGACACTCCTGAGGTGACGCAGAGAAGGCTTTTGACAGAGTTGAGTGGAATTATCTGTTTTATATCCTTCAGAAATTTGGTTTTTGTCTTAGGTTCATTTCTTGGATCAGTCTCCTGTATTCAGCTCCAATGGCATCAGTTCTAACCAATGGAACTCTTTCGTCCCCTTTCCCTCTCCGGCGTGGAACTCGTCAAGGGTGCCCTCTCTCACCTTTGCTGTTTAATCTGGCAATAAAACCGCTAGCCACACTGTTACGCCATCATCAGGTATTTGAGGGGATCCAACTCTGTTCACAAACTCTCCCTGTATGCAGATAATCTCCTCTTACATATCTCCAACCCCATTCACTCTCTTTCCTCAATACTGAAAATTTTTCAACAATTTGGCAAGGTGTCGGGTTACAAGTTAAATCTTCAGAAAAGTGAGCTGTTCCTGGTTAATACTGTGGCTTTTTCACTTCCTTTAAACTCCTTCCCCTTTAAAATTGCGCATAGGAAATTTAAATATCTAGGCATCCCTTTTACTCGCTCATTCACTGATCTGTTCAATGAGAACTTTGTGCCCTTTCTTGGATCACCCACTATGAGCCTGGAAAAATGAGCCTCTCTCCCCCTGTCTCTTGTTGGGCGCATCAATCTAATTAAAATGAATATTTTGCCTAAATTTCTATACCTGTTTCAACATATTCCCATTCTGATCAATAAAACCTTTTTTGTCAAATTGGATAAAATACTGACTCCCTTTATCTGGGGCAACAAAACCACACATCTGAAGACCATATCTCTTCAGCGTCATAAGATGGAAGGGGGGCTGGCTTTGCCAAATTTCCGTAACTACTGGGCCTGCAACATCCAAAAACTTCTTATCTTGGACTAAAGGTACTTCCTCTATCACAAGTTCATCATGGATACAGCTTGAACTATCATCTTCACAATACTCTCTTCATGCCCTAATCTGCTTCCAACTCCCCATCCCTATTAAAGGGCTCTCCACCAAGCCTGTCTTTGGGGATTCCTTCAGGATTTGGTTCCATTTTAGGAAACAGTTCGGCCTTCACAATGACACTATTTTCACTCCAATTGTTCACCACCCTCAGTTTCTGCCGGTATGCATGGATGCAGCCTTTCAGTTGTGGTCAGAGAAGGGCATTACGACCATCAACGACCTCTATGCTGACAGAGTTTTTACATCCTTTCCAGCTCTGATGGAGAAGTTCAAGTTACCAAGTAGCCACCTATTCCGTTTCTTCCAAATCAGACACTTTGTACGTCACTTCTTTCCTCACTTTCCTGGTCGCCCTTACGAGTTTATGCTCAACCGCTTTTTTGCTTGCAGTCCAGCTCAAAGGAGGCTGATTTCCATGATTTACCCTATTATCAGTTCTTCAGATGCTGGCCTAGCGAATGCCCATAAACTCATGTGGGAGCGCGACCTGGCAATGTCCATGTCTGATGAACAGTGGTCTCTGGTGCTAAATAGGGTTTATGCGTCCTCTATTTGTGCTAGACACTGTTTGCTGCAATTTAAATTGCTGCACAAACTCCATCTCACTAACGCTAGCTAAAATATTTCCAGGTAACTCCTATGCTTGCACCAGATGTGGTCACTCGCCAGCAAATCATTTACATATGTCCTGGTCATGTCCTAAACTATCAGCCTTTTGGTCTGATATTTTCATTACACTTAGTCGGGTGCTGGGAGTTACTTTAGAGGAGTTACTTTAGACTTGGATCCCTCTCTAGCTATTTTTGGAGTTTCCTTCGGTTCCCCAGTCCCACCATCAAAGAAACGCGTGGTGGCCTTTTGCACCCTGCTGGCCAGGCGTGAAATTCTTCTAAAATGGAAATGTTCCTCTCCCCCCACCCACAACTGCTGGCTTCGTGAGATCCCGAATTGCATTAGAAGCTGCATGCATTCAGGACGGGCTCGCTAAAGACATTTAACCAGACATGACTGCATGTTTTTAGGCACACAGGGGAGTACAACATCACTTCGGACTAGTGGGGGAAGGTGAATGAGCGAGATCACTTATAGTATACTGTTTACTTATCGTTTATTTATTTGTGCTCTATTTATCTATCCTGGGTGCCCCCCCCCTTTTTATTTTTATTTATTTATTTATTTTATTCACTTATTTATTTACTTTATTTATTTTTCATTTATCTGTGTGTGTGTGTGTGTGTGTGTGTGTGTGTGTGTGTGTGTGTGTGTGTGTGTGTGTAATGTAGGAGGTATAGGTATATATAGGTACGTTCCTGCATTGTTTCTTCCAAGTCTACAATTTTTTATGTGTTCCATGGGTTTCATTCATGTTCAATAGTCCTTTTTACAATATGGGGGTGAGGGGGGTTGGGGGGTAACTAGTTTCTTATTTGCTTGGTTTTTTCAGTTTACCTGTATATGATTACTTTTGAAAGCCACGATGACTAGTTACAAAATGTTGTTTATTCTTTTTACTGTTCTTTGTATTTTTGCTGCTTTCCCTCTTTCTCTATTTTTGTAATTTTGCAATATTGAAAAACTTTAACAAGGAAATTAAGATTAAAAAAAAAGGATGACACACAGGCTCTTAACCTGAGGGGAGGGGGAAACTGAGGAGCTGTCGATGGTGAGGAAGAAACTGCCAACTTTGGGTAAGGTGGATTTGGTTCCAATGAGGAGGAACTTGGTTTTGTTGCTTTTGAATTTAAGGAAGTTTGAGGTGAAACAGGATTTCATTTCAGATAAGCAGGTGGTGAGGGAGGAGGGTGGGAGGGAAGAGTTAGGTTTGGTGGATAAATAGAGCTGGGTGTCATCCGCGAAACAATGGAAATGGATGCTGAATTTGCAGAAAATATTGCCATGGGGAAGGAGGTAAATGATGAAAAGGAGGGGCCCCAGGACAGAGCCTTGAGGCACACCTGAGGTTACAGGAGATGGCTGGGATTTGAAAGACTTAAACTGGATGAACTGAGTGCAGCCTCTGCGATAACCCCAGAACCAGTCAAGAGGGGTGTGGTCAATAGAAGATAATCTGTAGAGACGGATGGTGTGGGAGATGGTGTCAAAGGTCACACTCAGATCAAGGAAGATGAGGAGAGAGAGTCATCCAGAATCAGCTCCCATGGGAAGGTCATTGGTGATTTTCAGTAAAGAAGTTTCTGTGGTATGGCAGGAGCGGAAACCAGACTGGAATTGTTCATAAAGACTGTTTTGAGTTAAAAAGGTGTGAAACTGAATAGCAACAGAATATTATTT
This sequence comes from Archocentrus centrarchus, assembly GCF_007364275.1. Classification (NCBI taxonomy): domain Eukaryota; kingdom Metazoa; phylum Chordata; class Actinopteri; order Cichliformes; family Cichlidae; genus Archocentrus; species Archocentrus centrarchus. The sequence goes on from NW_022060258.1 coordinate 4,157,097, forward strand.
AGCAGTGAAAACAGGGTCTTCACCCTGTTTTTTAATCGGTTTATTAACCTTCATTAATCTACTTTGCTGTTAACAGTAAAAACTGTAAACCTGTTCTCTGCTTCAGGGTCTGTTTTGGTCCTCAGTTCTAGCATAAACATGACAGTTCTTCCAACAATATCCGCAGAACACATGAAATCATATATCTTTCTATCTATCTATCTATCTATCTATCTATCTATCTATCTATCTATCTATCTATCTATCTATCTATCTATCTATCTATCTATCTATATATATATATATATATATATATATATATATATATATATATATATATATATATATATACACATTTCAAAAAGCTCACTCATGGTAACATGATGGTTTATCGATATCACTTGGACTATAAATGGAAAGCAGAAAGCTTCTACTTCCCACAATCTTGACCTTTGCTGATATTTCAGTTTAATTCAGTTTTATTTATGTAGCACCAAATGCCTCAAGGTGCTTTATCTAGTAAGGTAAAAACCATGCAATAATACACTGAAAACCCAACTATTAGATGACCTCTATCAGCAACAGTGAGACGTTTCAAATAAAGCACATTAGCAGCATGAAAATGCTCCGCCCCAAATATTATTTTATCTGAGAGAGACGAGGAAACCGTTTGTTCCTGTTCAGAGAGGAAGTGACAGAAAAACTCATCTTAGTCATGCAGCTGGGACTCAAACTGAGGGAGGACAGTTACAGGAGGAAGTACTGCAGTACTTAAAGGAGAGAAATACTTCAACTGGACCTGCTGCTGACTGAAAGCACTCAAAGACTTGAAGTAAAAGTAAGCGAAGAAACTTTCTGCAGCAGGGAGGAAACAACTGACTTCCCCTTTGAATGAGGCAGCTGCTGCTTCCAGCTTCACTCTGAGACTCGATGGCTTCCAGATCAGAGGAGGATCTCTGCTGTCCCGTCTGTCAGGACGTCTTCAGAGATCCCGTTCTTCTGTCATGTAGCCACAGCTTCTGTAAAGACTGTCTGAACACCTGGTGGAGAGACAAACCAACACACGAGTGTCCAGTCTGTAAGAAAATATCAATGTATGATCCTCCTTGTAACCTGGCTTTGAAGAACCTCTGTGAGTCGTTCCTACAGGAGAGAGATCGGAGATCTTCACCAGATTTCTGCAGTCTGCACTCTGAGACACTCAAACTCTTCTGTGTGGACCATCAGGAGCCAGTGTGTGTGGTCTGTGGGACCTCAGATAAACACACCAACCACAGATTCAGACCCATCGATGAAGCTGCAGAACAACTCAAGAAGGAGCTTCAGGAAACTCTGGAGCCCTTAAAGGAGAAGTTAACATTTTCTGAAGAAGTTCAAGTGAAGTTTGATCAAACAGCAGAACACATTAAGGTCCAGGCCCGACACACAGAGAGGCAGATTAAGGAGCAGTTTAAGAAGCTTCACCAGTTTCTAGCAGAGGAAGAGGAGGCCAGGCTGGCTGCACTGAGGGAGGAAGAGGAGCAGAAGAGTAGGATGATGAAGGAGAGGATGGAGGCTCTGAGCAGAGAGATAGCAGCTCTTTCACACACAGTCAGAGCCACAGAGGAGGAGCTCAGAGCTGAAGACGTCTCATTCCTGCACAGCTACAAGGCTGCAGTGGAAAGAGTCCAGCGCTGCCCCCTGCTGGATGATCCACAGCTGCCCTCAGGAGCTCTGATAGACCAGGCCAAACACCTGGGCAACCTGACCTTCAACATCTGGAACAACATGAAGGACATGGTCTCCTATACTCCTTTGATTCTGGATCCAAACACTGCTCATCCAGGACTCATCCTGTCTGAAGATCTGACCAGCATGAGAGGAGGAGAGATGCAGCAGCTTCCTGATAATCCAGAGAGGCTTAAGTGTGAATACTCCATCCTGACCTCTGAGGGCTTTAACTCAGGGACTCACAGCTGGATGGTGGAGGTTGGAGACAGTACAGTCTGGTTTGTGGGTGTGTTAGCAGAGTCTGTCTACAGGAAGGGATCCATACGGGCTGGAGTTTGGAGACTAATGTACTGTTTAGGAAAATACTCAGCAAGCTCACCTGTGAACTCTGCTGTTCTCCCAGTGCAGAAGAAGCTCCAGAGGATCCAAGTGAGTCTGGACTGGACCAGAGGAAAGCTGTCCTTCTCTGATCCTGATACTGACACACACATACACACCTTCACACACACTTTCACTGAGAGGATGTTTCCATTCAGTACAAACGGGGATGAACTCCCAGTGAAGATATTACCAATGAAGGTCTCAGTGTCAGTGGAACAGAGCAGTTAAGAATTATATTATATTCATAATGTTTTCTTTCTTAAAGAGAAAAGTCTGAACTGAACCTGTTAAAGTGTTTCTGTCCTCATTTTTAGTTCAGTACTTTTTGTTTCTGCTTTTTAAATTCAAGAGCTGGACTGATGATACACTGTGTTCTATATTTGATGTAAATGGTAATGGTAAATGGACTAGTTCTTATATAGCGCTTTTCTACTCAGATATGAGCACTCAAAGCGCTTACACAACACGTTTTTACATTTACCCATGCACACCCATTCATACAAGCACTTCCATGATTAATTAATTAAGCTAAGTGCTTTAATTATATAACATTCACTCACATTCATACTCCGACAGAACGGTCGGAGAGCAACTTGGGGTTAAGTATCTTGCCCAAGGATACATTGGCACGCAGCCAGCAGTAGCCAGGAATTGAACCACTGACCTTCCAATCAGTAGGTGACCTGCTCTACCTACTGAGCTACAGCCACCCCGTACATGTACATTATTTTAATTTGAAAAACCAGGCTTCAGATAATATAAAGTAAAGAGAAAATGACTTCAGATTAGTTTTGATGTTCCGCACTGACTGGATGAAGCGAAATCCACAGTTTGATCCTTCTCACAGAGCAGTGTGTCAACATCATCCTCGTGGTCTGATGTCATCTCCTCAGTTCCTCTTTGTACCCTGTAATCTGCATATTTCATCTCATTCAGATTGCTTTGTAATAATAGATCAGTCACTCTGCAGAGTGTGCAGTGGATCCATCAGTGCTTTTAAATATGTAAGGAATTGAGTGGGAGGCGATGCTCGGTGGGCACTGGATGTATAGTTTGACTGCATTTTTATGCATGTTTACTTTAATGTTTATGTTACCTGTTTTCCCAGGTGGTTATGTCATGTCTGTTTTATTGCTTTATAATGTAAAACACAAAGAGTTTATCTAAATAAAATGCACTATATAAGCTAAATTTCGTTTTATTATTGGACATCTGTAAGAAAAAAGGTACGATAAACCAATTGGCATCCATCTCAAAACACCAGGCAATGTTCAGGAGGACAAACTGCACCTCAGGAAACTGTTACAACTGCCAGCAGATGAATAGAATAAGATAGTGTGGGTGCAATGACCCTGTGCATGGGAATGATGCTGTGGTTTAGAGGTACACAGGTGTTTTAGGGTAAGGAGCATCCTGCTAAGGATTCCAATGCTGGATGCACAGAACGGTTTAACGGTTTAATAAGAATGCAGGAGTTTCCCCAAGATAAAGCCAGGAAAGTGGGCTGTCAGCAGGGAATCTACTGGTCTGGGAGAAATTCCAGGTTCCAGGTAACTCTGGGAAAATTTGTCAAAATGAACAGGACTTGGAGTGGACAGGCAGATAGGCTGTCAGGGAAACTGAGAGAAGGGAAAACTAAATTGGCACAGCAGAGGTAGGCAAACAAATACAAGCCAAGCACAAAGTTATACTGAGTGACTGCACTGAGCATCAGCAAACTGCACCACACTAGATAAGATGACAATCTGGCAATGAATGGAAATCAGGACCGCAGCGTTATACTGCAGGTGAGTGATGATGGACAGCAGGTGAGTCAGCCAGACCTTCCTGCAGCGCTGCAGGTGGACTTGAACAGAGGGTACCATGATTTTATAACACGGGTGGCTGGAAAACACTCAAACGGAGAGAGACCTGTGGCATTACCTGTATTATTACAATTTAAAGCACCTTGAGGCAACTGTTGTGTGCCGGTGCTGTATAAATAAAATTGAATTAAACTGACTGGACTGATGTGGGGACAAAGACACAGTTATCCGGTCCCAGTGTCACTGAATATTAGTGCATTTTTCACTTCTTTTGGCAGAATTCCTGTTCACCCTAAGGATGGCCAGTCAATGAGAGTGAGGAGTGTGGAGCTGCTGGTGGGGCAGTTGACAATGAGGGTGAAAAAAACAGGGAGCCTATATCAGACCTGCCAAATATACTTCAGGCTCATATGGGACAGCAGAAAGCTCAAGAGGTCCAGTGTGGAAAATAAACTGTACGGTAAAACCACAGCAGGCCCTTCAACACCAGTTTGGCCTGCTTCGGCTGGCTGAATGAATGAATGAATGAATGAAGTTTTATTGCCATGTGGGTGAACAAGTTCACACATTGGAAATTGCAGTTACAGAACACCATCCAAGAATACACAAACACAACACACATAGGGGGATATGTGTCCTTGGGTCATGCAGCCGTTTCTTACGGCGCTACCTTTGGCAGGAGGAGAAAACAACACATCATGGGGAAGTTAGGTTAAAAAAAAAGTCATCTGGTACAGTGCTCAAAAAGAGCACTATACCAGGGTCCAAAAAAAACCACCTTAGCAAAGCATTTGCACATGTAAAGCAAGGACAGCGGCGGTAGGTGAGGTCAGGTCAGGAGGGGATGCAGACGGAGACGAGAGGTGGGGGCATTGAGGAGCCAGATGCCAGGTTCCAGCCAAAACAGTTCGCTGATAGTGGTGGAATTTCATCAGCGGCCGTGATACACCAGACCCAGCTTCACAAATCACAACGCGGAGTGGGGGGAAGAGCAGCCGCACACAGAGCCCTGGAGAGAGATATGGTTGCCAACCCAAGGCCGGCAGGGGAGCCGAATTCCTGATAACAGAAGTTGTTTTGGAACAGGCTGCTTGTTTGACACCTGCTGAAGGACTAACACATGAACCCGGATCAGATTCCTCACCTCCTGTTTCGAGCTGGAAAGGTAGGAGGGTGAGAAAAGTCTGTTAATGTTCTACAGATGAGGGAGGGGTTGGATAGAATGACCACACCGGCTCAGGAGCATATGAGCATCTTTCAACACAAACCAAAGACCTGGTATGAGAGGGAGTTTCATCCTATCAGGAAGGATGGGTGATGCTGCCAACAAAGTGAGCGAGGTTGTGATTAATGGACCATGTGAGCTATCTCATATAAATTTGACTCCACCACTGGTCTGCCACAGTTGGAATATGCTTATCTGGATGACAGCTGGGAAAGCTTCAAGGTTGTTTTTGAGTGTCTCCAGTTGCAGGTTTGACAGATAACTTGTGCCAAAAAGGAAACTTGGCTATGCCTTTGGCCACGGAGTTATCAAGCCTCAGGTCGTAACTCTGTCCTCTGTCACAGACCTGAATTCAACTGAAATCCTTTTGTTGGATGTCAGGTCGGTACCGCAGGTTTATGCCCAACTTTGCGCCTTCAAATAAGCCCTAACCAGCTTCTCTGTTCAGAGGAAGCAAGGAGTGCATTCAGGGACCATGTGCCATGAGCAGGCCACACTGCCTTGAGTTTGACCAACTCTTTATTCTGGAAACTGAAACCTCAGAATGAAGGCTTGATGTAATACTCCAGCCTCTGGAGTATTACATCCCATTACCTTCATATGCCTTTAAGGGTTTAAAGTGGCAAGAGAGGATGAGGGATAATAGAAGAATAACCTGCTGGTACCTGCAGCCCTTCAGGTCTGATTCCCACCCCTTCACTGACCCTGCAGTTATGTAGAGGAGGGGGAGTGTGCTTACTCACCTTTGGTGTGTGCACCGAGCTGAGTGCCTGTTATCATTAGTAGTATATAACTGCACAATAATCCAGGCCTCATATTATTTCATTCCCTTTAATTCTGGTTGTGACATGTTGTCACGGTTTTTGGGTCTTGGACGCAGGATTGTTGAGTTTGTGGTCGTTTGAGGTTTTGCTGCTTTGTTAACCCTGGTTTTGCTTTTCAGTCCTTTGTATGTATGATCACATTTCCAGTTAGTTCCTCCTTTTGTGCGCTCTTATGTGCCTGCCTCCCTTCATTGTCAAGCTTGCATTTCTGTCTCCTGTTCCTTGTGTGTCATGCTGAGTTTTGCCTCCTGCCTCATGAATGTGATTCCATCCACCTGTTCTCTTGTTGTCTCATCTACCCATTTCAATCAGTGGTTTGGGGGGGAAACCAATCTGGGACTTCGCTCCACTCTATCAAGTGACTTATTGAGGTCACATGAAGAAAGGTGTGAGTGGGGGTTGAGGCGTCTGGGGAGGGAGCTCAGGACTGCATTATAGATGGGGAACAGTTGGTGTCATAATCCACCCACTGGCATCCTCAAAAGAGTGACCTTTGACCTTTAGATGCAGACGTACAGCTGAGTCTTGTCCTGTTGAGGTGGCTCTTCTATGTTGTGCGTTTGTGAAGCAGCTGTTTGGTTTCTCCAGTGTAGAGGTCCGAGCACTCCTCACTGGACAGCGGACGCTGCACTGCTGATCTGATTTGAGTTTGGATGGACCAGTTCTTGTCTCAGAGTGTAGCTGGGTCTGACGTATGCTGGGATGTCATGCTTGGAGAGTTTCTCTGACAAGCCTGCCACTTAAGGGATGACAGTGTTGTTCCTCTTGTCTTTCTTATTCTCTCTAGTTTGTGTTTGACCTTCTTTCCTGTGCATCTTGGCTGATTTGATGAAAGCCCAGCTGGGATAACCACATGTTTTGAGGGCTTTCTTTACATGTGTGTGTTCCTTTAGTTTCCCTTCTGCCTCAGAGGAAATGCTTTCTGCCCGGCGTTCAGGCTCCTGATCACCCTGAGTTCATGTTCAGTGGGTGGTGGGAGTCAGTGCCCGGAGCTTTACTTTCCACTTCCTCCATGTAAAGGTTGGCTACAGTGGGTGATCCTGTGGAGCCCCTGGCACATCCATGCTTCTGTCTGTAGAAACCATCATTGTATTTGAAACACGTTGTGGTAAGGCAAAGTTTTTACAGTGTGCAGATCAATACAGACAACACATTTGTTCACTACGTGCTGACCAATGACCACAACTCTGTGATGCATTTTTACTTATTTATCCCCGTTTTTTGACTTTGAAATTCCACAAAGAAAACTTTTCCATTGGCCATAACTTCTATTTTTAATCACTGCCATAATTTTTCTTTTTCCAAACCATTTTTTCACACTCGCCTGTATTCTACTTTACAGCCTTTCTTCTGCCCTCAGTTAACCGTTATGTAATTAACCTAGACAGCGAGCTAAACATTAATGGATTCAGCAATGACGAGACTCTGTGACGTTGTCTTCTCACTTAAACTGGGAAACTGGTCTATAAACAGAATGATAAAAGAAGCTACGATCAAACAGACAAAATGCTAACATACGACAAACTATTGTGCTTTTATACACTGGATGTGGAATATATTAGCTCAATTAATTTTAGCATTGCCTGTTATTGTATGAGCATGTGTTAGTTTGATAAGATACACAAACGCTGTGCTGTTACTGTGCATAATTTACCTTCTGAACAATGAGGAGGCATGTTTTTAGTTGAATGTGACTGTGCAGTGTTTTTGTTTCTGCAGAAACATTTCTGCACCCTTGTTTTTGTGCTTTTCACCCTTTTTCTTACACTTTTGTTAAACAACAGTAAGCTGTTATTATCAGCTTTCAGTCCACGGCACACCGAGAAGTGCTTCACGCTTTATTCAGCTTTCATATGTCAAATAAATGTTGCCTTCAAAGCCACATCCGTTTAAAAAGTGAAGAAACTGTTGAAGAAGCTCTGCATCTGTACACATCTATGATCCAAAGGAGCTTTAAGGAAAGACCAAAAGATTTAGGTGTGTGTGTGTGTGTGTGTGTGTGTTTGTGTGTGTGTGTGTGTGTGTGTGTGTGTGTGTGTGTGTGTGTGTGTGTGTGTGTGTGGATTCACCTGTGTATGTAAGTCATAGGTCAATGAGCTTACAAAACAAATTTTGTGTTCCAATAATTAGTGCTAAAGGTATTCAAATCAATAAAACCACAAGGATGCCCAAACTTATGCACCTGCCTAATTTTGTTTAAATAATTATTGCACACTTCCTGTATATTCTATAAACTTCATTTCATTTCTCAAATATCACTGTGTTCGTCTGCTGGATGATAGATTTAACTGAAACTGCTGATCTGAACAACCAATGATTTATAAAGTAAAAAATCATGGAAATTATCAGCGGGGCCCAAACTTTTGCATACCACTGTAATATCAGGTACTTTACAATAAGTGGTAAGATGATGGAATCTGAAATTAAGTTAAATAATAAATGTGCAATAGCAGTTTTAGCACTGATGCAGTATTTAGTGCAGTACTTCCAAAGGGTTAGCTGTTTTTAAATTCAAACCATAAAAAAGGCTTATTTTTATTAGATCTGCCAGTTTTGCTGAAACTTATTGCTTGCTGTAGTCTCTGCCCCTTACCCTTGTTTGTCCAGTACTACAGGGTGATTCCCACAGTACGACTCAATAAAGAAGAACTGAGGTGAGAACAGAAAGACACACCTGGAACATCACGGGTTAAGAACAGTAAACTTCTTCTCGGTCTGCTTATGTAAACCTTAATAAAAGCTTTTGTTTAGCAGTCAAACGCTACATCAGCATAAAGCATAGTTACATACCCCTTTTTTAATTTCAGGGATTCTGAGTTGTAATCAAAATATGTTTTCCTCACCATGAGCATGCCCCCCCTCATAATTCTAAGGTGTCAAAGCCACGAACACAAAGAGCCTTCAGAGCGACCGTCGCACTGATTCTGCTGCACAAACGGAGGCTGCAGCCTGCCTGCTCCGGGTCGGCACGTGCTCGGCTTCATCGTCACTCTGGGTTCCTGGTTTGGTGTTAGCGTGCTGTCTCTGCAGATGTTGTGTTAGCAGCATAATGCAGCTGTTTCTGTCCTGGATGTAGTTTGCACTTCACCACTGACTAATGCCCACTCCTGAAACGCTGCAGACTGCTCCAACATTTTCCTCCTCCCTGCACACAAACTCAAATCAGCTGTTTGCAGCTCAGCAGGATTTCTTTGGCTGTACCTGCCCGAGCTGCAGATAACTGAGTAACAACATAACTGTAACACATCCATTCTGAAGAGCTGCCCTTATACATGGGATAAAGCCAGAGCAGCACGGGAGGGAGAAGTTGGTGAAAATATATCAGAAGATACCTGGAAAAATATCATACAGTACAATGAATACACATGTCCTCCTTTTGTATTAGACACAGCTTGATTCAATTTAAGGTTGTCCATAGATTACATTACTCCAATGACAGACTGTCTCCTGATGTTGCCCCAGCTTGTCCTAGATGTCAGTATTCACCTGTCTCCTTGGGACATATGTTTTGGTCATGTCCATCCTTGTACGGTTTCTGGGCTTCAGTTTTCCAATCACTTTCGCCAATATCAGGCGAAATACTGCAGCCTAACCCTTTAACAGCTATCTTTGGCATAGTTGGGGGTGAGTTCAAGCTCTCCCACTACCTTATGCAGAAAGGGAAGACCCCCCCCCCCCACCGCCCCCACCGCCCACATATATACATTGGATTAGGGAGGTGATGTTGGGACTGGACCTAGAAAACCTTAGGTATACAATACATGGGTTAGAGGATAAATATGAAAAAGGATAAATAAAGTTTACCAAAAAACCAACATAACTGTAACTGTAAGTTGATGACTGAATTCAGTAACATGTTACGTTACTGCATCACTGAAAAATGTACTGTGGTTACAGTAAACTGTTACAACTCTCGACTGAGATGACCTGAGTGAAGCTGCACACACGCAGCCTCTCCATGTGACCGATGATGTGTCAGACAATAAAAAGGAAATGAGTTCAGATTTGCTCATTTCCTGCTATCTCAGCTGACTTAAGTCTACAACATCTGCAGTTTCAGATCCGTCTCACTCTGTGTGATCCTCATGATTCTGAGTCATATTCTCAGTTCCTCCTTCCTTTAATCCCAGCGCTGTGTTCCAGTCTCAGGAGTAGAATCATCGAATGCTGCACTGAGGCCTAAAGGATGCTCCAGTGCCTCCTCTGCTAAAACAGGTAATAAAGGAAGCACTGAAGCACCTGTCCCACCAGCTTCACCTCTCTAAGCAAAACTGATGATTCAGCAACATCCCAGGCCTGCCTCCGTCTGCTTATTGACTGATTTTGGCTGTCACTATATTCAAAAGCAGAGGGCAGGTTGGTCTGGAGGATGCCAGGCCACAGTCCCACTGGCAGAACTGGAAGCTGTGCCTCAGCGAAGCCTGTGGGAAAGTTTTTCAGAGGTTCGGTTTAACACGGAGTCAAACATTTCCTCGACCCGAACAACAGCGCGGTGTCCTCTGAGGGGAGCAACAGAAACCTGGACATACGTGTTACTGACCTGAGAGCAGCGAGCCTGCAGGAGCACACCACAGCGTACTGAGGTTTCTGAGGTCAGAGCTGAGCGCGGCGTCGCTAACAGCAGGTGATATGGAAGAAGCTGCAGCCCTGAGGCACTCTAACCACAGCTGCTGTAGCACAGTGAGGTGATGGAGAGCACAGCTGCAGAGCTAAATGTGAGACTCTGCACGCTCATGGAAAAACTACACAAAAGTGTGAGCGTGTTGGATCGCAGGTATGGACAGACTGGGAGCCAAAGGGCCGCCAGCCCCCCTACACACCCAACTACAAGCATCACTGCAGTCTCACTTGGGGTGGTTGTGTGTTTCTGGGATTTTGCTGTTTGCATCATGTGGCCTTTTGACTGTGGACAGTAGCTGTGAGGCCACCTCAGCCTGCACTCAGGGATCCTCTTCAACGTCTCGGTCATAGACCTGAAATTCGGCTGCTTCACTGCAGATACTCATGTTTTCCACAGTTATTTCGTCCACACTGAAAACTGATGATTGTGATCTATAATTTGATGTATTTCATGAGGAGTTACTGTAGAACCTGGTGTGAGGTGGTTAGAGCAGCACGTATCACTGGTGCCTGCAGTATAGTTTAACAAGTACGTGCTCACATGTAGAGCTTTTAAAGGAATTTTAGATTCACTGGGGGGCTGGACACCCGACCTGGATACAGCTCCTTGTGTTTATCAGGTCAAAGTATGAGCAGTCCATAAGCACAGGAAACACATGGAAACACACGAGGCTTTCACAGGTTTGCAGGTTTTGTGAAGGAGTCCAAACAGCAAAAAGCCTACAGTGAGTGGAACCAGCATCAAACTGCAGGCAAACATCACTGCTTAAAGCATAAAACGAGTGAACGTGTTTGATTCCTGCAGGTCTGCAGGGCTCGGTGTGAGGCTGAGGTTCAGACACAAGGTGGAGACAGAGTTTCATCATTAAACGCTGCTGCTCTGAAGGCTGCCTGAGAAACCTGCTCCTCCTTGGATAAAATCACAGGTGTGATCTCTGCACCTTCTCATCCTTTCTGTGTTCCACCTTTGTGCCTTTTGTCTTTGTTGGTGCCTAAAATCGATCTTTAGAACACCTGAATCTGCTGAAAAGGACCTGGGAGGCAGTCTGAAGGCCACAGAATCTGTTCATGTATCTCTGCAGTGATGAAGGTCAACACGGTTTAAGAGGCCCACTTCCTTCTGGAAGATGCTTTTGAGGTTCAGCTTTCAGCTCAGTGCAAACCTGGACTGATATTAAGAAAAGAGCTCTAAACTGGGCTGAAATTAGAAGAGTTCAGAGCTTTAAGCAGCTGCAGGATGTTCAGGCCTGCGTCAGGTCAGCATCACAGGATCCTCCACGTTCTGCCACGGCACTCCGAAATAAGACTGTTAAGCTGAGCGCTGCTCTTTAAGCCGTAAACGTTTCTCTCTGAATGAAGTCGACTGAAGATGGAAAAACTAAAACCTGTCAGTTTTGGGCTCGGGGGGTGGGGTGGGGTCTAGCTCGTAACCCTGCAGAAACAGCTGTGGCCGGGCGCTGAGGGTTGATGCTGAAGTGCAGGTTGTTGTTGGCAGCTGGTCCTGTGGAGGCGCTTCAGGATGTAAATATGTGGAAGATGATCAACTTTTACTCACGCGGCCTGGACCAGTTTGTTTTTAACTTCCAGTTAACATGGAAACTTTTCCCTGTTTTCCCTGCCTGTGTCATTGACCCATTTATCTTCTCTCACACACACACACACACACACATTTGTGTTCAGGTCATGTGCTCCACATCGATCAGGGGAAAGAAGGCAGCTCCTGTTCTACTATAAATACACTCGGTGCCATCACTGCCCTTGTGCAGCTCTCCTTCATCTTTACTGCCACTCCTCTTCCTCCCTCTCGGATCCCTGAGCTTCTCTGCTTTCTCTGCTGCAGATATTTCTGTCTCGATCTATAAACTCGGCCTGCTGGCAGGACTCTGGGCAGACCAATAGGTCTCTCTCTCACTCACTCACTCACTCACACACACACACACACACACACACACACACACACACACACACACACACACACACACACACACACGCACGCCTCTAAAAAACTGAAACCACTTTGAAAATCTGCTGCATTCGGATCCAAACTTGGAAAGTTTCAGGTTAAAAAACAGGAAGAATAAGATAATGCTCTAAATCCACCTGCAGCTCACCTGTTTAGACACCTGTGGTGTCACACAGTAATCCCCACTCTGACAAACACTCAGAACAACTACTGACCCCATACAGAGTGTGATGAGGTCACCTTCTGGTTCCTGAAGCTGTGTTTCGTAGCTTCGAGGTGAGCGTTCCCGCCATCTTCGTTTAAAGGTGTGAAATGAAGAGTTTTGAGTGAGTGGAAGCAGAAAGTTCCCTTTCACTGTGGCCTGGCGATGAACACACAGACGCCCTCGAAGTGTGTGTGATTGTGCTGATGGTGTCCTCACAGCTGTGGAGCTTTTACCGTCTGAATCGAAACGAAAACGGTGGTTTGTGTGTCTGTTTGTGTGAGTCGTGGTTTGTAGTCTTTGGGGAAAAGTTGGCAAACTTTATTTTCCCAGCAGGTCAGACTGGCTTCTGTCCAGGTGACCACTGAACACCTCAAAATAACTGCCCAACGTGTTTTCTGTGTGCTTCTCGGACTTTGACGATAGTGATTTTATACACAATACTGGTACCTATTTATTTAGGTACATTTTACTGTATATTGTACAATTTATTACACATAAACCAAAGTGGTTTCTATTAAAAGACCCAAAACAGGAGTAAAGGCACAAACACAACAGGTCGTGTACAGACTACTTCATTAACAGAGTAAAAGTACTTCAAGTAAACGCCCAAAGTCCATGAAGCAAACAGCACAACCAGCCCCGGAAAACACGTCCCAGGACGTTCCCCACAGCGTCTGAAGGTCATCCTGGCTCTCTGTCTTTAGTACAGGAAGAGACCAAGCTGTTTCCTGGTTTGTCTCAGGTAAGTCGGGTGAGGGGGTGGAGCTTCGTCACCCCTCCTACTCCATCGGTAACTCGGGTTTGTACCATTGCAGCAGTTTCTGCTGCATCAGTGTTCGTTACAGTAACCATCACAGAGACAAAGTGAAAATCTGGCCGGCTGAAAACATGAAGCATTTTGTGGTCTCCCCACGAAAGGATGGAGGGCTTCACCGTCTGAGGCCCCGAGCTGGAAACGGTGCCTGGGAGGAGGTTTTACCTCAAGTAGAGGAGCTCAAGATTACCAAGAAAACACAATAAAATAAATCAATACTGATCTTTAAAATCACAAAATGAGCAGAGACACATGCAGGCGGGGAGATCAGATCTCCTCAGTCTTCCAAATCAGCACCCAGAGACGATCGTTTGTTCCAGGATAAATAATTTAATGTGATTACATGTCGATATGTTGTGTTCTCACTCACACAGGAGAAACACAAAGAAAAAAAAAGCCAACATCCTCCGACCCCACAGTAAAACAGTCGGGGTGATATTGCTCAGTGCGGCCTCTGAAATCCCTCCAGCAGCGTCACACAAACACTTTAATAAATTCGAGCGCGGCAGCCGCTGAGGAGAGGCCGAAACACTCGCCCCGACTCAGAGTGAAACTGTGAAACCAAAGCCAGAGAAAACGAAACAAACCAGATATTCACACAAACAGCATTTCAGCCAGAAATCAGAGGAAAGAGTAAAACTCATCCCTTCAGTAGTCAGGATACTCCGGAGTCACATGTTAGAGAGAGGAAAAGAAACGAGACACAAACACGTTTCTGCTGCAGGAAAATAAAAAGCATTCAAATAAAAACAGGAAGTTTCATTTCACTTCTCTGTTCTTCTCTTCATCCACATTTTCAGGTTCGATCAGCTCCTCGTTAAATTTTACTAATGAAACATAATCCCGTCTGTGGATATTCTAGTTTATGCACAGAACACAAAGCTAAGTGAGAAACCTGAAGTGGATTTTAATTATAGCCTTATTTGTGGAAAATGATTTCACACGGATGTCTAGGAAATAATTTCTTTTATTTAAGTGTGAGAAGAATCAGGCCTCAGTTAAATATTAAAGCAAAAAGGAAACTGGATAATAAAGAGCATCACCTGCAGCTTTAAATGCTACAAGGAAAAAGTTAGAGAGCATCGAGGAGCAAAAACTTTATAGCTTAATGTTTGAATCATCCATTTTAGTTTTAGGATACGACCACAGCCCCAAAAATGTTGGTACTCTGTGTAAATGAAAGAGAATGATCTGCAAACCTCTTAAACCCATATTTTATTCACAATAACACAGAAAACACATCAAACATTTAAACTGAGACATTTCAGTGTTTCATAAAAAATGAGCTCATTTTGGATTTGATGGCAGCAAAAGGCTGGAAAAGTAAACTAAGTAAACTAAAAAGAAACAGCTGCAGGAACATTTTGCAGCTAATCAGGTTAATTGATAACAGGTCAGTAACATGATTGGGTAAAAAGAGCATCTTAGAGAGGCAGACTTTCTCAGAGGTTCACCAATCTGAAAAAACGGCATTTCAGAAAAATGTTTCTCAGTGTAAAACTGTGAAGAGTATCTCATCATCTACAGTACGTAACATCATGGAAAGCTTCGGAGAAATCTCTGTGCGCAGGGACGAGGCTGGAAACCCGTGATCTTCAGGCCCTCAGGCAGCACTGCAGTAAACACAGGCCTGGAGATCACTGCACGGCCTCAGGAACACTTCCAGCTCAGCGTGTCGTCCACACGTGCAGCTTAAAGAAGATCCAGAAACAGCGCCGTCTCTGAGCCAAAGCTTTTAAAATGGACCGAGGCAAAGTGGAAACTGTTCTGAGGTCAGATGGATCCAAACACGGATGCGGTGTCCTAAAGAGCAGAGGGACCGTCCAGCTGTTATCAGTTCAGGTCAAAGCCTGCATCTCTGATGGTATGGGGGGGAGTGCATCAGAGGAACTGGCAGCTGGCACATCTGGAAAGGCTCCATGAGAGCTGAAAGGTGTATCCAGGTGTCAGAGCAGCAGGTGCTCCCATCCAGAGACGTCCCCTTCAGGGAAGGCCTTCATATTTCAGCAGGACGATGCTAAACCTCATCCTGCAGCTACTCCAGCAGCACGGCTTCATAGTGAAGGTGCTGAACCGGCCTGCGGTCCTGACCTTTGACCAGCTGAGAACATCTGGAACATCAGGAACCTGAAATCAGGACAAAGCAGCTCCAGGACTGCTGAGCAGCTGGAATCCTTTATCAGACAGGACAGGACAACATTCCTCTCCTGAAGGTCCAGCTGCTGCTCTCCTCAGTTCCAGATGTTTACGGACTGATGTTGAAGCAGAGGATGCTGCACAGCTGGAAACACAGAGCCGTAACAGATGTGCTGCTGCCGTCAAACCCAACGTGAGCTCAGGTTTTTTAAATGGTTCACTTTTTATAGTTTAAAGATTTGATATGTGTTCTGTGGTTATTGTGAGTAAAATGTGTTTTTGAGACTTGCAGATCACTGCATTGTTTTTATTTACATTCATAAATAAAGCTTTGCATTCTGCATTTAATGATTTTAACTTTTAGTTAGTCTTTTGTTTCCTTTTTTGTTTGTAACATTAAACTTTGGCCGTTTTATGGAGCACTGTGATCCCAGATAACAGAGAGACAAAATATTATTTACAGCAGGATAACAGGAGGATGTTGGCGCAGACTCAGGTCTGCAGACTCTTTAACTGTGAATCAGCTGCATCAGGACCTCTGCAGCACACTGCACTGTAGTAATAAAGTCCAGCACCAGGAGTTGGATTGAGGTTCATCTGGAAGTTCAGGAAGGTCAAAGACTCACTCGTCTAAAGCGAAAGTTCAACTTCTTTTATTTTAATGAATCAATTTCTCCTCCTTTCCTTAAATGTTGAACTGTTCCTTTAAAGAGGAATCATGTTTGTTTTTCTGTGTGAGTGTATGTGGTTCTACAGTGCTGCACAGTGTGTGTGTGTGTGTGTGTGTTTAATTACAGTTACAGTCAGGATGCTGCAGACCCTCCTGCTCTCAGACCTGTGGGTCAGAGATGGATCATGTGAATCCTAGCTGTTGTTTTTTAGCCTTGTGTGTGTTTTATGTTAGCTTTGAGCCTCTCTGGCCATTTTTAATGTCTGCCTGTTCATTCAGCAGCTTTTTTAATTACTTTACGTGGCTCTGAGTTAACTTTAGGTGACTGGTGGCCTCCTGCAGCCCTGTGGCCAGTACAGTACTCCTGTGAGGATGAGGTCTGAGTTTTCCTTTGTTTCCAGCCTGTGTGTGAGGGTGATCTGTGGTTCACACCTGCCATCCTGCTCCCTGTGTGTGTGTGTGTGTGTGTGTGTGTGTGTGTGTGTGTGTGTGTGTGTGTGTGGTGTACTTGCTCTGACAGGTGGAGGAGAATTGTTGTGCTAATATGACAGCTGGTTTTGACAGTGCTGTCCTCTCAGCAAGTCCTCTGGTTTCCTGTGTGGAGTTTTGGTGCCTCAGTTTACCCTGTGTGTGTGTGTGTGTGTTCTGTTTCTTGGTATGAAACTGTATTTCACATGCAATCACTGCAATACAAGCCCTAATATATATATATATATATATATATATATATATATATATATATATATATATGAACTACAGTAGAAACAGTGGAGGAAACTCGGAGCAGATCTGAAGCAGACCTCTGGTTTCCATCAGGTTCATTACATCTAACCGAAGCCCCGTTCGGTCATAGCTCAAAGCAGCAGCAAAGACGCTGTTTCCACGCATGAACATTGAACAGTTTCAGGAGATTAATGCCAGGATATCTGTAGGGATGCACTGATCTGATCTGAGACTCAAAAAGCTCGACTGGACATCACCAACCTATCGTTTTCAATTCTGTGTTTCCTGCGGTGTGCGTCAGCTATAAAGCTAACAGCTTTTACAGTCAAACAGAGTCGACACGCCTGAAAAGCTCTAACGATGATGTTTTCCCTGTCAGCTTCTTTCTCGTTAGGTTTGGGCGTGTTTGAAGGGGTCACCGCCTCCATTAGTTACTTCTCTCCTCCCGTCTCTCCGTGTGTGAGGACAGCGTAAGGAAGCCATCCGTAACTCCAATTTTCAAGTTAATAATTCAAACTTTCAAGAAAATAAGTCAAAATTTCAAGTTAGCTCTGCCAATCAGGAAGCTTCGTGACGGTACGCCATTTCCTTGTTACCTGGAAGCAGGAAGCTGAAGGCATCAGCGGTCCAACAGATCGACTGAACACTGATTCCTTTAATGCAGCTGTTGTTCGCTGGAGGGCACTCAAAGCTCCAAACCTGACGACAGTTTGTTCACATCTGCCACACGCTGCTAGCTCGCTGATACTGTCACCACCCGATTTTGGGTGCACAGGAGTTGGCGTCATCTGCGTCCAGGTAACAAGGAAATGACCTTTTCCACAGAGCTTCCTGACTGGCAGAGTTAACTCAAATTCTTGAGAAACTTTGAGTTAATAACTCAAAATTTTGTTATTTTCTCAGAATTTTTAAATACCTAACTCGAAATTTCAAGTTATAGATAGCAAAAAAATTTTTTTCAGTGGTGGAAACAAGCTTCCACACCAGCGAGACGGAGAGCAGGAAAACGAGAAACTAATGTGCCCGTGAATAAAAGCGGGAAAGACTCCCACACTCAGCTCAATCCACACCAGTGACAGTAACCCGACTGCCTCTCAAACGTGCATTTTAAATATTTCTGATCGAACAGTCGAGCCACAATCAGTCACATGACGTCCTGAACTTGGTGACGAATCTGAGGATTTATCTGTGAACAGGTGGAAGTGTTGTCACGTGGTTCAGGTGTTTCACTGTGTCGGAGTGCTTGGCTAAAAACAGGCACATGCCAACTGCTCTACACAAAATAAACTCTGTGTGTGAGTGTGTGTGTGTGTGTGTGTGTGTGTGTGGAGGAAGTTCTGTGGATTTCACTGAGAATAAATCTTTTATTTCTAAGAAACAAAGATGCTCGTCCGGGTGGAATCTTTGGGTTCACTGATATGTGCTCAGATGTTTGAAGAGCTTCACAGGTGTCCTTTTTATTTTGTATTCAATGATCTTTACAGCTACCTGTGTGTGTGTGTGTGTGTGTGTGTGTGTGTGTGTGTGTGTGTGTTAGGAGGTGGCAGGCTTGCTGTAGTCTTCGACTCCGATGATGGTGGCTTTGCAGAAGAAACAGTCCTTGTTGTTCATCAGATGCTGGTTGATGCAGGCTCTGCAGAGGAAACACGGTCACAGGCTCATTATGTTTATGGATAACTGAAGGGAGAAAACTGACAAACTGGAATAATTAAACCATTTCATTAAAGCTCCTTTTTAATCTAAAAGAAATTAATAGAAATTACATCCTACTTCAAACTGGACCTTCTTTAATAAGATCTGATTATTAACACTCTCTTAAAATACATTTGCAGGGTATTAATAGTTTAATCATGATAAAATCATAGAAGATTTGACATTTTTTATATGATGTTACTACCTTGAAATGGCACCAAACAGCAGGAATGACCCTTCAACTGCAGTGTTTTAGAGGGAGTCTTTAGGTCCAGCCAATAATAATTTCAAATACAAGAACAAGAAGCCCGAGAGCACAACCCTCCCGCTGAGGCCACGCCCTCTCCGAGCAGCGCCCTCTCTGAGGCCACGCCCTCTCCGAGCAGCGCCCTCTCTAAGGCCACGCCCTCTCCGAGCAGCGCCCTCTCTGAGGCCACGCCCTCTCCGAGCAGCACTGCCTTCAGAGGGAATATTATTGGATTTTTATTTATTCATTTTGCTTCTTTGTTCTTTGTTGCTGAGATGTTTACTCTGATCACACAGACATGTAGGAGCAGCTCATGGATGAATGAGCTGTATAACATTATACTACAGCTTATCTCTAACTAAGCAGGCAGCTCATTCTCCTGACACTTTCTCCAAAGATAAAACACAGTTTGAAAGAAAGGCAGATGTGTCAGAGGTCAAAGGTGACATGATTTAAAAAAAAATCTTTAGACAGTACTTTCTATACACAGCACACCTGTGAGAATCAACGTTTCTAAGTTATGAGGCTTTGTGTCCATTTGAGACCAAGTTTTATCAGACATCATTCAAGCTTCCCGAGCTGTGGAGCTTACAGACAGACACACACACACTCCCAAAGACAGAACCTCCTTGGTGGAGGTCATAAAGTTATTTGCATTTGCTAAAAGAACTGAAAGCCATGGCTCCCAGGGTGTAAACGCTCAGCAGCTTCAGTGTACAGTTTTCTTGTTTGTGTTTGTTTGACTGCAGGACAAAAGGCAGAGAGTACGAAGCAGGTGAGAGGGAAAAACAGGTGAAAACGGTGGGAGCGACAGCTGAGTCTGGCCTTGGATCAGCTGGTTCAGTGACAGCGCTCTCAATCACCCTACAGTAATCCATACGGCCGCTGAGTCGGCGTGCCAGCTCAGCTAAATCAAGCGCACCTTCAGGATAACATGAAATATGCATCGAGATATGAATCGGACCGAGGTCTGCTGCCCACAGAGACTTTTGGCTGCAATCAGCAGTAAGCAAACAGCTGACTCACACCACACACTTGCCTGTGTGTGTGTGTGTGTGTGTGTGTGTGTAAACCATATTTCCAATAAACTGCAGTGTATCAGGGCGTCTGCAGGAATGAATTCAATTTCACACTTTTAGGGAGTTTTAAACACCATTTTCCAGGAACCTGCTTTCCCACCGAGTTACTGTTCATCTCAACTCATAAGTTATTGCACTTTTCTATTTTCATAGACTAACAAGCATCATCATCTTCATCATCATCATTTCAGGGTTCCCACCAGTGTTCTGCTAACCCAGGGAGCATCGTGAGCCACCAGGCAGCACAGCTTCACTAACCCTCCAAACTTTGTGTTGTTCAAAGTTACAGCAGAACATGGTTGTAGAGGAGGGATGTGATTTCTGCTCAGCTGCAGGAGGACAGGTGGAGCAGAGTGATTCAGGGAGAGCTACCTGAACCAAGCTGCAGCAGTCTGTGACCTCAGAGCAAAGACAGTTAGCTGAGCTATAAGGAGAGCACTCAGCCAGGCTGAGCACGCAGCTTATGTTCAGATGAAGTGTGTGATTAAGATGGATTACTTGGCTCTGTGTTGAGGTAGCAGAGTGCTACCACAGTATAACTACTCTAGCTAACTTCTAACTTAGCTAAAGCTCGTGAATCCTGCTTTTCCCTCTGGAGAACATCCACACTGATCATTTTACTGGAGCTGAAATACCACCGACTGTTTGCAGAAGGTGGTGATGTTCGTGGACCACTGCTGGTGCTGAAACATGAGGCTCAGTGTGAGGAGAAAACGGCTCTCTTTCTTTAATGAGGCAGCTCGAAACTTGTTTGCTGTGAGAGTTTGAGCAGCAGAGACTGAACAGCTTACAGCAAAAGTGTGAAAGTTGGCAACCCCACTGTGTGGGTCTGTGTGTGTGTGTGTGTGTGTGTATGGACTCACTTGCAGGACTTGTGTGAGCAGGGCTTGAAGATGGCAGAGATGGAGTGAGCGTAGCAGATGGGGCAGAGGTCTTCTTCACTGGTCGGCTACAAACAGAAAGAAAAATACATCAGTCACTTGTTGTTTCTGTCAGCGTCGCTCGCCCCAGTGCATGATGGGACATGTGCATTAACACCACGGGTGCAGAGGGAAACACTTCCTGCAGACGTCAACACCTGTTCTTCACACTCGCTGCCTTCTCAGCCCATCTGTTCCCATCATATGTTTTCACTTCACAACTTCTCCTCACTTGTTTCAGCCCGTCTTCGCTCCCTCCTCCTCCTCACCAC
This sequence comes from Archocentrus centrarchus, assembly GCF_007364275.1. Taxonomy (NCBI): domain Eukaryota; kingdom Metazoa; phylum Chordata; class Actinopteri; order Cichliformes; family Cichlidae; genus Archocentrus; species Archocentrus centrarchus. The sequence goes on from NW_022060258.1 coordinate 4,178,362, forward strand.
TCTCCTCTGTTTGTCCTCCCACTCCTCACCCAGTCCTCCAACCTCTGACAGACCTCACAGCTCTTAACCTGTTTTTATCCTCCTCAGACAGGGAACCAAATAACGAGCTGAACTCCTGCACACCGCTCTGAGACCTCCAGCTCGACTTACATCAGCTCCATCATCACAGCAGCTCTCAGCCGTCTGCCCAAAACAGCCACAAAGGTTCACAGACATTATTCTCACTATTGTCATCTTAGTTTAACCAGATGAACAAACTATAAAACTAAAGATACTGCTTGCTTTTACGCCACAGATCATTCAGTAAGTCCCACACTCTGCAGTTCCCCTGCCGTCTAGCAGAGGCGCCACAGTGAGTCAGTCCCCATAGACTCCCAGCAGCCTGATGCAGAAACTGCTTTGGTCTCTGTGGATAATTTCCCCCTCCATAACAGCTGTACGGGGAGAGGCTTTCTCTGTAGCTCATCTGTTTAAATAAAGCTTGCGTTATCAGGGGCGTGGCCTCTCAGACTGACAGGTGGATCGTGACACAGGCGGCTGTAGCTGCTAGCTGTCTGCTCGGCTTCACCTCAGCTTTTTGGAGCCTTTTGGAGCGTTTTTAATGCAGTTATCTGACCAATAATATACCTGCTGTGCGGTTACATGTAGGCTTTTTGGAAGTCTATCCCAGCTGTGAGAGGTGGGGTACACCTGTACAGGTCCCCGGTCTAAAACTGGCAGCTGTGTGATGAGGACCGTTAAAAGACATCAGTCAGCTAATTCTTATGAAAAATATGGGATCTGTAATTTCTTTGACACTGATCTCTTTTACAGTCTGAGGAGAGACCCATTCCACAGTTATCAGAGTGTTTCACACCTTCGAGTGGGTGTAAATCACTTCTCATATGAAAACATAATTTTAACATTTAGCTGCTTTGCTGTAGATGTTGTCAGCTCGTCACCAGCAGCTCATTTCCATCTTTCTGCCACTTCTCCACTCATGTCAGCTGCTGCTTTCAGCTCATTGTGTGACCTTATTCAGTCGAAAGCTGCATAATTAAGCCTTTAAAGCAGAATCAATTTAAAGGAACGGGATTCTCCTTCAGCCACACAAACATTCAGACACACAGGAGAAAATCCCCGATGGGCTTCAGGGTTGGAGCTGATTGAGGAAAACAAAGGTCATTTTCAATAAATGATTTCTTCACTAATCTCCAGTCAAAAAGCAGCGAGAGAAAAACATCAGGTGATGAAGTGAAATGAAGGTGAGATGGGAAGAAGATGTGAATGCAGAGGGAGGCAGATTGAGCTGAGAGAGTGAGGTGTCAGAGGTCCCGAGTCTTCAGAGACTTAAATGCACAATCAGCAGCAGAGAGGAGAGGAAGGTGTCAGCTGAGGAGGAGGAGGAGGTGATGAAAAGAGAAGCAGCGAGGGAAACGGCATTGATTTCTCTGCACGCCGGGGATTAACGGAGGTGAGGAGGAGACGGGGAAAAGAAGAAAGCATTGATGAAGAAAGGGGGTAAAGCAGAGGTGACGGCTAACGACCTGACAGGACGTGTTTTTCCCTGAAAGCAGCTTTTGATGGCATGCTATTTAAGGGTTTAAAATTGATTTATTATGCATATCGGTTGTGTTGGCATCTGTTTACAACCCAAGCTGCCACTCAGGGAGAATAACAGCGATCCAGATATGTGTACAGTACATATCTCCACATGTGGTAATGTGACTGGATCAAACGGGTTTAAAATGCTGATTAATTTAACACCTTTTCACCATCCAAGGACGAGGAGGCGCACAGCTGATTCATGAGTTTATTAGCTGTGTGAAGTTGTTGTTGTCCAAAAAATTCTTCCGACTGGAAACTCGGATATTCTGACTTATTCTGGAGTGCACCATAACCACCTCCCAAAGGACATCAGGATTTAGGAGGCTGAAATGATTATTATCCAATAATTATACAATTTTTCTCTTAATTTGAACGTCTTTGATTTTACACACATGCTGATGGTAACTGATGGATGTATCCTCTGCAGCATCACCCTCTGGGTTGTGAAGTCTCAACATTAGAGCGTTAAATGCAACTGTGTTGGGTTTTTGGAGGTACAAGTGACCATATTTGGTATTATCCACAGACTTGCCCTCTGGGTGACACCTGCACTCATAGGCTCACCGTACGATAAACAAACCTGTTCTCGTGGTAAGAACACTGAACTGAAACTGAGACTGTATGGAAGCATCACACACACAGATACCTGCTGATCAGTGCTCAGTAACATCCAAATAAAATCCACAAATCTCACCAAACAGGAGCTCCGCCTCCTTGGACGGTCTGTTAGTGCAATGAAGCCACAGCAGCCATACTATTGATCAGACAAACGCATTAAAATGCAGCTACAGCCACCTGTGTCATCATCTACCTGTTAAAGAGGCCACAACCCCAATAATGCAAACTTTATTTAAACAGGTGAGTACAGCTGTTATGAAGGGGGAGATTATCCACAGATTATCCACAGAGATCAAAGCAGTTTCTGTATCAGCTGCAAACATGTTGATTTCTGCTGGAAGAAGCAGGAAAGAGACTGAAGACACAGAGAGGTGAACGCTCCCATTCTGAAAGGACTTTGCACAAAAAGTTAAACTTCTTACTTTACAATTATTTCTGCAGGTAAACCCATCGAGCCTGATCCACCATTACGACCCGTCACTCTACATTACCTGAGCTGTGCTCACTTATGTTCTGCTCTTCTCTCCATCTGCTCTGGCTCACCTTTAACTTCAGCAGACTGAACTCTCACTCCCCCCTCTTCATCTCTGTGAAAGCTCAGCCACTGGAGTTTACCTCAGCTTCCTCCTCCTCATTCCTCAGCAGCTGTCACTCTGATCCCACCTCCTCCACACTGCTGCGCACATGCAAATGTGCTCAAACCTCTGACTCCATTACAGGAGACTTTAGATAGAATGAATATAATGAATTGAACTAACAGATGAAGTAAGAGAAAGCAATCCATCCTTCTAGACCTCAGTGAAAAATCTGCATTTAAACATTAATAGTTACAATGACCAGTGAGAGAGGATTTATACCGGCCACAGTCAAGTCCTAATAAACCAGTAAGAAGGCAGCATGAAATCCCCACTGTAAAAATAACACAGGGAACATCAGTCCATCCACTCTCTCAGGGGCACATCCATTTAGAGGAGGGTGGGCAACACCGTTTCTCAGGGGGCCATACTGACTTAAAGTAAGTGAAGGGCCACACTTTGAAAAGCTGGACTGAAAATGATGTACAGAGCGCTGAATTATACAACACTTTGGTAGGCACAACACATTAGAATGTTCTAGGATGTGTTCTCGAGTCCTACAGCGGAGCACCCTGCTGACATCAAGTTAAACAGAACAGACATATTACAGTCACTCACATCACGATCAGCAGCTCATTTAGTTTCTGGGGTGGGGTTATAACTTCAGGATGTTGAGGGTCACTTGGATATGGCACGTGACCTAGAGTCATGGTGGCTGGAGCCTTGGACCACTCACCAGTCCATCACAGGGGTAACAGAAGACAAACTTGTAGCCACAGGGAAGACATGGAGGGTTTCCGGCTTGGTGGCTTCAGGATGTTGTGTCTCTTTTTTGCATGAAGTGGCTGTGATGAGAATTAGTACCTCCACGTCTGAGGCTGAGGTTCTCGGCTGGAAAAAGGCGCAATGCCCACTCCCGTTTGGGGAAGAGTCGTGAAGAGTTCAAGTACCTCAGGGTCTTGTTCACAAGTGAGGGAGTGTAACAGGAGACTGGCAGAGGGACTGGTGCAGCATCTGGAGAGATGGGGACGCTGCTCCGGTCTTTTGTGTTTAATAGGGAGCTGAGTGTGAAGGCAAAGCTGTTGATTTCCTGGTCGATCTTACTTCCTTCCTGGATAGAGCCTGAAAGAATAAGACTGCAGATCCGAGCAGTGGAAACGAGCTTCCTCTGAAGGGTGTCAGCGGAAGTAGCCAGTTGAAGTGTTTTAGCATCTGAGCAGGATGCCACCTAAGTCAGATGCTTTAGGCATGTCCAACTAGGAGGCGGCCCTGGGGCAGGCCCAGGTGAGACTATGTTTCTTGGAACTTGGGACCACCTCAGTGTCCCTTCAGGAAACAAGAAGAAGGTGGTCTGGGCATCAATATTTAGACTGCTTCACCACAACCCAGGATGAGGGGTAGAATGCAGATGGATGGCTCAGACTCACAGTCAACCAGAAAGTGAAACCCTAGAGATTTAGAATCACTTTCACTCTGGCGTCTTTCCCACCAACAGGGTTTCGGAGCCCGTGCCGTAATTTGAACCGTTAGGCGGGTTTTCCACCGCCGAAGCACTCGGTGCTCGGCCGAAAAACGGGTTCAATTCCGGCCCCGCAAACTAGCTGGTCTGGAACCACGAACGCGTGCCGAAAGCGGCAGAGGGGCGTGACTCTGCCGTCTCAAGATCCAGTTTTCTACCATTATACATGTGTATTACATGAGAAAAGCGAAGCGATTTTCACGGCTGTGAATTAGGTTGGGCTCTAAGGCTGAACTTGCTGCTTTGTATCAGTTCATGTCACAGATAAAAGGACACAAAGTGCGTACTTGTCGTCTTGCTCTAATCACTGTCTGTGTTTCCCTCTGTGCTGCACACAGATGCTGCAGTAGTTTGGTTTGGACCGTAAAACGTATTTGCAGCACAGATAGGAGAGCGTGTTCTCCCACGTTTGTGCGCTTCAGCTTCCGTGTCCAGACGAAGACCCGCCCACACTCATATGTAAAGGAGCAGTTCACAGAAACGCGGTGGGAACGCGGGCCCGTTCTTAAGCGTTTCGCCGGTTCACTGGGATCGGCACAGGAACTTGCTCCGGCTCCAGAACCTCGGCGGTGGGAAAGTAGCAACAGTGTCCTGGGCCAGAACAGGCACAAAACAGAGCTTCAAGAGAACAGCAACAACTTAGCTCACATACATGTCTTTGGACAGCAGGAGGAAACCAGAGACACTACAGGCTATCCACCCCACGTAAGCAAAATACTACACTTATCTGAATGAAATCATGAGGAACATTAACACAAAAGTGAATGTCTGAACAGGCTTAACAGGCTGCTGACGGCACAATCTTATTTCAAACGGGTTTGTAACTTTAGGAGTTTGTGTTTTGCCTCCTTCTGTTTTTTAGTGACTGTAATTGTTATCAGAGCCGTTTAATGGCTGTAAAATCAGACCTGTTGTCTGTAACAGATGACTTTCTACCTCCAGGGGGGTGTGAGGTGAGCACTCAGCTCACATCTGAGCCTGTCTCCAACACCAGAGAGCAGGGACAGGTGACATGGACCAAAATTTAGATTGATATTTTTAGGCTGGATTGTCATATCTGATACATGTATCTGGGTATTTTCCATGAAACCTCCTGCTGATGCCACATTTTCCATCTTTGTGCGGTTCAGGACAGAAACTGTCTCACTGGGTTAACCATCTCCACTCAGATAAGAATGATTCATTTTCTCTGAATCTTGGGTTCTGATCCACAGTCTGAGTGTTACCTGCAGCAGGTGACAGTAGGCCACCCCCCCTAAGCAGACACACAAATTAAAACCAAGTGCTGCTGTGAACATGGAGTTTATATTCACAACATTTTCACCAGTTTATCTGTCCTGAGACAGGAAGTGGAGCAGGAATTTTACCTGACAAACACGGGAGCTGTTCACCTCCTGCTGCATCAGTCTGTTAGTGTTACAGGTTAAAGCCCTGAAGTCACACCAAGTACGCCAACATCGCCTGTTTGCTGTGAGCTAACGAGCCAATGGAGTCTGGTCATTTTGAACAGAGCGATTTCATCCTTAGAGTGTTGTTTCAATAAATCACTAAACTTTGTCATCTGTTGTCACACATCCAATTTGAAGTTCAGGTTCTAGCTTCAAACTTTCATTAATTTCTAGCTGGAGGAGAACTTTGGAAGCAAGCTTGATTTGCAGAGTGAGATTGATGGCGGGGCGCAGAGCGAGGAGAAACACCGACACAACTTTACCGAGGAAAAGCGTCACATATCAAACTATACTCATGTAAATGATATTACCTAATTCTGCATCTGTTTTGAAAGCACACTGACATGCCTGCATGAGAATAATTTCACTGCAGCTGTTGAGAGTTCATACGGTCTTAAAGAGCAACAGAGCTTCATCTGTCTCTGAATCCAGCTGTCAAACACAAACAACTGTAATTTAAACTGCTGGTTTCATTTTCTTGCCTCTGCAAACGGTTTATAATTCAGTTCAAAGGAGGGAGGAGTGAAGGAGACGTATGTAAAACACAAAGATGAGACCTCTGAGCTGACGTGATGGGGAGCGGAGATCAAAGTTTGGGGAAGTGTTGCTGACCGCCCGAGGCTTTCAGTGTGTACACAGACTGACACGAACATAATGAGGACAAAAGCACACTAAATGTGAAGATGGATGAGTGGCCTCAGAACAACACTGAGACAAACAACAGAGTCTGCTGTGGAAGTCTGACTCAAAGTCCAAGAACACATGATGGTGAAACGAAGCTTCATACTGTTACCGGACGTTAACGGATGAACACGGCGACAGGCAGGCAGGACTCGCCGGCCTTCCTGCTCATTTCTGTCTCATATGTTCCATCAATAAGTCTGAAAGGATCGTTTCATTTCCACCAAAAACAACTCAAGTTGTGAGTTTGAAGCTTTAATAACCGAACAATCACAAACCTCGACATCATTTTGATGCATAAAAAGTCAAAAATCATTCAGCATGCAGCACTTCCAAACCTCACGGCTGTTTTTCTGTACCTCTCCAGCAGTGGGCTGTAGGCAGGGGCAGGTTTCCTGACTATGTGTTCCTGTCACGGTCCAGGGTCCTTTGACCCTGTGTGTTTTGTTTTGCCTTATTTTGTCTGTTCTGGGTTTCTTTGGTTGTGGGGTTTAGTTTCTTATTTCTAGTTCCTTGTGTTTCTCTGTGTCAGGTCTGCATCTTTGTGCCCCCGTCTGACTTCCTGTTTTATTTTGGTAGTCATCCAGTCCCTGTCTGTTGTGTTCAGTTTTGCTTCCCCTGGTCTTGTCATAGTAATTAGTGTCACCTGTGTTTCCAGCTGTTCCCACTCCCCTCGTTCTCCTCTTGTGTCTTTAAGTGTAGTGTTTTCTCTGCCTGTTGTTGCATCGTAGTTTTGCTGCTGTGTGTGTGTGTGTGTGTCCTGTTTTGCCTTGTATCTGGAACTCTAGTCAAGTTTGTTTTTGTTCTGAGTTTTTGCCACTGATCCTGTCCAGTCCAGCTTTTTGTTTGTCCTTCAGCCAGTAAAGCTGAGTTTAAAGTTTTTACCTCTGCTTGTCGTATCCTGCGTTGGGGTCCTCCTCCTTGCCTGCCACACAGCCGTTCCATGACAGTTCCTCTGTAAACCGCTAATGATCAATAAATATTTAATCAGTTTATTTTTGCTCCTGAGTATGACAGGAAAAACCTAAAAAGCACTGATCTCTTTGTGGCCGATGTTGTCTTTGTCTCTGAATAATGTTTGATTTTTGTTTCAGTTCATTGTTGAAAGAAGTTAAAACCTCTGTGGACCTAATGCTGAACTGAAGGCTGTGGAAGTATTACAGGTTCCCTCCTCCACGCTGTTTGATACTGTGGATGACGACAAATGATTTGTTTATGATGATTTTGTTCATATTTTTGTCACGACTGTGTTTTGACCTCACCGTGTCATCATATATATTACTAAGCTACTGTTTGCAGTGATGATAGCTCATAGCCGAAACACGTTCATCTTCCCCATCAATAAATATTAAATAGTGTGCTTGTAAAAGTGTACATGTGATATTTAGTTTGGTTTCATGTGTTGTTTCATTGGTAACTCTCTTCTTTGAGATGTAAACAGAGAGGAGAAAAGTTTCACAGAATCATTTATGTTATTTATATTAAGAGCTGGAGATAATTTTAGCTTTCAGGTCCTCATTCGGCCAACGCAGACTCATAGTCCACATTTGGCACCGTAGGAGAGAGAGAGAGAGAGTGTGTGTGTTATATATATATATATATATATATAATGTGTGTATATATATGTGTGTGTGTGTGCATGTGTTATGTGGCTGCAGGTACCTTGTCAGCTTGTGATAAGTAACCTTTATGTGAGTCTGGGAGCTGGTGGGAATTTCTAATTTTACACTCGTGTGTGTGTGTGTGTGTCTGTGTGTGTGTGTGTTTGTACTGCTAATGTTTTGGGGACATAAATCTGTTTACACTGTCACACTGTGAGGGCTAATAAAGGACATTAATCATTAAATATTAGCATGAAGACCTGCATATGTGTGTAAGTTAACGTAATGACCTCAGAGTGTGTGTGTGTGTGTGTGTGTGGGGTACAGTAGCAGACCTCCCCCTGTGGCCTAACGAGTCACAGAAAAATGATCAGCTGATGGAGAGTGGAGGTGATGGAGGAGGAAAACAAGATGATGGACAAAAAAAACGATGCAACTAGAAGGTCACTAATCACAAAGTTATCGAAGCTGTCGCTACGACTGACTGCAGGCTCACGTCGGTCACATTGGTGTGTTTGAAACGTTCTTCCCTTCGTGCGGGCTGCCGCCTACTAACTCGACCCTGGGAGAGTTTCCTGTTTGGGTTCACTTCTTAAGTATTTAACCTTTAAACACCTCTTCAGAGTGATTCTAATGCTGTAAACACAAAAATGAGAATGTCACAGGTTACAGCAGAAGGGAGGGAGTGCTGAGGTCATGGTAGCGCCCCCCACTGGGGGAGACAGTGGAGATGTGTGCTCCACTACTGCACTTTGAAGAGAAAGAGCAGAGATTTTCTTTTACAGTGGGGCAAGGAACACTCAAAGGTGCATTTCTGCACACCTGACATCAGTTCTGACTTCTCTTCTGCATTCAAAACAACCACAAAAATACACAAATGACCACAAAGTGACACAAATCAAGCTCTTCTTCTGCTGGCTGCTAACTTTAGGGTTCTCCACAGCAGATCATCTGCCTCCATCTCACCCAATCCCTGCATCCTCCACCTCCACCATGACCTCCTTCACTACATCCACAAATCTTCTCTGAGGTCTTCCTCTTTTCCTCCTGCCTGGTAGCTCCAGTTTATCTACTGTCTCCCCACTGCACATCCAAACCCTCTCAGCCTCACCTTTCCGTCTCTGTCGCCAAACTGCTCAACCTGAGCTGTCCCTCTGGGGCTAAACTTGACTCTGAGATTGAGGAAATTACTATGTTTTTAGAGACAAACTACGAATAAATCATGTGTGATTTAGTTGGAGTAGCATGCATTATTTTCTCCTCATGCTGGAAGTAAAAACCTCATTTTCACAATTTGCTGTTTGCAGGCCAAGAAACAGACAGACATCAGCATGTGTGTCACATGTGCTGCAGGCTCTGCAGAACTGTTCTATTAGGTTAGCACTCATAGTGTGCTGGCCTACAACTAAATGACTATAATTACAAACTGCATCGTAAAATGAATTAAAAAAAAAAAGCCAATAATTTTTTTTTCTTCAGTTTTTTGGCCACAACAGCTTTTCTATCAAGTCAAGATGGACAAGAAATGGGGGAAGGATGCGGGGGAGGAGACGCAGGCAGGTCGGTGACAGGCCGGGACTCGAGCCACCGGCACCGCAACATATACATGTGGTCACCTGCTCCACCACTGGGCCCTCCCCCCAAAACCAAACAACTTTTATCAACAACCTAAGTGATTTAAAACTTTTTCACTGATTCTTTTTCCTACCACTCTCAGACACACACACCTCCAACCGTGACAGAATTCGCTTTAAAAATAATTCTGCTGAACCACAATTCAAAAGCAATGTGTGATTTTCACGAGTTCATTTTCAGTAAATTTTTATTTATTATTACTTTTGTCAGTTTCAAGTGATCTCAGTGATCACTGTGGGTTTCCTGTGTTTAACAGAACAATTTTGTCCTGGTCGGTGTCGACTGTGCTCTACAGGAATCTGCAGCAGTGTCCTCCAAGCAGGAAAACACATAAATATAAAGCTTGATGGAGACGACCACAGAGCAGCTGCAGGGTTCGCAAACGCTGTCGAGCGCAGGAATAAAATAAATATCACAATCTGTCACATGAAGCTCAGAGACAGCAGAGGGGGGGTCAGCTTTAATGTGGCCCGCGGGCTGCATATGTGCAAGTCTGAGCCAGAATCTGAGTCCTGACGGCAGACGGTCTGAGAGTAGGAAGGTCCACAGGAGGATGGGGCCGATGTCACTGGTGGACCTATAGCCTGAATCCTGAAATACCAGAGAGGAGAGGAAAATGTGCCTGGTCTCGGGTGAGCCGAAGGATGCCAAAAATAAAGAAGTGTGGGGGCTGGAGGAGGAGTGAAGGGCAAGCATCAACAGATCGAGTGAAGAAAGAAAAACTGAGAGGGACAGATGACAGAGGACGGCAATGACGAGGAATCATGACTCCATCAACAGTGAGGACAGGCAGAAAGACATATAATGCACATAATCACTGCATTATTCAGTCAACAATCAATGAGTTTCATTTGTTTTGTCTATAAAAGGAATGGAAATAGTGGAAAAATTCCAGGAAATCCAAGGTCTGAATAAATCAAGTGTAATATTCAGGCTTTCATAAACAAGCCATGAGCACTAGTTGGTATACAAATATTCAATCATCCACCTCCCTCGCACTCCGCCAGCTCCAGCTCTTCTCTGGGGACACCGTGGTGCTCCCAAACCAGCCAAAAGATGCAGTCTCTCCAGTGTGTCCCAGGGTCTTCTCCCCATGGGACACGCCCAAAACACCTCCCCTAGGAGGCATCCTGTTAAGATGATGAACCACCTCAATTCCCTCTGCTTACTGTGGAGAAGCAGCAGCTCTGAGCGCTTCCTGAATGACTGCGCTTCTCATTTCTGCTCACGACCCAGAGCTCGTGGCCATAGCTGAAGGTAGGAATGCAGATCAAGTGTTACATTGACAGCTTTGCTTTCACGCTCGGCTCTCTTCAACACAACAGTCTGTGAGTCTCACCTCACCCGTGATCCAGAGATACTTAAACTCCTCCATTTGGGGAGCAACTCATTCCCAAACTGGAGTGCATGTTCCTTCCTTCCCCAGCTGAGAACCACCAGATCTGGAGGCGCTGATTCTCATCTCAACTGCATCACACTGCAAAGTGCCCCAGTGCAAGCTGGAGGTCATCAGGTCCTCAGCACCGTACAACAATCCCCACAACACACTTTTCTTTACCTCGGCTGACAGTACGGTGAACGTTGCTGAATTAAAAATACTGTGAAAACATGCCTGATATATGATAAAGTACAAATATTAATCTAACCCTTCAAACCAAACCACCAGCTGGAGTTAGTGCTCTTTAACAGAGCAATAATGTAAACAACACAGGCCTGCCTCTCACATTACAAACAACAAGGGCGAGACAGACAGGCTGAAACACCAAAACCGCTCAGCTGCAGATGAACAATCACACGCTGGTGGACTTCACACAGGACTCGACTGCTTTGAACCCCACGGTGCACCCACCTCCGGGGGGGTTCCTGATGGTGCCAGTCATCCTTCAGTAAATTTGGTCTTTCTCATTCATGGATCCAAGCAGCAAATAAACCTCAACATGTGCATCATATGTGCCACGTTTAAGGATCTACAATACACCGCTGTGAAGATGCTAATGGAAGTGTCGTCCCTGGAGCTCGAAAAAGCATGCACAACATAGAAGAGCCACCTCGACAGGAGGAGACTCAGCTGTACTTCTGCACCTAAAGGATGAAGGACACTCTTTCAAGGATGCTACTGTTCACGTTTTGGACCAGGAAGACAGCTGGTTAAAGAGAGGAGTTAAAGAAGCATCTATGTCCGCTGTGGACGACCATCCCTGAACAGAGGAGATGGATTACAACACCAACTGTCCCCCATCTACAACGCAGTCCTCAGAGGTGGCAAAAGTACTGACATTCTGTACTAAAGTAGAAGTACAGATACTTGGGTTAAAAAATACAGTACAGGCTCTGAAATGTACTGAGTAAGAAAGTAAAAGTAGCTCTTTGGAGGACATTTCTACCTGATATTCTAGTGCAAAGCTAACTGAACACCATGCTATATTAATGTAACAATAAAACAATATTATTAGATGAGAGTACAAACTTTATTTCAATCTAAATTATAATTCTAATGAATGCACTCAGCTTGAACACTGCTCTGTAGAACATGAGCAGAGAAAAAGAGAACTTAAAAACAGCTCTGTTTGCTGCTGACTCTGCCTCACCTGAACAGGAACATGAGTACAGTCAGGGGTTACAGAGGGACTCAGCAGGTGGGGGACCCTCAGATCAGTTTCCAGTTTATCAGATGTCACTGAGCAGTCGTTACCTTTAAATCTAACCTCTCCTCTTCCTCTCCTGTCCTCTTTCTCCATCTCTGAGTGAACTTCTCTCTCTCTCTTTCTTTGCTCTCCCTGAAATACAGCAGCTGGACCTTTAGCTAGCAGACACACTGTGTGATAAACTGCACACACTTTGTGTGTTTGCTGATATTTGTTGAGCTGATAGAAAAGTTGCATTTGAAATTACCTACAAACAGTCCTTTTATTTTTGCTCCTAGCGCTAGCTAAGATGCCGAAGTACCGTGAACACAACTTACGGACATCTGCCCTCGGTCCAGGCCCCTGTAACGCCTGATTATAGCGCTATAAGTGATACATAAATTATCTGGTTTTGCCTCTTTCATGTCTTTGTGTGCAATAAGCCCTGGATGGATACACCAATACAACTGTCCCTTAACTGTTGTTCCACCGTTTAGGCTCAGCTCGGTTTGATGTTTGAAGGCGCACTGAAATAAAAACTTCTCTCAGATGTTAAACCTAAAGTAATGAGTAGAAAGTACAGATATATTAAGTACAGTAACAAAGTATTTGTACTTTGTTACTTCCCACCTCTGGCAGTCCTGAGCTCCCTTCCCAGGCACCCAAACCCCCACTCACACTTTTCTTCAGGTGACCCCAATAGGTCACTTGACAGAGTGGGGGCAAATTCTCTCAAAACCACTGATTCTAATGACCACACCCCCTTTTCACACCTTGGCTCATGTGATTATGCACATGAATCAACTCTCTGCCCCGGGACTTAGATAATTCTGCTTCTGTCACTTCTTTCAAATCTCACCTCAAAACCATCTGTTTAGACAAGCTTACTGTAATCTGCCATCATCCTCAGCCTGCCATCAATCCTCAGCCTGCCATCAATCCTCAGCCTGCCATCATCCTCAGCCTGCCATCAATCCTCAGCCTGCCATCATCCTCAGCCTGCCATCATCCTCAGCCTGCCATCAATCCTCAGCCTGCCATCAATCCTCAGCCTGCCATCATCCTCAGCCTGCCATCAATCCTCAGCCTGCCATCAATCCTCAGCCTGCCATCATCCTCAGCCTGCCATCAATCCTCAGCCTGCCATCATCCTCAGCCTGCCATCATCCTCAGCCTGCCATCAATCCTCAGCCTGCCATCATCCTCAGCCTGCCATCATCCTCAGCCTGCCATCAATCCTCAGCCTGCCATGGCTTCTCTGCTATTGACTGATTTTAATGTTTGTATTGTATTTACCTGATTTCTGTAAGGTGACCTTGGGAGTTTTGAAAGGGGCCTATAAATAAAATGTACTATTATTATTATTAAACGACCAGCTCCAGGGGACACCCCCACTAGGATTTAAATACCTGGTTTCTCCACCACTTGGTTTGAGAACTGAAGAAGCCTGAGTCTGATCATTGTTTGTTTCTTTCATCCTTATTAATCTGCTCTCTCCTCTCTGATTGATCCATTGTGCTGATTGGCTGCAGACACCCACCTACACACATATAAAGCTGGAGGAGTTGGAGCATGGGGTCTCTGCTCAGTGTCATTATCAGAATACATTAAACACAAGACCTCGATGTAACCAGTCCAGCAGCGCATGATGTTTAAAAATCAGGGATGTGGTTAAAATGTTACATTAATAAACACATTTTAAACTTTTATCTATTGGTGGCAGCACTGTGCTTGAAGCAAGACAGGTAGTCCAAAGGATCTGAGTACTGTTCCCAGTACCAAATTTGTAGCCACAGAAGAAGAATGTAGAAGAAGAGGACGAGGACACTGCAGGAACACTGTGGGTGCACACTCTGCTGCTGAGCATTTATAAAGACACAAAGAGTCCTTTGAAAAGTCATATCTAATACCATGCTTGGTTCAGAGGTGGTACAGTGAAAACTTGTGCTGTTCTGCAGAAGAGAAATGAAAGTGTAGGAAAACATGTTCGGCCTTACCCGAGAGATTTAAAAGCACTCAGTCGATATTCTGAATAGCAAGAAATGAACCAGATGAATGAAAGGATGCAATCAGAACAATCAGCAAAGAGCCGCAACAGAAAAGGAGACATTACGTTCTGCCCGTTTTAGCGTTTTAAACCTGCGATCGATGAGCCGAGCCGCCTGTAACAGCGACTCAGAGGAACATACATGTGCCTGCTGGAAAGGTCACAGGTCAAAGTCACTGACGTGTGAAGGTGAAGAGGGAAACGAAAGAATACGAGTAAAAATGAATTCCTGCGAGCCTGAATATGAAATCTTTCCTAAACGCCTCACTTCCTCCCTCCTTTGCCTCTCCTGTTTCCTGTACAGCTTCAATCATAAGGATCAGTGGTTCTGCTGTTTCTAACAGCTCGTGTGTAAATATGAAGGCAGGCAGGAAGTCGGGCTAACCGGTTTGTTAGCGCTGACAGCAGCGGCGGCGAGAGAAATGTCAGACTTTACGGTTGAGCTCTGTGGGTTTAATAGAGCTGAAGTGAATGAAAGCCTCTGATAGAAGACTCAATAACAGTGACACAGTTTCACGGCCCTGTTTCTCACATAAACTGAGGATGGAAACTTTTACAGAACCGTGTATTATTTAAACTGCGACTCAGTTACAGATCAAAGGAACTGAAAGATGAGCGATGGAGGACACGTTTGCCCGTGCCCTGAATACTCGCTCAACACACAAAACAACATGATGCAGATTTGTCATTTTCAGTTTTCGGTGAATTATAAATCACTGATTATTCCAATTTGTTTTGGTTCAGTTCACCAACATTTTTAAATAAAGCTCATCTACAAAGTTTAGCTCAGAGTCCTTTATTATTTAATAATGATATTTTTTAGTATTTATTATTATTTTACTTTGAGAGGAGATCATAATGAGAAGGTTAGTCATAACAGATATGATAATGATGAAGCTTTGTCTTCAGCTAGAGGAAATATTCAGATCCTAAAGTTAAACTGAAGTACTATCACAGGATACCATGGCAACCAGTGCAGTACCACACTGTAAAACTACTCCATCAGAGTGAGTCCTGTACTCAACACAGCTCACTGCACAAGGCAGAGTACAACATAACAATATCATCTATGTGGACGCATCACAAAGCACCATTTTTTTTCCCAAGCATTTATTCATTGTTTTGAAGATAACAGCTAGATGGCAAATAAGTGATAAATAATGCACACTAAACAACAACAACTATTATTATTATTATTAATACTTAGAGGGAGGGGAAAGGGCAGCCCTATACAGGAGTCGTCATCAAATCATTATCCTCCAGAAAGCTATGGCAGTGCTCCAAATGCCTCAGAATATTTAGATTTGTTTTCTGTGAGGCAGATGATCTTTTCTAAAGTAGGATGATGAGTCATTCCTTTAAGCCACTGTGAAACTGCACAGGTTGATTGAGCTGTCCATCAGCTGGGTTCTAAAAAACCAGAAGTTGAGTAAAGATCTGACATTCTTAGAGACCACAAAGCCGTCCAGGTAAATATTCAATAAGCATAATTTAGGATTAAGAGAGACCTCTTCCCCAGTAAGTTGGCTGCAGGTACCCAGCACCATTTTCCAAAAAGAGTACAGGAGGACATTCCCACACACAATGGAACAGACAATTTCTGACAATTACATTTAATGCAAGTGTCGGGGGTTTCGGGGTTGGAACGGTGCAGCCTTGTTGGATCAAACGTGATGTCTAGGTATGCATTTACATTGCAGCAATCTAGAATATGAATTTATAGTTTGTGTTTGAACTAAAGAGCATGCTTCTTTCTCAGGTAAATCATCTTTTAAATCCATTCTCCAGGCCTGCAGTTTGTTAAGGGATGACTCTTTGCACTAATGAGCTGTATAACAGGAGTAAAAAAATAAAGAAATGACACCTTTGGTCCACTCTTTTTTCAGCCTGTTTGATTAGAGTATTTTTACCTGCTGACTACATACATACGGACATTTCAGGGTTAATTCTCTTAATATTCAGGTCAGGGGATTGTTGTTGAAATAAAACATTTCAGCTCTAATTTGAGGTGTCCGGTAGTACCATATGAGATTTAGTTATTTCAGTCCACCTCTATCATATGGCAGATACAGTAAGGAAAGTCTAAGTCACTTATTGTTCCAAATGAAAACAGGTTTTAAAAAATAAATAAATAACACAGAGATGGTGGAGGTGGAAATGAAACAGCCTGGAAAAACTACAGAAATAGGCAGAATATAACACTGATATGAGTGGGTTACCTTATCTATAAGGGGGTTATAATTACATGGGAATATTTTATCAACTGTGGGAAATACTGTACCTCAAGACCCAAATAGGTAAATTCCTCTACTGAAATAAAGGACGTATGAATCGGTTACTGTAATTTGAGATTTGGTGTAATTTATTTTTAAGCCTGAGAAGGCTCAGAGTGACCTCAACAGGTTTAGTAAACTTGGTACAATCTTTGCCAGGTCAGAGCAAAACGAAGTTATGTCATCAGCATAGAAAACTATATGATGTTTGTCTCTTTAGAAACTGCCATGGAAAGAAGTTCAAAGGTCAGGCTAAACAACAGCAGGGACAGGGGGCAACCCTGGCTTGTTCCACGATGGAGTGTAAAGGGTGACAAGGAAAGCCCATTTATTAAAATTACACCCAGTGGATCAGCATAGAGGAGCCGGATCTAACTAAAAAACCTTCCTCTTGTACCAAACCTCGGTGAAACATCAGATACAGCCACAGTCCAAGGCTCTCTCACCATCCAATCCCAAAATTACAACCATCCTATTTTTAGCTACACTCTGGATGACTTTGAAACAGATTTATTTCAGAAGGAACTTGCCTCCATTTTTTGAATGTGTTCTTGATCCCAAACCTAACCAAAGTTTAAGTTTCTTAAAGTATGCAGACAGCAGTAAGGATGGTAACTGATGCTGGAAACAAAAACAGATGGTCTCATAAAATCAGCACAACCCAGTATTTAGATGTCAAAAATGACTCACTGTATAGGTTGGATCAAACGTGTGTTGATGTTAGCCTGCAGGGAAAGACAGCTGCTGCTGTTAGCTCTGCTAACGTTAGCCACACTGGCTGTTTTCTTACTTTTAGATGAGCTGATTAGTCTGAACTTCAACACTATTCTACAGATTAATTCTTGAGGACTCAAAGACGTATGTTGCCAGTGGACACAAACACATCAGTGAAGTGTTTCCATCTTTATCAACAGCTTTCAAGAAGCAAACAGTGTGCACGGCTTCGTCAGCGTCTGCTAGCTCGCCTTCATCAGCTGGACTAAACCGCAGATACGCCCAAACAATTTACTAGCTACACTTTGTTCACAGCGTTCATGCTTCACAGCTCACTGAGCTCGGCTGATTGTTCACCTGCAGAGACTGCCCCCTGGTGTGTCTGTGTGCAGTGCACTATGATATATGACCTCTTTAAGGTTTCTAAAATACCTTGTTATACAAGAGAACTGCAAAAGCCTGCATACACGCTGCAGAGACAAAAAGCCTCTTTAAGCTGGTTGTGACCAACCTGACCAAACCAGTAAAGATTAAAACTAAATACATGTTCTGTGTGCTTCTAATGTAGTTTTTATTTATTGGTTTATTTTGCTCTGGAAGTGTTTTGCACTTTTCAGTTAGTGTACACTTTTCTCCCTTGATAACCTCTCTGCAGACCAAACATCAAATGTGACGATGTGCAACGTCGAAAACTGATCAGGTGGAACATAAAGTCCAAACCTGAGCAGCTCTCAGCTGTAAATCACAGCAGGTCTAACAGAAAGGTCACACACACGCGTGCACACACACACACACACACACACACAGTCCCTTCCTCCTGCCTCCGTTTAGAGGATAATCACTGGAGCTTTAACACCCATCTCTATGGAGCTGGTTGCCCTGACATCCTGTGTGTTGTCCTGGCAAACATCAGCAAGCACAGGGAAAGTGGTCAGCAGCGGTGTGTGTGTGTGTGTGTGTTAGTGCAGTGTTTCTGAATATCTGTGTACTGCGTGTGAAGATGAGCATGAGCCTTAACGGTCTATGGAAACATTTGGAGAAAAGAGCGACGGGACAGCAGCACCTAACTGACCTGACAGCTTTTCAAACAGCCTGATGATTTAATCTCACACAGGCAGCTGAAAGTGGCATCTGCAGGAGCCCGAGGACACTCGCTCTGTGCTGGGATCAGCTCCTACTAAAGCTCTCTGAAACCTGCAAAGGTCTGCTGTCCTAACAAAGTTTCCACTGGCATTAAAAGAAGCTTACTGAGAGAAGAAAATGAAAGGGGAGCACATCGTTCTCCACCTCTCTCTCTAAAGATCTACAGAGTTCACACTAGAGATGAAGGCCTACAAATACAGTCTGAGTATTCAGAGAGCCAGAAGCAGCGTGCCAATGTTGTCTCTGTACAAACTTATGGCCACTCAGAGCAAATGAGCTACGATCTGGATGACGCAGGGAGACGAAAGAGGACGTCAAGCGTGACATTTTATCTCATGCAGTGTCGTAATGCACAAAAAGAATATTGTTATGACTCTGTAATCACCTGATCTGCCACAGTGATGAGAAACGGGGAAAAATGCTTATTTTCTGGTTGACCTGTGATGAAGCACAAACTCCACACTTGCTCTGATGAATTTGTTGTAATCTGCTGTTATGAGCAAATGTGTACCAAAAGGAAATTAGCTGCTTCTTTGCTGGATTTCTGTGGCTGTGGATTTACTTGTTGTTTAAAGGCCCTGTTCAGACTAAAAACAGCAGAACAGTATTGTCCATGGTGGTGGCCCACAGGGGGCCGAGAGTCTGATTTCCCCATGAGGAGGTGGGAGGGGCGGTAGTGAGACACCCTCCAGGGTTAACAACCTGGTCTCTCTTCCAGGTGTCAGTTAGACCTTACCCCCCGGTAAGGTCAGGGAAAGATGGTGGTTTGGGTTAAAAATAATAAACCTGCTCAGTGACTGATCACTCTGCGTTGTGTGCCAGATTCACTAAATTCTTGCAGGAAAAACATGTGCAGCATATTTACACGTGTGGCACAGCAGCAGTGACTTTATCAACACCGGATCAATCAGGATCCAACAAACCAACCTGCGTTCTTCTAGGAATCCTGCACAGAAAGTGGCTGCCTGAGCTCTGATGCATGCAACAGGTCAGCTGTTAGAGACATTCAGTCATTTGGGGTCGGCCCAAACACATCGATGCTTTTCTGCTGCCTGAGTTCCCGTGCTGTTCCCTAGAGACAGCAGCATAAAAACCTATACTAATAATATCTGTGTAGAAGTCACAGCTGCAGCCGTGTTGTTCAATTACACAACGTCTGCTTGTTTGTGACCCGCTAATTTCTGAATTATTCAGATAAGCTGGAAGGCTGCATCACTGCTCATAAATGTGGGAACTGTTGGAAGAAGTTTCCCATCAAAGCTGTTTGTGAGTCCTCGTGTTAATTCTCCCTGTTCAGTATTTGTGGACCTTAGTGAGAAACCTCAACACTAACCTCCAACCTTAAACCACACCTGCTCTTCTCCATCGATCCCCACAAAAGGATGCTTCAACCATCCTCCTCCCTGCGATGGTCGTCTTTAAAAATAGAAGAACTCGTGTAGTTCTCCTAATAAATGTTTTAACCATCATGAAAAGTTGTGGTTACATAAATCATGAAAGGGAAGGTTTTTCCGGGTGAAGGCTGCTGGGTTTCACTTACAGCCCATCAGATCGGACCATCTCGAACGTCTCAGAAACATTCAGCGTTACCTCTGCAAAATGCTTCACTTACTTCTTAATGTCTGCTCGAGTGTGACCCGCACGTAGAGTTTAAACAGGAATTAAAGCCAGAAAATAAAAAGCAAACACAGGCGGCTGTTTGTAACCTCAGCTTGGATTTCACACCAGAACACTGATGGAAAAAAAAGGGGATGGAGAGCAGAGATCTCCTGGTATCCTATTCTGTTTGAAAAGAGGAGCATCAGGAATTACTGAGAAAGTTTTCACCAAGTTTTATTTTACAACCTCTCAGCCCCGTTTGAAGACCTTCTTCCACCTGTGTTTGAGTCTGTGACGGTGAGGTTCAGTTTGGATTTTCTGTAATCCACGCAGGATCAAAAGTATACGTTCAGGATCAAATATATACATACACTAACTTAAATCTTTGAATACGTGCAGAGTACACACAGAGTTTGTCTCCGACTGTCAGACTGAGGTCGGTTTTCTGTCGGCTAAAGTCTAAAAGTTGAATGTTCCAGTAAATTATCTGCCGGGACCGTCAGTGTGTGTAATTACTGTAGTGTGTGTGTGTTGTGTGAAATTATTAACTGAATGTTTCCTGGTGTTTCTGGTTGGCGAGGAAAGTGTCGTTCCCACGGCTCTTGTGTGGAAAAACATGACTTGCAGCTTGGAGGCACTTAACATTTCTTGGAGTGACGGGACTGAAGAATACTTTCCAAACAGTAGCATGACTTCACTTTAGAGAAAGTAATTTCCTACTTGCAGCTGAATGAGAGCAGAGAGCATCAGCAGAGAGCCATTAGCGCGTTTGTGCAAATCCACCTCAGGCTGCACTTAAACTCTGCTTTATTTTCCATTTTTCACATCCTCAGTATCAAGTCACACTGAACACTGTGCTTTCATTCCTAACTTCTAATAATATTTTTGCTCTTATTTGATTTCCTGGTTCTCCAAGCATGACTTGCAGAAAAGTGATTTACATGCAGCGTTCCTGCCTGCTTTATCAATAATAAATCCTCCACTCCAGCCGGTCGAGCTCTGCGGTGGAGACTACAGGGGAGAGTAAAGGATCACGTTTCCCACGGAGACGACGAGCGGACACCTCGGAGGAAATGGCTTTCTCCTGACCACGTTCACGTTTTCCTAAAGTCAAGTATTAGTTATAGATATTTATATATTGATCTGTGAGGTTCATTTGTTGGGTTCAGATTTAACAGGCAGCGTTGTTCTTCTGAGCCTGTCACCCAGCAGGTTGCTGTTTCTGCTCTCATGGCTGTGACGCTGTGGGTGCAGCAGCTGCTGGGCAGTCTGAAGTTGGTGTAACATGCTCACAGTCTCTGGTTCTGAGTAACAGTTTACTGCATCTGCTTTATGCAACCTGCAGGGCTGAAACATGAAGCCAGTGCACAAGTCCCCCAGCCTGCAGTTCATCTGCAGTCCAGCAGAGGCGCCACAGTGAGTCAGTCCCCATGTTAAAACTTTGCAGCAGAAATAAACATGTTTACAGCCTGATACAGAAACTGCTTTGGTCTCTGAGGTTCACATCAGGCTGTCAACCAACTGGAAGGATGGACTGATCCCTGCCTGCTCCAGTCTCCAAGTATCTCTGGCCAAGATACTGAACCCCGAGTTGCTCCTGATGCATCCATCAGACAGAGAGAGAGAGCGAGAGAGAGAGAGAGAGAGAGAGAGAGAGAGAGAGAGAGAGAGAGAGTGTGTGTGTGTGTGTGTGTGTGTGTGTGTGTGTGTGTGTGTGTGTGTGAGAGAGAGAATGTTGGAAAGCACTTAGGCATAGATAGAAGTGCTGTATGAATATGTGTGTGTGCCTGGGTGAATGAGACTTGCAGTAAAAAGTGCTTTGAGTGCTCAGCTATGTAGAAATATATATAAGTACCAGTCCATCCATTTACCATAATTTCCCCTTCATAACAACTGCAGAAGAACCTACTTTCAGCTGCTCCCTTACTCACAAGGCTCCACGTCTGATTTTTTTACACCGGATTAACTTCCTGACACAAGTGAAGCCTTTTTATAACACACCTGTTTAAAGTTTGCATTATTAGGGGTGTGGCCTCTCTGTCTGACAGATGGATGGTGACACAGGTGGCTGTAGCTGCTTAGCTGTGTGCTAACCTAACACTTCAGCTAACTGGAGTCCCTCAACTGGACATCTGGACCGTGTTTGTGCTGTTGGAGCATTTTTAATGCAGTTATCTGACCAATAATATGGCTGCTGTGGCTTCATTGGACTGAAAGACCATCCAAGAAGGTGGAGCTCCAGTTTGCTGAGTGAAGTTCAAGGATTGTATTTGGATGTTACTAATTAGCAGGTATACTATACTTGCCAAAATATTCACTCACATCCAGATCATTGAGTTCAGGTGTTCCAGTCTCTTCCACAGGTGTATAAACCAGCACCTAAACATGCAGACTGCTTCTACAGACATCAGTGAAAGAATGAGTCGCTCTCAGGAGCTCAGTGAACTCCAGCGTGGTACCGTGATAGGATGATACCTGTGCAACAAGTCCAGTCACTGCTAAATATTCCACAGTCAGCTGTTAGTGGGATTATAACAAAGTGGAAGTGATTGGGAATGACAGCAGCTCAGCCATGAAGGTGTAGGACACGTAAAATCACAGAGTGGGTCAGTGGATGCTGAGGGTCATAGTGCACAGAGGTCACCAACTTTCTGCAGAGTCAATCACTACAGACCTCCAACCTTCATGTGACCTTCAGATCAGCTCAAGAACAGTGAGAGCTTCATGGATGGGTTTCCATGGCAGCTGCATCCAAGCCTCACATCATCAAGCTCAAAGTGTTGATGCAGTGGTGTAAAGCACGCCGCCACTGGACTCTAGAGCAGTGGAGACGTGTTCTCTGGAGGGATCAATCACACTTCTCCATCTGCCAATCTGAGGGAGGAGTCTGGGATTGATGGTTGCCTGGGGAACGGTACCTGTCTGACTGCATTGTGTAAAGTTGTGATGTTTGATGCTCCCAACTTTGTGGGAACAGTTTGGGGATGGCCCCTTCCTGTTCCAACATGACTGCACACCAGTGCACAAAGCAGCTCCATAAAGACATGGATGAGCCAGTTTGGTGTGGAAGAACTTGACTGGCCTGCACAGAGTCCTGACCTCAGCCTGATAGAACACCTTTGGGATGGATTAGAGTGGAGAGTGTGAGCCAGGCCTTCTCTCCAACATCAGTGTCTGACCTCACAGATGTGCTTCTGGAAGAACGGTCAGAAATTCCCATAAACACTCCTAAACCTGTGGAAAGACTTCCCAGAAGAGTTGAAGCTGTTGTAGCTGCAAAGGGTGGGCCCACATCATATTAAAGCCTCTGGATTAAGAATGGATGTTACTCAGGTTCATGTGTGTGTGAAGGCAGACGACTGAACACTTTGGCAGTGTGGTGTGTGTCTGTGGATAACAAAGCCAGCATTAGCTGATAACCAAAATGCTAAAGTTGTGGTTTCCAAACGTGGAGGCCACAAATGACTGCGTACATCATCTTGGCTACATCCATCTTTCATAAAACTTTCAGGACACAGCCAGAAGTATTCACTCGTCTGCCTTCACACACAGAGTCTGACCTTGATGTGATGATGTGATGTTCCTGCTCTGTGGTCTGCTGTTCTGAGTCAGGTCAGCAGCTAGGACCATCTAGCTTCATGATATATATATATATATATATATATATATATATATATATATATATATATATATATATATATATATATATATATATATATATATATATATAAAAAAAACTTTCTGAATGATGCTGGGAGGGGATTATACTGCATTATCCTGCAAACGGAGTGAGTGCAGACCGGCTGAAATCAGAGCTCTCAGCTGGAACAGTCAGAAACAGCAGCTACAGTCATTCTGAGATCTGTCAGACAAAAGTAAAAACCTTCTGGATGTGGTTCATTTTACAGCCAGCTGTGAGAGGGTGACATGCAGGTGTACTTACAGCTGTGCTGGCTGCAGCCTGTTTGGACTCCTCAGTGAGAAAGGCCAACATCATCTCCACCTTCTGCTTTTCCTCCTCACTGATGTAGTCCGTGTCTGTTGGTAGGAAGACATAAACAGAGCTGTTCATCCTGCACTGTGCACAGCCCACATTATTAGAACTGATTAGATGATACTTTCCAAACTCTGCATCCAACTGCCAAAAATACACCCCACAAATCTTTTAATGGGCTGCACCGTTCCCAAAAGGAATTCTAACTTCCAATTCTGATAAAACCCAAAAGCTCACAGAGGACGCCGTCAGGAAGGAGAGTCCATGGAAGCATTTCTGGGCTTACTGTATCTGAAGCTGAATAAGACTGACTCCTAAACATCTTCCTGTGATGTGACAGGATCCCTGCCTCCACCACGGCTAAAAACTCCCTGAACTCCAAAGATGACCTGAGCTCTTGGATCCAGGAGATGATCTGGATCTTGATTAGTTTGTGATATTTTATACTAACATCAAGATGAAGATCCTTCCAAAACTCCCTGGATGCAGTTTAAAATTAACTTCTGTAAACATTTTCTTTCTGTCCTGAGAGCTGTACAAATGGCCCTCTTTTTACCTGCTAAATCACCGTGGTAACTGATGCTGAGCACCTGGTCAGGAGCAGGTGAGCGCCACAGTTCACAGAGTCTTTTATTTCCAGCGTGTTTTCAGCGTGATACAGATTCTCTGCTGGAGGAACACGTTTATATGTGCAGCTCGTTACTACCAGGCCCATCAGTGATGGGGATCTCCTCCCGCCGTTAATGAAAATATACAATATAGGATAACATCACAGCAACAGAAACGCTTCAGAAGTTACCTTCTTACTGCCTGGCCCTAAACCTTTATCCAAATCCTTTTAGTCACCCCTGGGTTAGCACACATATAGATCACAAATATGTTTTCAATGTTAACAATAATCATTAAATCAAAACTAGTTTATGCATGCTGTAAGAGATTGATAGTCTGTGATCATCTTGAACATTTCTACAAATACAAATTATTGGTGACCACATCCCAGAATAGACACAAGACAGTTCCATGATCACATGATCAGGCTAAGCCAATCAGGCATGAGAAAGATACTGCATGTCATTAGCATATATTATCCTAGCATTAGCAGCCTGAGATCCTCCATGTTGTTTACTCTCCAGCCAAAGTGTACAAAGGTACTAAACATGCAGAAATATGGATACAATGTTACACATCTCTGAGGAGTAAAGAACATATTGACGGCTCAGCTTTGTGTGCTTTTGGAGTCTGTAGACTGGAAAGGTAAAACCTCACAGTCAGACGGTATGAGGCTTCATTCAGCAGTTTTTATTAGGATAAAAACTGCTGAATGAAGCACAGCTGTAAAGTTACAGCAGCACAAACGGTGTGTGTGTGTGTATCAATGTGCTGATGCAGGAAACGTAAATGTTGTTCTACTTGATTCTAACCTGCTGCTGAGTCTGCTGGAAACACAGACGCACACCAAGAACACCTGTTCATACCTGATCAATCAGTCTGTCAGCTGTGGGACAGGAAGCTTTAAAGTCTCAGAGTCACCTTCGAAATAAGCAGCAGCACTGAGAGTGCCTCAGAGCCTGAAGCAGAGGGCCCAGCTGAACACTGTGATAGCTGCTACCTCTGACTGGGGTTTCAGGGTTTGTTGAGCCGGCTAACACAAAGAAAGCCTGACTGCGACTGTAACGTCCTTAGCCACGCCCCTCTGAACTTTTAGAGAAATCCTGCAAACAAACTAACCAATCACATGACGTCCTTCCCTCAGGGTTTGACCTGCTTCTTCACAGTAAGCTCCACCTGAAACCATCTGAAAGCTGCTGACATGCTGTTCAAGATCTATATTTAAAAGAGACGTCTGTGTAAGCAGGACTAAGTACGTTGTGCTGGTAACACCACTGAGGGACTGATTTCTTAGGTCCACTATTTTCCAGCTTATTTTCAATATAAAGCAGCTGATACCAGGCTGCAAATTACAGGAAATATCCAAGAACACTCTGCACACTTTTGAATAAGGCAATAACTGCTGACTATAACAAGCAGGTACTCAGTATCATTTTCTTTATGTTCAGTACCAAACTGGACGTTCTGTACCAAACTGGACTTTCTGGGAAATGTTCTGTGGCCTATTGTGATTTTCCTTAGTTACTTAAACACCACCTCTGGGAATATTTTAAAGTAATCCACCTGGAACTCCCATCAGTAATCCCGCTAACAGTCACATGACCTCCTCATTGGAGGCAAAAAACTGAAAAGTCAGAGGAAAGGTTGATGAAGGTTCATGGCATATTTAAATAAAAAGCAGAGGAAAGAAAGCTGGATTTAAACTCATCCAGAAGTTATGAGTTTATTTCCATCTGGTCAAACACCTGAACCAGATTCTAAAGCTTACAAAGAAATCATAAACTCCACATCATCATCTTCTACCATCCAGTTAAAGGGTTGACAGTTTGATCTCCAGGTTTATCCTCCAGCTGAAACTCTAAAGCAGGGACGTCTAATCTAAATGAGGGAAACCGAGCTGAGCCGGAGTGCTGCTGTGGTCGGAGGATCCAGACTTCCACACAGTCTGCTGATGACTGCGCTCCACCTACAGCTGAGACACTAAATAAAAACCGCAAAGGCAAAGGTGGACTAAAAAAGTGCGTCACTGTGACCTGATTACATCTTCCAGTCATAAAACAACACAAATAATACAACAATCATTTTTTATTTCATCTGCACTATCTGATTGTGGGACTGCACAGGACCGACGTGCTGCTGGGCACTAAGAGCACATCTCTCCAGCTGAGAACAGAAGGACGGACACCAGATGTTCAAAGAAATATTATCAATCATTGGACATCTGTGCTGCTCATAACTTTAAGTGTGTTTGGTCATGATTTCGCTCAGGTTACTCTGACAGCTGAAATGCTGCACAAAGTTGGAGGACTTTCAGACTGGGCTCTGTTCAAAGTGTCCACAAAGTCTTCACTGTGAATTTCATCCACTCATTAGAGCAGTAAAAACACCCAGCAGGAGCTCAGAGGCCGGTATCTCAGTACTGAATGATGCTTCTTCAGAGCGCCGGCTGTGTTTGGACTCTGGTTAAATGACGTGCTTGTTTCGTGAAACTGTGCTCACCACATGATAAAAGCCAAAAAGACCTGAGACAGAATCTGAAAGACGAGCTGATGTCAGTGAGAATCCAGTGATGCAGTAAAGTCTGTTTTCAGTGGACCGAACCTCTGCAGGAGTGATCTGAAAGATAAAGGCGGGCTCACTCACTCCGCCGCACGCCTCAAAGGAAGCTCTCAGGCTCCGGTGAAAGGTGCTGTGAGTGGATGCAGAAAGATCTCAAAGGATTCTGGGAACTTTAGGACAGACGCTGTTTATTCATGGCCCGTAAAATGGTGTGTGGACAGGAAATGGAACGTCCACTGACTGTAAAGATGCCACTTTATATCCACTACGGAAAAACAGGAATGGAGGACTCGGTGCACATTTGACTGCCGGACACTGAGGTCAGTGTCATAGTTTGAGGTTCCAGTAATTCATGTTAAAGTGACCAACATTTAGTTTTTGCTTGAAAGTACAGATCAGCAGCATCTGCACTGTCAGTAATCTGAATGCATCCTTTGTAAGGGGTTACAGATGCAGGTTTATGACCAGAAAGAGTAGCAGAACAAGTCCCGGGGGCAGGAGACAGAACAGCTGGACGGGAGGTTAGAACATCTGAAATGAACAGCAAACAACAAACTGTGAGGACTGGAAATGATCACATGCCGTCTACAAAGACAAATGAAAAAGCCTAGTGAGCTGTGGGCCGTGAGCCAGATGGATGACCACAGTGGAGCATCTCACGGCCCATTTCTGAAAGACAAGAACAAAATCTAATTGTTTCTAAATGTGAATCCTCACATCATCCTCAAAGGCCTGGAAAAGCGCTTTACTCACCCTTCAGCTGGAAACTGCAGTCTTAAAGTACATCTCAGCCCAAGAACAACTTTCAAACTTTTCACTGCTGTCAGGCAGTCTATCATCATTTCGTCTGCAATAACACCGGAATAAATGTTGACGTGATATAAAAACATCATATCGGTGATACAGTGATGCACACGAGATGAGCCCAGACATGTCTGACGGCGAGAGCTGCGCATCGATGTGACGGGAAGAGCAAACGGTGGGCGGACGTTACTGATGTGGACACTCGGTGGAAAAGCTCACCCAGCACACAACATGGCAGGTAGGAAATGTTTCTTAGTTTTATTCTGCCCCGCTGAATATCACGCCTTTGCTGCTGGGACATTTCAGACCAAATGAAATAACATCCCTTAACGGTCTTCATCCCTCCAACAGAAGACTAGAACTTCTGTCCATGTGTTATTCAATAGTTTGTTTCTGTGGCTGACAGTTAGCAGGTCACACAGGCTATCATTCTGGTTCTGAATATTCGGAGAAAACAGGCCAAAAGAAATAAATCCAACAGTCTGGAGGAGAGAAAAAAAACAAACCAGCTCTACAGTCACCGATCGCTGAAGGAAAATTAAGAGAACTGGAGAAGAGTTTCTGCCCTTTCATGCAGTCAAATATCTAACAGCACTGAGACCTCAAGGCAGAACACACTGTGTAGACCTAAGCAGCCTGGGAATGCCTCAGATCCCCAAAGAAGAGTTAGAGGACATCAATATAAAGGACATCTGAGCTCCACTTTCACTCAGCTGAAACGATGACTGTTGGGTGACATGTGGAGAATGATGCGACTTTAGGCTGAACTGATGACAATATTTCACCAGAAAATAGTTCAGCATGTAACTTCATTCCTCCATTCAAGAGGAGAATATGAATCTAATGTTATTAAAGTAACAAAGTAAGCAGATTTAAAAGTACGTTCAGACACGACATCCTGGACAGGTTACAGGTCTGTCGCAGGGCCGAGACCAATACGTCCAGTATCACATCCATCAAAAGATTAAAAAGCAATCTGCTCACAATAACAGCATCACTTTAACCAGTCAGGTATTTCTTTTCATGTAAAACCATTTAGCCTACTACGTGAAAAATACAGCCCTCAGAGATTACAGCCAAGCCTTTTACTTCTTTAATGCTTCTCCCAGCCTTCCTTTCAGATACGCCTTTGTCCTGCACAGAACTGTCAGTCTGTTCTGAGGCTACAACTGAGCCCACAGAGGCTGATGATGCACAGCCCCAACTACCCACATGCAGTGCTGCTTCTTTAACAGTTTTCATCTGTGATAACAGAATATGAAATGTTTCTAATGCCCAAACATCCAAATATTAACACATATTACACAGAGAGGACACGGCACTTCAAAAATCCTGCCCCCCCCCCCCCCCCCCCCCCCCAACCGAGGCATTCCAAGGCCGTCCAAGAGATATAATCTCTCCAGATTTTCCTGGGTCTGCCCCGGGGCCTCCTCCCGATAGAACATCCCCGGAACACCTCACCCAAGAGGTGCCCAGGAGGCATCCTAATCAAATGCTCAAAACACCTCAACTGGCTCCTTTCAATGTGGAGACCCAATGGCTCTACTCTGAGCCCCTCCTGAACAGCTCCATTCCTCACTCTATCTCTAAGGGAGAAGCCATCCACCCTTCGGAGGAAGCTCATTTCCACCACTTGTATCCGTGACCTTATTCTTTCGGTCACTACCCAGAGTTCGTAACCATAAGTGAGGGTAGGGATTTAGACTGACCAGTAAATCAATAGCTTTGCTTTTATGCTCAGCTCCCTCCTGAACAGAAATCTATGGATTGTCCCACCCCTGCAACCAACGAGCCAATAGGCAGCCGAACAAGAAGAAAGTGAGCCAATCGCGTTGTTGCAATGTTGCAGAGATTCATGACAGTTTGAACTCTGCGGTTTCGGCTTATCGTGGTAAAGATGGACATAAGTGCACTTACTGTTTTTCTTGGCTTATTGATTTTGTGCTGTGAATCAGAACGGGATTCATTCCAGAGGCGTGACCGCGCTGTCGCTGAGCTGATTACGAAGCCGTAATGTCGTATAAACTCTGTGCAGGTATAGCAAAAGAATGACGGGTTTTAAATCTTACTTTGGGATTTTCTGAGATGTGACTTGTGTTTCCCAGAGAAATTAAAGTTGTAATTCATCAGAATAACTGCTCCTTTTACCAAAATCACTGAGAAACAAGAACTTAACAGAAAAAATGTTTGTGCTGATTACTGAAAATGTGCCTCTGTACGCCCACACAGATACTCTATTAATCATTAGCCAAAAAAAAAAAAAAAACAGTCATGATTAATTCCATTAATCACTGATTGGTATTTAGATTTGATCAGTTTTATGCATAAACATGAAATAGATATAAAAACAAAAACAGGGCCAGTTTTAGTTGAGCCCAAACTTCTGAACATCAGTGTCCATGTTGTGCTACTTGCTCCATTTGAGCCATTAAGCATGCTGCTGTGATGTCTATTTAAGAGGCTATTAAAAGCATTAAAGGGAGGAACGTACTGAATGTAATTTTCTTAAGTGGACGTGAGTAATGCCAGGTACCAACATGTGGTGGTACGAAGTGCACATGATCTCCATCAGTCTGAAACACGCTGAGCGCAGCGTCTCCTTTAACTCTCTCCCTCCATTTATTCACCTCCCTGCTTTTCTTCCTCCACACAGCCACCCTCCCACTTGATGGATTTCGATTTGTCTCCACCACCCCCCCCGACTCGCCCTGCAATCAGACAGATCCTCTTTCAGCTGAGGAGAGGTAGCACCCCGCTCTGGGCTGTGATATTGGCTCGTTGGAGAGCTGCCATGTTGATCTGCAGTGAGACATTACAACCACTACACGGTATGTGCAGGAATACGGAGGAGGGGCAGACAGACGGATGTGTGGATGGCTGAAAGCAGACTAAACAGAGAACGTTAGAACAATGACACCATAAACTGAAGCAGATAATCAAAGAACACGCAGAACGAAGCACACATGCAGAGACAGAGGTGGAGAGCATGCTTTCTTTGAGGATTACAGAAACCTCCGGCCCGGTATTCACCAGCAGCCAGAAGACGTTAACGCTCTGCAGATCAGATCAGGCTCAGCTCTGTCTCTGCTTTAAACTGCCCCACAAAGTCTCACTTCTCAGTTTAACTTATCCACTGAGCCATTTTATTAACTGTTTATCCCATAGATGCTGGGCTGGAGCCAATCGCAACCGTCAGGTCACCCTCCACCACCGGGTACAGAAGCCTACATGAGCCTGGGTGGAGCTGCTGTGGATGCAGATCACGGTACTAGCAGCAAATATTCAAATGAGAACTCTGAAGGCCCAAGATTTCCACGTGAACATCAGCTGAACACAGAAATTCGAGGGGTGAAGGGCGATGTCCCCGAGGTCCAATTTAACAATCGTTGTGGCTGCAGGCATGCCACAGGTACGCACAAGGTGTCCTTCAGCATCAGCGAAACCGTCAGTCATCCCGACTAAGGATGGCTATTGTTTCTGAGTAACAGTCACCAAGTAAACCACTAAAAAACTAAACCACCAGCTCTTTAATTTCTCTGACAGAATCTTCCTGAAGGGATTAATAAAGTTTAATCTAAAACTGAAGAAGGACGTGTGCCAACCACCGGGCACTGGACCGCTACAAACCGGTAAACCAAAAGGAGGTCCAGGGTAAAACTAGCCCGGCACGGGGGCGGGGCCCAATCATCGAACAACAGTCATGGGTGCAGGTTCACCTCACAGGCTGAGCAGGTGACATATGGCAAAATGTAGCCCCCACCCACAACTCTGTCTCGTCTTCACTGCATCATCCTCCAGTGAAGGAGGAAGCTAAAAATATACTGAAGAACAGTTGCTGCCAATAAAAATCCGACAATATTTTTACTCATCCCTACTTCCACCTCACCATTTTCCAACACAGGAAGTTACAGTTGTGAAATTAGCCCAAAAAAATCATGACTGATGACTCCATTAATCACTGATTGGCATTTACATTATATCAGTTTCAACCCCAAACCGCAAAGTTCCATTAACGCTGAGTCGTTTAAACCTGCGACTGAAAGCAAGAGTAAAACTGCAGAACACAACGACACACAACTCCTAACAATAAACCCTGACTTATGCAGCGTGCGCCCGGCGGCCTCACGCCGACCGTGCAGGTCGGTAAAACACGACTGTGATGTCATGGCAACCAAGACTGCATCAAACAAATCAATGCCTCCTGTTTAACGGCGAACCCTGCAGTGAGAATGTGACGAACAAAACGTGTTTTACTGCTCACACGGACACACAAACCAGTTCTTTAGTTTTTATTTCTGAAAAATGCTCAGTCTGCGTGATTGTCATAGAAGATTCAGATTCAGCTGATCCAGAGACAGCTGGCTACCCTCCACACCTGCTGTGACCGATCGATTGGTTTTTCCGCCACTTTAAAATTGGCTCTGAGAGTTTGTAAAAACATTTTTAGATTCATTGAAGTCTTTGTATGTGCATCTGTCGCACAGGACACACTGAGGAGTCCTGCACTGTGTCGTGCTGAATGCTGCGTCAGTGTGTGTGCTGTTTTTGAAGTGTTTGGAGGTTTATCGACACACAGAAACAGGTCGATTTGTTCTCGGCGCTGCAGTCAAGTCATCTTCAATAAATCCACCTCTTGAAACTGAAATTGAAACATGAAATAGTTTTCTCTGCAGATGCAGAGCGGGGCTTTAATGAGCTGCTGAAGTGGGCTCGCTCCAATAAAAGAGGCTTTGTTGTGTGTGACTGTTACCTGCCTGCTGGATTACACAGTGCTGAATATTTTAAGGTGGCTCAGTCTGCCGCCACTGCCATTGTCTGCTTTTGGCAGCTTGAAGAAGTTCTTTGTTCTCGAGCTTTTTGTTCATCACTGTGTTTGGTTGTGCGCGTCTGTGTGGCAGGAAGGAGGTTTTAAATGTGCTGTTTAATAAATTTAAGAAAGAATGAGGTAAAGTGTTCACACACCATTTGAAAAAGCAAAATCAGCTCTTAAAGACCTCAATAAATAAACTTAAAGACTTAAAGATGTCATAGTCAGAAGGGTTTATCATAATCAGGTTTTTATAAAGAAGTGTGCTTCAAACTGTGTGCTTTCTGCAGCTGGAATCAGACTTTCTCTGGGTGGAAATGTGCAGACTCGGCTGATGTGAGTCTGAGTGCAGCTCACAGTTTGTGAGGAGGTCCAGCCAGACCTGCTGAACCAAAGATCTTTGCTGCACTGTCAGAGCTCGTGTATGCGTGTGTGTGCACACATCTGTATCAGTGTAAAGGTCATCCTTTTACCCACACTACAGACGTCCGCTCATTAACACTGACTCCTACACACACTGTGCTCCGGGTGAGTCTAAGCAGAGACTGTTATCTGCTGTACACAACTGTTTATTCAATATTCTGCAGGAAAAGCTGTGCTTTTTCTCGCTGAGGACTCGTTTTATTCCAGCTGTGCTTTGCTGCACCGTCATTCATTATCTGCTGGTGCAGCAGCCTGAAGGTAAAGGCTCGCTGCACATTGTCAGCAAAATTAGGCAAAAACTACCAGGATGGATATGATGAATCTTGGTGAAGAGGTGGAGCAAGGCTAAAATAAGAAGCCATTAAATTTGTGTGCTGATCTGGATCACTGAAATGGTGAAATAAGATGCTGACCTTGGCGGAGGCTGTCCTCTCTGTTACTCTGGTTGTAGCTGTTACTGTAGCTAATACATGAATGTATTCTCAAACCTGCTCATATTAAACAGCATCATGGTATGAAGTATTCATCCATTCTCCTGCCCTTGGGTGGAGTTGCCTCACAGTACTGGCAGGCTAAGCAGGGTATCCAAGATGATCTTCTCTCCCATTGCTTTCATGCTCTTCCTGTGGGATCCTCAGATGCTCCCAGGCCACATATAGAATCTCTCCACTCAGATTTGAGTCTACCTTGGACTCAGGCAGTGGCATAAAAGTGGGTATGCACTATATACAGTGCATAGGGGCGCCTCACAAGATGGAGGTGCCAAAACGATGCGGCAAAATTATTTCTCTAGTCTGCATTTTCTGTACTTAACAGCTGTGCATATGATATGATCAATAACAGGTCGCCCCCCCCTATATACACACACACACATTTTTTTTGTTTGTCATTGATGTAAAATAAAAGCCTGTAATAGAAGTCCATGAATAAGTGAGATCTGCACGCATGAACACAGTTAACCTTGGGAGGGTGTGTGTGTGTGTGTGTGTGTGTGTGTGTGTGTGTGTGTGTGTGTGTGTGTGTGTGGGGGGGGGGGTCTAAAATTGTGTCCATACACCTCAGAAAGTAGCTGCGGTCCTGGTGGCAGACGTATCAAAGGTATTCTGCAGATTTTGCAAGTGTGAACTATGCACTCATCTGCGCTGATTTAATTCAACATGCTAATACCGAGAAGCACACCCAAAAAAAACTGTGCACCCTTCTCTTCTATGAGGCTAAGAAACATGGGTTTCACTGAGCTATGCGGCCTCAGTTTTACACAGTGTGGTGGGTTGCTAGTTGGGTTAGGGTTAGGGTTAGGGGTTAGCTAGTTGCAAGCTAGTTCCAGTCAGTGTTCTAGACGACCTGATCAATGCGTGATAGTTCAGTTTATCTGAAAATCACAGGCACAAACTTCATTTTCTAAAAATGATCACCTGCGTCTTTTGTAAAGAGAAACTGGACACATTAAGAGACTATGTACTACATTGCAGAGGAATGAGCCTCTTTGTCTTTTCAAATGTGTTGGCGCCAACTGTAGTCAAGCATGTACAACCTAACCTGCTTTCAAGGGCCATTTTTATCGTGTGCATAATGTACCTGCCCGGCGTGCTACCACCGTTGTTGTCGATTTAAAATGCGCAGTTGCATTATGTGCCCGCCATTTTCACGCGGTGAAGGGCAGGTGTTGTGCCAAAAAGGTGATAGGCTGCCAGAAATCGATGGCGGGCCGCTGGAACGCGCAACTCCTAAATGCTACAGCGCCTAGCTTAAAGCGCGAACCGTAACCAGCTGCTCATTTCGGGATTAAACTGACATAACATGCAAATAACTAGAACTTTTATAAGGTAAAGGTATGTATGAATGTGTATATATGAGCTTTAGTGTGTCTTTAAACTGAAAGATGTCGACGTGATTTGCAGTTTATAGCCCAGTCACAAATTAAAGAATATAATTTATACATCTCTATTTACCTTGGTTCAAAGACTGCAGATTTTGTAGGTAAATAAAGACCCCATGCTCAACTAATGACTTTGTACTGTTTCTGAAAGCAACAATTGAGAGCAAGGAGTTTAACAGCATTGCTGCCTCACAGTTAGAATACCATCTGGAAGGCCTGGGTTCAATTCCACCTTGGCCCAGGCCCCTCCCTCCCAAGGGAGTTTGCATGTTCTCCCCGTGTCTGCGTGGGTTTTCTCCGGGTACTCCAAAGACATGCACTTACTGGGTGTTGTCTGTCTCTCTGTGTTGGCCCTGCGACAGGGTGTACCCTGCCTCTTGCCTTATGTCAGCTGAGATAGACTCCAGCCCCCCCCCATGACCCTGAACGTGACCCTAAGCAGAAGTGAATGGATGGATGGAGTTTAACAGCTGCCAAAAACTGATTGCAGTTCATAAGCCTCATATGAGACAGGTTATACACACCCTTTATAATAGCAGAAATTACTGTAAAGGGACTATAAGAGCCATATACAGCTTAGTGGTGTTACAGTAGACATATGGTGTTGCATGTTTACATGTAGGATTACAGCAGGCACTCGAGTCACGTGGGAGGTGTTAAATGAATGGGTAAGAAATATAATGACCTGGTCACCGATGTGGCAGCATGGAGTATCGGTGAGTAGGGGGATAGTATTTGTTGACTGCTTTCTAAGCACTTTTTATGTGCAGGCTAACTGCTTGTATGGAGTGCCAAGAAGTAGCTTGCTTGTGCTCGGGCTTGACTGCAGTGTGGATGGTTAAAACAGGCAAATAAACAACCTAAAGTGCAGTGTTGGAACTGGATTGTTTGTTGGTTAACCAAGAGCGAGTCAGCAGTGCAGTACTCCCTGCTCAGTGGTGTAGAGGCAAAAGGCTCTTTGAGTCGCTACACATCAGGGACGGTGCAACTGATAATATCCAATTTATGGGCTGCCGAAAAGTGATTGGCAAACGACAGCAAGTAGTTTGAGAGTGTTTGCAGATAAGTCAGCATCTTCCAAGGAAACTCCTGGTGCCTGTGGGGATCTGCTAGTGACCAAATCAACCACAAGGAGGTTTGTTGTGCAGCACCCACTCTGTGCCGATTTCATGCTAGCAACAACTTCCAGCAATCACTTGCCAACCAGTCAGAGAATAAACATTTTTTCCCATTTTAGTGAGCAGAGGTACAAGAGGCGTCACACACAAAACAAAACTACACAGTGTTCATTGTTATGCTGATGGTGTAAAAGTTCAGCTTTTAAATGCACAAATTATAACAGCGCGGAGGTAGTGAAAAACATAAGACCTACTTCCTGCTTCAGTTTAATTGGATTAGAAATTTCAAATCACAATACCCTCATTCAGATTTAAAAGTTTAAAAATCTGGTACTAATCTATACCTGTTTTTTAAAACAAACATTTAGCATAAATATTTGTTACAATTCCTTACACAAATATTGCACAAGCTCTTTAATCAAAATTTTTAAAACTAAAATATAATAATTGTTATTCATGAATTCTCAGATTTACTGTTTTACAAAAGAAACAAAGATAGTAAAGCACATAATTATTAGTTTTTGACTGAGATGCTAAACTACAGTTATTTGCTTGTATTCCTGAACATGAGTTTTTGTGGTTGAATGTTACTCTGGATTAATTTCAGACTTCTCACAGGAGTCCATCATACCGGCTCAAATTTGGGTATAAAAATGTGAAATCAGTTTGTTATTGGCCTTTTAAATAACACTAAGCTTTTGGCAGATTTTTTAAATATTTGAGTGGTTTAGGTTATTTCAGAGACACTCAAATTCTGTAAACTTTATTATTTCATTTACAGGAATAACAATGAAAATACTTAATGCCCCCCTTTCTTTGTTTTCAGATTTACATTTGTGGCGACAGCCCCCACATTGGACCAGGAGTCATTGCCTATGCAGATCATGTCTATGCTGTAAGTACAAATCAAATCTATGATGTGCTTTGATGAGCAGGACTTTACACGGGTTAGGCTAACGCACAATTTTGCTAACTTAATTTTGTTTTTATTATCTCTCAGATTTCAGTTGCATTTAATCATTTTACTCATCAATTTACTTTTAGGTTGGTGGCTTTGAATGGATCCAATGTTCTGCGCAGCGCCGAGGTTTATAACCCACACACTAATGCATGGAACCCTGCGTCCTCCATGTTGAACCCCTGCAGCAGCTTTGGAGCACTGAAGTAATCAGTGACTGCCTCATTGTTGCCGAGGGCTTAAATGACTTCATCACCACTTTCTACGTCGAGTACTACGATGCTTTAACCAACGAGTGGTCTGCAGCCGTGACGTGGGGATTTTCTGTGGTGCCCTGAGCTGTTGTGTGGTGTCTGGACTGGACTGAGTGCACTGTGCCACGATGTCCATCTGAGACTATCAGGACTCTAACATGAAGGACTGAAATAAAGCTTAGAGCATCAAACTGTGGGTGAACCGGACGCTTTTTTTCTAGATATTTCCAAAACTTTCAGTCTTTGTGAGTTTCATGTTCGGTGAGGAGAGTACGCCCAACAGAAACCTTTCATCCAGAGACCATTGCAACTATAACCCACATAAATGTTAAAAATTGAACAACGTCAGTTCACAAATCTGACACTGGCTGCTATTCACCTTCTTCTGTATGGTATGGCTACACAGCAGCCACACTGTACTTTACAGCAGTGTTTTTCAACCAGTGTGCCGCGGCACACTAGTGTACCGTGGGAAATTATCCAGTTTCACCTAATATGCCACGAGTGTCTGTGCTGTAATAGTGACTGGGAGCATAATCATGTAATACTCTTACATATCACTAGACTAGATAGCAGCAGGTAGCGAATTGCATTGTACATAGAGACAAGAAAATTAAGCCGTGTTTCGATACGGAACGACTCGCCGCGATTTGACGGCATCTCCATTAGAATCAGGAACACTTTGCCGGTCCTTTTTTCCGTACTCACTCACCCGAGGTTCTAAGCGATCCGAGGAGATACAAAAATATGACGCGGAGTACAGCATGCCACCGATTGGCCAGGGAGTATCGTCACTAGCGAAGGCATGAGAGCAACTCCTTTACCACAATCATCGCCGCTACTAGCCGGTTAGCACAGAGCCTGAGGCGGTTGTTTCTAAAAGCTGAGAAACTGCACTTCACAACCAACATAGGGGATTATTACGGCGTTATTACGCTAATTGTTGCCGTAACTCCGCGAACGGTGGCACTTTTGAAGTACACTGAGCCGATTATGACATGTTCTGTTATAGGGTTATAGTTAACAATGATAACCTTCATCCATGAAAACATGGCATGCTGTCCTCCGCGCCATATTTTTGTATCGTCTCCGATCGCTTAATAAGTTTTTGGCAGCTGTTAAACTCCTTGTTCTCAATTGTTGCTGTGGTGATAACCTTCATCCATGAAAACATGGTACAGGGACTTATGCATGATGATGATATTAAACTGGCATTAGCTGTGAGCTTGCCTCTATCTCATGTATTGTTGTGTTGTGTTATTCCTGGTAATAGAATGCTGTTGGACAGAATTAGAGTTTGCAATACACTGAAGTTTTCTACTATAGGACCACATTGTTGTGGCATTTGTTATGTTCAAGCTGTGTGTTTGAAGTGGAGTTATTAAGTGCACTTTTTATTTGAAAGAAGATATATATTATATGATAAAGTTCTTTTTTGTGTTTATTTGATTCCTATTCAAGACACTTTGATAAGAATGACTATATTGTTAATATAGGCTACAGAGTATCATTTTTTAACATTTTTGGCTGGTGGTGTGCCTCGTGATTTTTTTCCATGAAAAAAATGTACCTTGGCTCAAAAAAGGTTGAAAAACAATGCTTTACAGGACTTGTACACAATAGGATGACAAGATCCCAACAAACTAAATGTGGGACACAAACAGTATTTGTGTGGAACAATGTGGGATCTATTAGCAACCTGTCTGCAGACGGTGGCAACTCTTTTGCTTAACAAACATAATCAGAATAAAAGAAAGCTGACGTTTGTGGTCTCTTTATATGCTCCCACATTCTCAGTCATTTCACTGTTATTTTAGCTGCTCTTCTGTCTGGTAACAGTTGTTTACTTTGGATGTACCATATCGATAGATTTCATACCTTTTTTTCCAGACGTATCTGACAATTTTAGCAATATTTAGCCAATTATGAAACATACTGTTATTTCACACCATATTTTCTCATGTGCAAAAGAGAAATATACTTCTAGCAAAAAAAGACAAAATTCTATTTCTCACTATATATATATATATATATATATATATATATATATATAGTGAGCAGCTACCTACCTAGATGGCTGGGGCAGCCACGTAGCCTATGCAGCATTGCTCTGTATGGGAATACCAACAAACTAAGGCTTCCCTTCAGTTCTGTCAGGGAGTTCATCCTCACAGGAGTCCATCATACCGGCTCAAATTTGGGTATAAAAATGTGAAATCAGTTTGTTATTGGCCTTTTAAATAACACTAAGCTTTTGGCAGATTTTTTAAATATTTGAGTGGTTTAGGTTATTTCAGAGACACTCAAATTCTGTAAACTTTATTATTTCATTTACAGGAATAACAATGAAAATACTTAATGCCCCCCTTTCTTTGTTTTCAGATTTACATTTGTGGCGACAGCCCCTACATTGGACCAGGAGTCATTGCCTATGCAGATCATGTCTATGCTGTAAGTACAAATCAAATCTATGATGTGCTTTGATGAGCAGGACTTTACACGGGTTAGGCTAACGCACAATTTTGCTAACTTAATTTTGTTTTTATTAACTCTCAGATTTCAGTTGCATTTAATCATTTTACTCATCAATTTACTTTTAGGTTGGTGGCTTTGAATGGATCCAATGTTCTGCGCAGCGCCGAGGTTTATAACCCACACACTAATGCATGGAACCCTGCGTCCTCCATGTTGAACCCCTGCAGCAGCTTTGGAGCACTGAAGTAATCAGTGACTGCCTCATTGTTGCCGAGGGCTTAAATGACTTCATCACCACTTTCTACGTCGAGTACTACGATGCTTTAACCAACGAGTGGTCTGCAGTCGTGACGTGGGGATTTTCTGTGGTGCCCTGAGCTGTTGTGTGGTGTCTGGACTGGACTGAGTGCACTGTGCCACGATGTCCATCTGAGACTATCAGGACTCTAACATGAAGGACTGAAATAAAGCTTAGAGCATCAAACTGTGGGTGAACCGGACGCTTTTTTTCTAGATATTTCCATTCATTCATTCATTCATTCAAGAGAACAGTTACAGTAGAGGGACTCGAGACAGCAAAGTGTCAGGAGCTGCTGATGTAACCAGCGGTAGTTTGAGTTCAATACTGTAAGAGTTTATGTGTCATAATGGATGCAAAGTATGTTAAGATCATCTTGTGGGAAGGATGATTCAGTTGTACGACTGTTTTACGACAGTCAACTTGGAAGTTAATCCTGGCGGGAGGGGCTAAGAGCTCACTTGGTCTGTGAGTCGCACAGAGCGAACTTGTGTGAGCCGCTGTAGCATTTCACATGCAACAACTTAAAGCTTCATATTCATCATCCTGCCAATGTGGAGACGTTTGTTTTGGGTTTCCCAGAGGAACGGTCGTCTTGCCCAGCCGGGGCTACGAAGGAGAGGGAGCGGCTACGTTCACGTGAGCCTCGGGATCACCACATATTTGGAATCAAGTACCCACAGACACACTTCACACATATAGAGCTCTATTTTCTTTTATTGCTGGCCAGCCTTTTTATTTAATTCATAGACTACTCCGAGCGTTTACTGGAGTGTGTTTGGAGACCCACGCTTTTATTATGGATTATATGAACATTGGTGCTTTGCAGGGGTGCAGTTATATACACAACCCCCAACCCAACCCACCCCACGTGCACACACACACCAGGGTTCTAGCCAGAAATTTCATCTGCACATTTTAACTTCCGTACTGCAGTTTTTCTCTATGTCACATGTGTCAGACTCAAGGCCTGCGGGCTACTTCCGGCCCACGATCTAATTTTATACGGCCAGCAAGATGATTTCATACAGCTATTATTAATAGCCAGTGTGTAAATGTGCTCCCACCACTTATACTACAAATCCCACTCATTGCAACAGCTGCCGGCAGGCCAAGAACTGTGCACCAGTTTTGCGTATTGCCAACTGATCAGTGATCAGCGGATAAAACATCAGTCAGCACTTTTTACAGTGACACAGGTGCGATGAGCTGCCTCAGGAAATCTGTCAGTTCATAGAAAGTGAAGGAAACGGCACCAAACAATCGCACAAACCAAACCAAACCACAATAGTGTGATTACCACCAGATTGTGATTATAGTGATCGTTCTGGTGGCTACAGCTGATGTAAGGAAAAAAATAACAGCTGACATTCTCTGCACAGAGAGTAAAACCACACAGACAGTGGAGGCGTGGAAAAAACTTGTCAGCGATGATCCACTCCTGTTAAATCATGCCTGAAATTTTCATTTGATCTTCGTTTTTCTTCTTACTTCTCATTCATGCTGGGTGTCATTTCGATTTCTGTAGCCGCGAAATCAAGTGCGCGCATGACCTTAGGGACACCAAACGTGCACACTGTGAACTTTCCCTGCTGTGGTAGATTGTAAATTGCAGTGAAATAATTCAGGCGCAAGCAGCGATAAAAGCAGCGATCTAGCCGGTGAGGAGTCCGCGGGGCTCCTGTTTGCTAAATGCAGAGACAGCAGAGCTCTGAAAGTGAAGGTGAAATCCTCAGCCCGACTAAAGGGCGTCTCAGACCAGCGCTAGCTGAACACTGCGCGTGCACACACACACACACCATCCGCATCCTCTCAACATTTACTGTGTTCATGTGTGCAGATCACTTATTCATGGACTTATAAAATACAAGACTTCTATGACATAACTTACGACTGTCTTGGGGACAGGAGGACGGGAGGTGAAGGAGCGCAGGGGCGCCTAATCAGCGCCGCGCCTCTGTTATTGATCATGTCATAGACACAGCTGTTAAATACAGAAAATGCAACTACAGAAATAGTTTCCCACATCGTTTTGGCACCCCCCCTCTCTTGTGCGGCGCCCCTATGCATTGCATATAGTGCATACCCCCTTTTTGCGCCACTGGTGCTTTGAACTGCAAAACTGAGAAAGAGACTCTATGTTTGTGGGGTATACTATGTGCCTCATAGTTTGACACATGCTGTGTTAGTGAGAGTGTTGTAATTAAAAATATGATCTGTATTTTCTTTCTTTCTTTCTTTTGTTATTTGTAAGTGGTATACAATTTTATTTCAGGCATACCCGCTTAGCGGTGAATTTATGTTATGGTTAGAGTTAAGTTTCCTTTCAAATCATAAATGCATGGCAGATGTGTGTAAAGGGATGACATTCTGCAGCTGTTTGTGATGCATGCTTCAGTCCAAAACAAAAGATTTAGGTATTGGACAAGGATGGTACATTGCCATCGACCCTAAATAAATTCCATCCTGTTGTTACAGATATGATTTCAGCTTTCATTCATTAATAAGCTGATATACCGGTTACACTAACATTGTGAGGACAGGGAGGAAGTGGAAGGCAGGAGAGGCAGTACAGCAGGCAGAGGCTCGCTTGCAGCACAAGGTGCTTCTTGGGGGGGGTATCATCAATTAAACTCAGTCGGTGGGAAGGAAAGGCGCAGACTGTTGTGGAGGAGATGCACGCCGCTGTGGAGGAGGAGCGTGGACCAGTGCAGTGGCCATGCGACAGCAAGGGTCTTGGACAAGGTGGGAGCAGACGATGGAGCGGAAAGTGACCTGACAGGACGCCCAGAGAGGATTAAGTTCCTGATATTTGGGGCAGTGGTGCAAAAAGGGGGTACGCACCAGGGTTATTATAGTTAACGAAAACGAAGTGAACAAACGTTAACTGAAATAAAATAAAAACGACAATTAAAAGGAAAAAAACAGTAACTAACTAAAACTGTATTGTGAGTTTAAAAAACTAACTAAAATCATAGATAAAATGACCTTTTTCTTGTTTGTCATTTTATTTAAAAGCCTTTGGATGGATCATTTTTCCGCTCTCCGAGTTTAAGCCGGGAGCACCGTCGGGCAGCTGTGTGCGTGCGTGTGCACGAGAAAGTGGCAGAGTCGCTCTGAACTACGATGTAACCTGACGTTCACCTCTGGAGACATGTGACTACTTGCCGGGTCCACGCAGCCGCAACGCTGTGATTAACCTGTTTAGTCCTTGTGCGTTTCCGGCTGCTTTATCAGTGAGAGAATAACAATCAGGACTAATAATCAAAGCATCAAT
Source organism: Archocentrus centrarchus (assembly GCF_007364275.1). NCBI lineage: Eukaryota > Metazoa > Chordata > Actinopteri > Cichliformes > Cichlidae > Archocentrus > Archocentrus centrarchus. Next base: position 4,221,881 of record NW_022060258.1, read on the forward strand.
ATAAGGACTCACAAATGTCAGCAAATTCCTGGAGGGAGCTGCTGAAACTATCGGAATGGACGTGAGGAAATGAAGAAAGTGTAAAAACAGGAACAAATATGTTTGCAGCCAAAAAACTGAGCACAAAGAGCGAGGACCAAAAAAAAGTCCCAGCTGGCACCGCATATAAAACACCTGCAAACAAACGCAAGCTAATGAACACACAATCCAGCTACACAAGCAGAAATGTGGCAACTTCATTGTGTGCAAAGGCCGCAAAGACCCTGCAAGTCTAATTAAAGCATCTAACCAAGCTAGCTCCAAAACAGAAGCAGCATCAGGTGGTGAGAACATCAGGATGCAGCTGGGTTTGACCTTTGACTCCTTCAAGGAGTTTGTTTTTGTCAAACACCATATGTAGGTGTTGTTACTCTACTGCACTGATGCTGAACTTTATTGTAGAGTTTATTGAGTTTGGGAGTTCATGTTTTTCTTTGTTTCTCCCTGTTGATGTTCATGTGTGTCCTTAATATTACACACATTTAGCATGCAGTGCTGCTGTCTGTGAACAGCTGGTTGTTGAATAAATTTCTTTAAACTGTATCTTTGGTTGAGTTTTTATTACACAATAGTCACTCTTGTAACTTGAATCTTGCACCTGTTTAAGTATGAAAACTAAAACTGAAACTAACGAAACTAAACTGAAACTAAGCAATAAACCAAAAACAAAAACTAATAAAAATCAGCACCCCCCCCCCCCCCCCCCCCCAAAAAAAGGCAAAAAAGAAAAAAGAAAGCTCTCCGGGGCACGAAACAGAAAATGGATAAAAATGTTGTTGGGGGTGCCTGGGTGGCTTAGTGGTGAAGCCGGCGACCACATATATATGCCGCGGTGTGGGCGGCGCGGGTTCACGTCCCAGCCTGTCGCCAATTTACCCGCGTGTCTTCCCCTGTATCTTTCCCCCATTTCCTGTCTCTGTCCACTGCTAGCAAAAGCCGCTGTGGCCAAAAATGCAAAAAAAAAAATGTTGGGATGAAAAAACTTTCCAAGTGGTTTAAAGACAGTCGGTAAGTTTTGTCACAGAAGTCTTGTATTTTATAAGTCCATGAATAAGTGAGATCTGCACACATAACCACAGTAAATGTAGAGAGGGTGCGGACAGTGCATTGTGTGTGTGTGTGTGTGTGTGTGTTTACCCATTATAAAGGAAGAGTGTTTGTCCTTTGTAGGTTTTGGGCCCTTTAATTACAGACTTTGAACAAATGTGCTGAGCATCTGCAGCAGCTCAGCAAACACGATGTACAAACTCTGTTCCTCATTCCAGTTTCTCTTCTTTGTAGCTTCTAATTGGGTAAATAAATCTGCTGCACAGCGTGAACTGTTTGATGATAATGAGACATACATTACCATCTCTTGTCCTCTCGCTCTCAAACGCTTTGCTGCTGTCTCATCCATAAAACATCTAGAGCTGGAGGATTTAACTGCTTCCACCAACACACACACTTCACACAGCAATCCCTGAACATCGGCAGGAAGCCTGCCCGCGGCGACTGGCCTGTAACATCGATGTTAGCGTGCACGTGAGTCTCATCAGCTGACAGCAGCTGAGTGAAGCTCCGAGCTCGGCCTGTGTTTTTTTAACCTCTGTCACTTTTCATTTATCTGAAAATGGAGGAAGTCAAAAAGGTTTTTGCTGATCTGACAGAAACAAACCATCTGCCCACAGAAATGATGCCAGGAAGCTGCTGCTGCTCTCCCAGTCCTGCTTCATGCTTCAGGGTTTATATAAATATAAAATATGCTACATTAATTATTAATATAACATATATATCACATGTTGCACTGACAGAGGTGCAGCCCCAGAACACAGACGTTACTGAGGGTAACTACAACAGCAAGCTGCTGTGGGACTGACTTCATGAACACATAAACTCATCTCCGTCTCACCACCTTCATTATAGAGCTGCACCCTTCTGCCCCCTCTGCTCACTGGCACATCATCATGAAGGTCAGAGGTTACTGAGAGGGAAGGAACACACACACTGACACACACTCCCAGCTCAGCTCACTCTGGACCAATTCAAAGCCCACATCACTGCTGACCCACACCCACCTGCTGCTCCACCTTCACATCACTGTAAATACATTCTGGAGATAACTGAACCCCCACATCACAGATCCAGCAGCTGGCTTTGTTGCTCAGATAATTATTTGGCAGGTAAGCAAATAATTATTTAATGAATCATTCAGGAAAGTCTGTGAGATTCACTGTTCCTCCCTCTGCCACTAACACAGTCTATGATCACGTACTGTTTATTCAGGCTGATTTTTCTGTGAATGTTCCTGCAACTGTTTCACAATAAAAGTCTCAAGTGCAGGGATTCTGTCCACTTAAAGAGCTTTTAGTTTGAAATGGATACAGGAAATGTAGAGTTTAGCAGTGCGGCGCAGCTCAAAGCACTGAAATACTGAAATTCAGAGTGCTGCTCAGAGGCCACTGGCAGCTCCAGAGGTGCAGGATGGGAAACCACCTCCTCCCACATTCACGTTACCTTTATTGCCTCTCCAATCGGATTACACTAAGGTGCCGTTTACACGAGACCGTTTTCATTTTGAAACGGTGTCGTTTTGATGCGTTTCGGCCTTGCGTTTACACGACAACGGTGTCGTTTTGATGCGTTTCGGCCTTCTGTTTACACGACAACAGAGTGAAAACGATGTGTTTCAGAAACGGGGTCCAGAGTGGAGCGTTTCAGAAACGCACCGGCTTGCGTTTTCGTGTAAACACTTGAAACCGGGGTGATTTGAAAACGCTCGACTCGCACATGCGCACTATGGTTGCGACGGCCACAGTTTTTCGCGCACGCGCAAACTGATAAACAGTACTCGCGGATTCACGAGTGCTTCTTATGCTTTTCCTGTGTTTTTACCGTTTTGTAATTCAGCGTTGTGTGCAGCAGCGATCCAACCTCATCATCTGTCCACACAAAACCTCTCACATTGGCCGTTTTGTAAGTAATGAACAATTTGCCGCACTACCTACTGTGTCACTCCACGCATGCGCGTCTTGCGTAAACAAACTTTGCAAAGAGAAAACCAACGCCAACTTGTGGCCTGGCATGGGAACTACATCGTTTTCATCGTTTCACATGTCCTCGTGTAAACGCGGATCGTTTCTGAAACGCCATCGTGTAAACGAAAGGCTGAAACGCATCAAAACGACACCGTTTCCAGTGAAAACGGCTTCGTGTAAACGGCACCTAAATGTGAATGTTTTATTCCTAAAGAGGCAGATCGCCCAGCTCGCTCACCACTTAATTAGATACCCCTCGGATTCAGCAGCTGTTAAAGCAAATATCTAATTAGTCATTTACATAGCAGAGGCTCAGTGCATCCAGGCCTGCAGGCATGATGAGAGGAAGCTCGAACCAAGCATCAGAATGAAGGAAAAGGCAAATTAAGTGACTCTGAAAAGAGCAAAGAAAGAGATAATCAGAAAGCACGGCGAGGAGTTAGAGAAGAAGAGCACTCCCTGTTCTCAGGGCAGCAGAGCCTGAGGACTAAGACATTAACTGACAGATGCAGGACGGAGCAGAGGCCAAAGACAGGAAGCAGAGGAGGGATGAGTGAAGGACGATGAAAGCCGTCAGGAAATAGACGCCAGAAAGCCAAACCACTGCACACAAAAAGCCACCAAAGTAACTTCAGCCCTGAAGATAAAGTGTTTTTCAGAGAGTATCAGCTGCAGACCCGAGAGCACCTCCAGTCAGACAAACTGCAGCCCATAAATAAGCATCTGCCCCTCAGCCCCCTCAACACTGCTGCTATAAACGCACAGGTTCACCACCCACTTCATCAGTACGCTCACAGCTGGATTTTTACTTCTGTGTGGCAGCGATGCAGTGGCTCTGAAACATCTCCACAATCAAACACCAAGACAGACGGAGGATCTGAACTGATCCCTGAGGAGCCTCAAACTTCATGTTTTAAAGACACAAAGCTGTCTGTTGGTTTCACTACGAGATCTCACAAACTCGCCTGGAAACGTCAGCAGAAGGAACGCTGACTGACGTTCCGAAAGCCTTCAGTTAGTCCGGAACAGCTGAGAAACGACCCTCCTGCTGGTGTCACTCTGAGACGTTACAGCAACATGAATAATCCGGGCACAACAAACAGCTTTGTGACGTGTTTGTTGGGTTCAAGCATGTCGGAGGCTTTGAAAAAAGACCTTAAAGGGAAGTTTGACTAAAAGCCTGCATGCACAGTGCACCCTGGGACCAGCGCGAAGCGTCTGTCATGGTGTCTCCTCTTAATCACATTAAGACTGTCATCTCCCGCTGGCACCCACCCAGCTCTGATAATTAACAGGGAGAATGAGCACACAGCAGGAAGCAAACCTCCTTCACACGCAGAGGAAGGTCAGTCACACAGGGTTAGGATCTACTCTGACCACAGGAGACCCAGACGCTCAATCTGCCGGCTGCTCCATCACAAACTACCCTCATGGCGCTTTGAAGCTGAGGGACACTGCATGCCCATTGGCTAGCAACAAGACAGTCACAGGAAGCCACGCCCTGAATCCTCCCCTGCTTCCTGCGCCTTTCTGACAGGACCATCATTTCCAACATGAACATGGTGTTTTATTCAGTCAGACCTGAAACCAGCGGCGGAGACCGTGAACTCACCAGGAACCTGAGTTCAGACATCAGCTGATTTCCACACAAACATCTGTACACTCAAACTTCAGTTTACAGCCAGAGGAGTCGCCCCCTGCTGGACATTAGAGAGCGTGCAGGTTCAAGATGCTTCGGTAGACGTGGAAGGTACAGATGTACCTTCCACGTCAGATGTACCTTCCATCTGGGGGGGGGGGGGGGGGGGCAAACTAGTGACCTTTAACAACAGAGACAGACAGCTGTTGGTTTCACATTTCAACAATATCAATTTAACATCCCTCTGATTAATCTGTAGCAGCCATTACGCAGGAAGTCCTTTCATATATACTGACATTACTAAGCCACTGCATCCTAAAGCTCAGCGTCTGTCACTGCTGCGGGGACGACTGATCATCTGTCTCTATGAACCTCCTGTATGAACCTCATTCATTGGATCATGACTCACCTTCTGTTTAATGTCTCTGTTTAAAACCTGCTCATGGGTCAGCCTGTGTTTCCTCTACATGTTGACCTAATGCCTCTGGCAGTGATGTTTGAGGGTAACAAACTCAATCAGGGACTAGAATTTAGTTTTAGTTTATTTGGAGATGCAAAGCTGGAGGTTGATTTTGGGGGGGGGGGGGGGGGGGGGGGGGGGGGGTCGCTGCATTTCTGCTCGTTCAGCTGTTCGATAAATAATCAGCACGTCATCGCTGATTTCAAATTTCACATCAACCCGAGCCGAAGAACCGGCCTGTGTTTGCAGCAGAGGATGCTGCAGATCATTTTCTTCCTGCAGAACGTGACACACTTGCTCACATCACAACACTTCATCGTTTCTGCTTCAGCGGGTTTATTTTAGTTTACTTTGCTAACTGAATGGAATGTTTTCTGGCTACAATAATCACATGACAGATATTTAATATTGACACGTCCCTGCCAGACATAAATCCTCCACATGATGCCACACAATGTGGTCATGGAAACTGCCTGTGTTGCCATGGCAATGGATAAGGATGCCACGGCGACTAGGCCATCCCCTGTGGTGAGCTCCACTACAAGGCCACCAGGCTTTTTCTGTGACTGCATGTCAAAGAGCAGCGAGGAGGCAGGTGATGTTAACACAGACTCACACGTGGATTCAGTCGCGATAATAAAACACCGACACCGTCTTCAGAGACAGACGTGTCTGCAGGGTCCGGCGCTGCGGCGCCTCCGCCTCTCAGTCTGTCAGCTTCAGTCTCAGGCAGCTTCCAAGCTTCTCTGTCTGCATTTCAAGTCAGCAAAGCGTCTCCCTCCGAGTGCGAACAGTGAAGCCGAGCCTGAAGGGACAGAGCGGGACTCTATGGAGAGATCTAACAAAAGCAGCCACGCTGAAAACCGTCCAGAAGGCCACTAAAGGAAGACCTCAAAGATTCTTACATCCCCAAAACACGGGGACGCTGCGTAAAACAGAACACAATGCAGTACACTCAGATTTTATTCACAATAGAACATTCTATCTTTCTGTTCTATTAAAGACTGATTCAAAGTCACAGAGAGATCTACTGCTAATTAATTTCACTGATATCAGACGGGTACTCTGTGTCAGCAGACGCTGAAAATGTCCGAACACGATGTGGAAACAATGAGGAAATGTGACATTTCTGTTAGCTTTGTTGAGCTCTTATTAAACAGATAAACCGAAACCATTCTGATGAGGGAAAATGGTCGAGACCTGCAGTCAGGTCATTGTGCCATAACTGCAACCAGTAAATGAAGGTCATTTCCATCCTTTTCCAATGAGCTGCTGATGACACACATCGTGATTCAAAGTGTGAATCTGCTGAAACTCGGAGCCAGCAGCAGCGTTTAAGTTTGGGCTGTACCTCAGCAGCTGCTAGCACCTCCTCCTTCGGAGCCTGGTTGGACTCGACGGTGTGTTTGAACCATGTTTGTTGTTTCCATCGTTGGTGTGAACAGTTTGCATATTTTGCAGACTGCTGTCCTTTGTTGGAGGTTGTTGAGTAGCTCCTGTTTACTACATCATCATCAGAGGCAGACATGTCTGAGGCTGCCCTCACTCTCAGACATGTCTGGGCTCGTCTTGACGTTGTGGCCCAAAGGCATGGCATGACCATGTCACTGACATCATAACAGGACGTGTCACGTAAACATGTATCCCAGTGTTATGGAAGAGCCCTACTCCTCAGGTGATCCTGCCCATCCTGCTCACTCCCAGTGAAGATCTGAACATCTTCAGCTCTGCCACCTCCAGCTCAGCCTCCTGTCTTTGTGTCAGGGCCACGTCTCCAAACCTTCCATCCCAGCAGGTCTCACTTCCGTCCTGTAAACCTTCCCTTTCAGTCTTGCTGCTCTCCTTCTGTCACAGATCATCACTGACACCCATCTCCACCCACTCCACCCTGCCTGCACTCTATTCTTCTTCTGCACTGTTTATTGCTTTGGATCCAAAGCAGAGAGGAAGAAACACCACTCAGATGTGTTATCAGTCCACAGCATCAGTTATCAGCTGTAATCCCAACATCAGAACATCAACAGTTATGAAAACAGTTCCATGCTGAAGGAAAGGCTCCACAGCACAAAGCAAACAGCCTGAAGGCCAGAGACTTAAAGTGCTTCGCATTCAGCAAACAAAACATGCAAAAGCTCCATGAAATATAAAAGAGTGGCAGTGTGAGGCTGAGTGCTGAGTTTTTGTTCTTTGTGCTGCACTCACAGAGATCTGTGATCATGATAGAAGCCACTGCAGCCCTAAACAGAATTATTCTGAGGTCTAAATAACATTAAAGGCTTGTTTCCAAAGCACGCGCTCAGCCCAACATCCAGCCGATTCAGTCCGAAAGCAGAAACTAAACATTGGTGTGACTGTCCTCAAACGTCCTCAGAGTCACGAGACTTGAGCAGCTGCCGATTAAAAGCTCTCCTGCTGCAGTTTGATCTCCATATAAAAGACGAGCAGAGGCCAAAGCCTCATTTCACCAGTTTAAGCAACGTAATCCAGATCTGCACCAGGATGTAACCGGATTCTTCCTTTGCTCTTGTTTTCTCTGATTTATTTATTTTCCTGTTTTCTTTTGTATTTATCCTTGTCTTAACGTCACTTCCTGCCCCATGTGTTTCCTGCCTCTGAAAGTTGTGATCGGTCATCTCTCAGCATATTCAAGCAGTGAGTCTTTCCCTCTTGCTGTGAGATAGCTACTGAGCCTTCCAGCATTCCTGTTCTCGCATAATCCTGGGAATTCACTGGCTAAGGGTCCTAAGCTGTCTGCTGTGGATTTGTTTGCACAGCTTCAAATCTCCACGGATCATTTCACAGGATTTCTGCACGTTAAAAACAAGTTTATGACTTTTTCAGCACCTGAACAAAGAAACATTTCTGCCTTTTTCACAGCAGAGTAATCCCAGCTCTGACAGCATGTTTGTCTTTCCATGATCTGGCTCGGGAAACACGGATGCTGATGTTTGACTTGTAGGCGTAATGCTGACCTATCAGGGCAGATCTCACCACACCTGCAGAACGTGGTGAAAACTTAATGAAACACCAAAGTTACTGACAGGTCTGTCACCTGTCTGTGGTCCAGGAGGAGCTGACGACTCCACCGGCATCAAACTGACACTTCGTACTTCCTGATTCCAGCCTGCACTCGCCTGCCTGAAATGGCTTCGTCCAAAGTTTCTGCTTCATCCTGTGACTCACCTCAATAATGCATCTCTCTAGCTTCTGCTCGTCTCTTCTGTCTTCACAACACGCAAGAAATGATAATGATACTAAAAACAGTGTAAAATAAAACCCAACAATTCTGATGATATTTGGGATTTGGATGTTTCAGCTTTCTCAAGAAAAAATACATTTTATGACCTTTGCAGTGCTAATTTAGTTGACAAACTATTTTCTTCATAGTTTTTGTCGATGACCCTTTTTTTCATGACGATAACGAGACGATAACTAAATTAAAACTACCTAAAAGGATAAAAACAATAACGAAATTAATTGACACTTTCGTCAACGAATGAAAACGAGACGAAAATGATTGGCGGGGACAAAATCCAATCAGAACTTAATTAATTTTGTGACAGGGTGGAACAAGTTAGGAAATCATCCAATCAAATGCACAATTGTGCAAATTTGCTCTAAACCCGGGAAGACCAACCTAGCCTGTGATTGGTCATTCCTTCTGATAGAACTAAGTGATGTAACCAATGTCAGCAGGGAGAAAGAGAAGAGCCGATGTATGGACACATTTGTCCTTTGAGGTCGTGACAAACCAAACGATGTGTAAACCATGTGGGGCGACTATCTCGGGTAAAAACACGACAAATCTTAAACGACATCTGCAAACCAGTCACCCAGATCTCCATGCAAAGGTCAGCATTTTAATGACATGCAGGGTAAAGTGTTTTTCCCAGTTTGTGTTCAGAGAAAATCTCCACACCGCGGTGGATTAGCCTTTATAATCTTAGTCCTGAACACTGCCCTGTACCTTTCAGAGCGTCCTGCTGTAAAACGCTCGGATTATCTCAGTAAGGTGGTGTTAATGATCAGGTGTGTGGGAAGCAGGTGAAACGCTCATGTTAATATTAATAATAATATTCCATAACTTTGAATAAATGTTTAATTTTGTGTAAGTGTGTATGATGACTAATTCAAGGGAACTGAAGACAAAGCATTTACATTTTACACCCTTTATATTTTAGTCGACTATAATCTTACGATAATTCGTCGACTAAAACTAAAACTATTCAGATGACTAAATTATGACTAAAACTAAATTATAATTTGCTGTCAAAATTAACACTGGACCTTTGTCAGTTTCAGAATCACATTCAGGATCTGCATCTTAACCAACCCACAGTCATCCCTCCTGAACTCTGCGCCCTTTAAAAGCAGTAAAAGTAGAAAACCTTCAATTTATGTAAATATGAGAGCAGTCAGATGAAAAATCATGTTCGTGTTTACAGAAAGAGCAGAATTCATTTTCAGAACAGGAGTTCATAGATTAAATTTGGTCACTCGGCCATAAGCCGTGTTGGAGCTCCTCTGTGCAGCTTCCCTCAGAAACGGACTCTGTGGTTTTCCAGTGATGCTGAGCCCGGATGCTCCCGGTACACCTGACGGGGAATCGCACGCTTTGGTGGCCATGTTAGTCTCCTTCCTCACTTCCTGTCTCTTTGCATTCAGGTCAGTTCAGTTCAGGTTTATTTAAATAGAACCAAACACAACAGCCGTCACCTCAGGGTGCTTTATACCAGCAGGTAAAGACCCCGCAGTACTCCATACTGTTTCCTCTCATGAACAGTCAGCCTTTGTAATCGTGGACTCTGGGGTCTGTTTGAGTCCTTTGGTCTGTCTGTCACTGCACACCAACTTTCACAGTTTCATCACATTCAGCCTGATCTGACAGACAAAGAGCACCGATCAACACCTCCACCTAAAACATATTTTTAGCCTTTTTTGCTCTCTAAAAAAAGAAGTCAATATTATAAAATCACACTCATGGCGGTCTCCAAAAATCTACAAGGAAATGTGAACGAACCAAAAACTTTTAACCAATCTCAGGAGAAATTTTCAGGGTCACAGCCCAAAAATGTGAACACAAAAACAGACTGATATTCAGTAAGACTTCTGCTTTCTGAGGACATCATTTCTCTGATGCCGTGCCTCAGAGATCCAGTTTCCTGCACATTTCCTGGTACGAGTGTCACGGTACCAAATCCTGTCGCGGTACAGAAGCCACGGGTCGGTGAATTTCAGTTTGGTTCATTTTAACATATGAAATAGTTATTTCTGGATCAAATGATGATTTATGTGACTAAAACAAACAAATTACTTAGAACTTCTTTATTCCTCACAAACAATAACAAAAATAACTTTCAACAGTGAACATAAAAGTCAGATTTGACCAGAAAACAAATGAAACCTGAGTAAATGGCGCTGCTCTGCTGGTGACATGGTGAAGAGAGGAGGGCTCCTGCTGCACGTTCGCTGTTTGTTAGTTAAGTTAGTTATGTTTTTAGTAGTAATATAATAATCTTTTTATGTTTTGCTTTAACTCGACGACTGCTGGAGGCTGAAGGGATCCTCTGGCCTGAACTTTTGACCTTACCTTGGGAGTGACTCGGAACAGATGTCATGGAATCAGAATCAGAATCAGAATCAGAAGGTTTTTATTGCCATATGGGTGAACAGGTTCACAGCATTAGGAAATTGCTGCGGTACTTCGTGCTTACAGAAAGAAACAAATAAGTATAAAAACTATAAGACAATATACAAGTATACAAATTGCAAATATTCAGAGATATTAGAGCTATAACTATAGCACAATATTACAAAATATACAGTGCAGAGACTAATTAAAAGATAAAAGAATGTAGACTATATTCCACTAATATGTACATCAGTGCAGTCAGACAGGTGCATAGACATAGGGTCATCAGCGTTTGTGGAGGGTGGTGGTAACAGTCTTAGGGTAATTGTTCATGAGTCCAACAGCAGAGGGGAAGAAACTGTTCTTATGGCGGGAGGTTCTGGTCCGTATGGACCGTAGCCTCCTGCCTGAGGGGAGAGGGTCAAAAAGTCTGTGCCCAGGGTGAGAGTGGTCGGCTGTGATCCGACCTGCACGCCCCAGTGTCCTGGAGGTGTACAGGTCCTGGAGAGATGGGAGGTTACAGCCAATCACCTTCTCAGCAGAGTGCACAACGCGCTGTAGTCTCTGTTTGTCCCTAGTGGTGGCTCCAGCGTACCACACAGTGATGGAGGAGGTAAGGATGGACTCAATGATGGCAGTATAGAACTGCACCATGGTCCTTGCTGGCAAGTTGAATTTCTTCAACTGCCGCAGGAAGTACATCCTCTGCTGGGCCTTTTTGATGACAGAGGTGATGGTGGGCTCCCACTTGAGGTCCTGGGTGATGGTAGTTCCCAGGAAGCGAAAAGAGTCCACTGTGGTGATGGGGGTGTCAGTCAGGATGATGGAGGGTAGAGGGGCTGTGTGCTTCCTAAAGTCCACTATAATCTCCACTGTCTTCTGGGCGTTCAGTACCAGGTTATTGTGGCTGCACCAGGACACCAGACGTTTGACCTCCATCCTGTAGGCCGACTCGTCCCCGTCTGAGATGAGTCCGATGAGAGTCATGTCGTCTGCAAACTTAATAAGCTTGACAGACTGGTGGTCAGAGGTGCAGCAGTTGGTATACAGGGAGAAGAGCAGAGGAGAGAGGACACAGCCCTGAGGAGTGCCAGTGCTGATGGTCCGGGAGTCCGAGACATTCTTCCCCAGCCTCACGTGTTGCTTCCTGTTCATCAGGAAGTCAATGATCCACCTGCAGATGGGATCTGGCACGTTCATCTGGGACAGCTTGTCTTGGAGGAGATCAGGGATGATGGTGTTGAAGGCAGAGCTGAAGTCCACAAAGAGGATCCTGGCGTAGGTTCCCTGGGAGTCCAGATGCTGTAGGATGAAGTGCAGAGTCAGGTTGATGGCGTCGTCCACAGACCTGTTGGCTCTGTAGGCAAACTGCAGGGGGTCCAGAAGGGGGGCTGTGAGGGACTTGAGGTGGGACAGCACCAGACGCTCAAATGACTTCATGACCACAGAAGTCAGTGCCACAGGTCTGTAGTCATTTAGTCCAGTGATCCTTGGCTTCTTGGGGACAGGAACAATGGTAGCGGTTTTAAAGCAGACAGGCACGTGGCAAGCCTCCAGTGAGGAGTTGAAGATGTTCGTGAACAATGGGGCAAGCTCGTTAGCACAGTGTCTCAGTGTGGCAGGTGAGACACCATCTGGACCTGGAGCTTTGCGAGCTTTGACACTCCTGAACTGCTTTAGCACCTGGTCCTCCTGAATACAAAAGACTGTGGGGGTGGGGGAGGAGGGGGACTCTGGGGTGGGAGTCCTTGATGATGTGGGCTTCTCTGAGGTGTGGGGAGTGGGGGAGGTTGGGGGGTGAATATTTGTGTTGGCTGTATTGTAGTTGGGACTGGTGGAGGTGTGAAGGCTGCTGAACTGACCATCAAAACGACAATAGAACTCGTTCAGTCTATTTGCAGTTTGTAGGTCGTCTGTGGAGTGGGGGGTTTTAGGCTTGTAGTTGGTAATCTGCCTAAAACCTTTCCATACAGAGGCCGTGTCGTTCTCTGAGATCTGCTGCTGTATATTCTCAGAGTGATGTGATCTAGCAGTGGCCACTTCCTTGCTAAACCTGTACTTGGCCTCTTTGTAGCAGTCTTTGTCCCCACTTTTAAAAGCCTCCCACTTCTCTATCCACAGCTGCTTCAGTTTGGGAGTAAACCAGGGTTTGTCACTGTTATAACTCACCCTGGTGCGTGATGGCACAATGCTGTCCTCGCAGAAGTGGATATACGAGGTTACAGTGTCCGTGTAGTCATCCAGACTGTCACAGGCAGCCCTCATTGAGTCCCAGTCTGTAGTTTCGAAGCATGTGCGGAGCTCCTCCACAGCCTCACGGGTCCACTGCTTTGTTGTCCTCACCACAGGTTTTGAGAGCTTCAGCCTCTGTCTGTACGCGGGGATCAGGTGGATCATGTCGTGGTCAGAGAGGCCGAGTGCAGCGCGGGGCACTGCGTGATAAGCCCCGCTTATCGTGCTGTAGCAGTGGTCTAGTGTCTTCTCCTCTCTGGTCGGACATGTGATATATTGTTTATATTTGGGAAGTTCCTGTCTCAGGCTGGCTTTATTAAAGTCCCCAAATACGATGATAAGAGAGTCCGGGCGTGGTCTTAATGTGACGCACAGCAGCTCCAGGTCAGGGTTGCAGATTTTGTCTCTGATAGCAATGTTTGAACACCAGCTGTCTTTGATATAAATATATATTCCACCCCCTTGAGTTTTACCAGAGTTTATATCTCTGTCCATACAAACATGAGAAAAACCATCCAGTTGTATGGTTGGAGCTGCTAGCACTAGCAGGGCTAACTCTACTTAGCCTATGCATCCAGTGCTTCGCAAAGGGGACTACTAGCACTAACCAGATAACCTATGGCTGGCTCGGGCTAATGGAATTAAGGGACTCTGTAGCCCTGCCATCACCAGGACTTTTGGACAGCATACCCGAGGAGCTGTTGCGGCACGAGGGAGGCCCACATTGAGACGGGAAAGCAAGGAAGCACGGCCGGAGAGGCGGCATTAGACAACAGGTCCGGAGAGCCACAAAGCTACCGCTGCCGCAAATTCTACTTTGCAACCCCCACTCCCTGAAAAATAAACTGGATGAGCTGCGTCTTCATCTCCGAGGCTGGCGTGAGTACTGTGACTCTGATATATTGGTTTTTACAGAGACTTGGCTTGGTAGTGATATACCAGCCAGTTTTATACAACTGGATGGTTTTTCTCATGTTTGTATGGACAGAGATATAAACTCTGGTAAAACTCAAGGGGGTGGAATATATATTTATATCAAAGACAGCTGGTGTTCAAACATTGCTATCAGAGACAAAATCTGCAACCCTGACCTGGAGCTGCTGTGCGTCACATTAAGACCACACTACCTGCCAACGGAATTTACTAACATATTTGTGTGTGCTGTTTACAATCCACCAAACGGGAACGCCACCAGAGCAGCCAACCAAGTTGCCGACAGTGTCCGTCGCCATCTACAGAATAAACCTGATGCTCCTATGCTGATACTGGGGGATTTTAACCATTGCAGCCTAAGTAAGAGTCTTCCTGGCTTTCATCAGTATGTGAGGTGTAACACCAGGAAGGACAATATCCTGGATAAATGCTATGGTAACATTAAGGAGGCCTATACAGCCAGAGCTAAACCTCCTCTTAGCAACTCAGACCATAATGTGATCCATCTGCTACCCACACATAGGTTGGACTTTAAGTCCCATAAACCGGAAATGGGAACTGTTAAGATATAAGATAGGTATGTTAACTGTAATTTCTCCATTGTGGAATCAATAAGGTCCAGAGACAAAATTGAGGAATTGAATAGATGTTTCCTCTCCACAGACTGGGAAATCTCCTTTAAGGAGGCTGATATGGACTGTGAAGCTGAAGCAGTAGCTGCCTATATCTCTATTTGTGTAGACTGTACTATACCACAGAAGACTATTATGAGATACCCTAATAATAAACTGTACATCACAAGAGGCAGTAAGGAATGCATCAGGAGGAAAAAGAACGCCTTCAAATTAGGTGATACCGCAGCTCAAAAGGACTTGAATCAACAAATGAGACTAGCCAGGCTGCATTATAAAGAACGGGCAGAACGAGATCTTTCTACACCAAGAAACTGTGGGACTATCAGAATAATGACAAACATGGAGGCTAAAAGGAAGCCTCTGTCTGCCAGTGATGAAACCACAAAAGCAAATGAATTCAATACATTCTACATGCGTTTTGAATCTGATAACACCAGATATGCTGCACTGTCCTAAAGAATGTAACCTGTGATGTGAAGGACAGCGTTTTAATTGATCCCAATGCCGTCACAAAAACTCTTAGATCCATGCAGAGGAGAAAAGCGACTGGGCCTGATAATATGTCCACTTTCCTTTTAAAGACATTTGCAGAGGAACTGACTCCAGCTTGGCACCAGCTGTTCCAACTTTCAGCTGATACACAGACGGTGCCGCAAATCTGGAAACAATCCATCATAATACCAGTTCCAAAAAAGGCATGTCCTAAGGAGGACAACGATTACAGGCCTGTCGCACTTACCTCAAATGTTTTTAAATCACTAGAGAGGCTCATGATAAATGAACAGGTTTGTGACCTGGTGTGATAACCATAAACTTCACATAAACACCTGCAAGACTGTTGAGGTGCTGCTGGATCACAGATCAGCTAGTGACCGGAACCCCGTGGCCATACACAGTAAGTCCATTAAACAGGTGACCTCATACAAATACCTTGGTGACTTTGACAGTCATTGACAGTGACTTGAGCTGGCGGACACATGTTGCCACGTTGTCCGCCAGCATTCATCAGCGTCTTAATTTTCTGTGTAGACTCCGGTATTTCGGCATTTGAAGAAGAAGAAACAGCCTTTATTGTCCCACAGAGGGGAAATTTGGGTGTAACAGCAGCCACAGTTATTATAAATATAAATATAATAATTTACACTATTAAGAATATATATATATATATATATATATAAAAAAACAACAAACAAGATTAACCTTAATAATAATAATAACAATACTACTAATAATAACACTATATACAATGTACATGATGTGCCTGTGTGTTGAACCTTAACAGGCCGGACTATTTACAGTATATTATATATTATCCTACATTGTGTAGGTTATTGTGGTTTTTGTTGGGAGCAGTGATGGTTATAAAGTCTTACAGCTGCTGGGAGGAAGGATCTGCGGTAACGCTCCTTTGTGCATTTAGGATGCAGCAGTCTGTCACTGAAGGAGCTCTCCAGCTCAGCAACAGTTTCATGCATGGGGTGGGAGACCTTGTCCATCAGTGATGTTATTTTGGTCAGAGTCCTTCTGTCTCCCACCACCTGCACTGAGTCGAGAGGACATCCTAGGACAGAGCTGGCTTTCCTGATGAGCTTGTCTATCCGTTTCCTCTCAGCTGTAGACAAGCTGCTGCTCCAACATACTGCTGCATAGAAGATGGCTGATGCCACCACAGAGTCATAGAAGGTCTTCAGGAGTGCCCCCTGCACCCCAAAAAACCTCAGCCTTCTCAGCAGGTAGAGTCTGCTCTGACCCTTCCTGTAGAGCGCATCAGTGTTATGAGTCCAGTCCAGTTTATTGTTTAGGTGAACACCCAGGTACTTATAAGAGTCCACTATCTCAATGTCCACTCCCTGGATGTTCACCGGTGTCCGTGTGGTGGGTCTGCGCCTGCGGAAATCCACCACCAGCTCCTTGGTTTTAGCGGCGTTGATCAGGAGGTGGTTCCGCTGGCACCAGTCCACGAAGTCCTGAGTCCTCTGTCTGTACTCTGAGTCATCCTCACCTGTGATGAGGCCAACTATGGCAGAGTCGTCAGAGAACTTCTGCAGATGGCAGCGTGGGGAGTTGATGGAGAAGTCTGCAGTGTAGAGGGTGAAGAGGAACGGTGCCAGCACAGTTCCCTGTGGGGCCCCCGTACTGCAGACCAGCCTGTCAGAGACACAGCCCTGTGTCCTCACGTACTGTGGGCGGTCAGTGAGGTAGTCCAGTATCCACTCGGAGATGTGGTGGTCCACTCCTGACAGTTCCAGCTTGTCTCTCAGAAGTCCTGGCTGGATGGTGTTAAAAGCACTGGAGAAATCAAAGAACATGATCCTCACAGTGCTTCCAGGCTTCTCCGGGTGGGTCAGAGCTCGGTGCAGGAGGTAGATGATGGCATCATGCACCCCAATGCCAGGCCGGTAGGCGAACTGTAGCAGGTCCAACGAAGACGACACCATGAGGCGTAGATGGTTGAGGACCAGCCTCTCGAGGGTCTTCATTAGCAAAAATATAATGTTAACTTGTATCACCCCAACAGAGCACTTCGCTCTCAGCCTGCTGGCTTACTTGTGGTTCCTCGGATACTTAAGAGTAGAATGGGAGGCAGAGCCTTCAGCTTTCAGGCCCCTCTTCTGTGGAACCAGCTCCCAGCTTGGATTCAGGAGACAGACACCCTCTCTATTTTTAAGGTTAGGCTTAAAACTTTCCTTTATGATCAAGCTTATAGTTAGGGCTGGATCAGGTGACCCTGAACCATCCCTTAGTTATGCTGCTATAGGCCTAGTCTGCTGGGGCATTCCCATAATGCACTGTTTCTTTTCATTCACCTTATTTACTTTGTTTATACGCCGCTTTGCATTTAATCATTAATTGATATTAATCTCTGGCTCTCTTCAACAGCATGTCTTTTCTCTCCCCTCAGCCCCCCCCCCCCCTCCCCCCCTCAGCAGATGCCCCCCCCCCCCCCGAGCCTGGTTCTGCTGGAGGTTTCTTCCTGTTAAAAGGGAGTTTTTCCTTCCCACTGTCACCAAGTGCTGCTCATAGGGGGTCGTTTTGACTGTTGGGTTTTCTCTGTATTATTGTAGGGTCTTTACCCACAATACAAAGCGCCTTGAGGTGACTGTTGTGATTTGGTGCTATATAAATAAAATTCAATTGAATTAAATTGAATTGAACTTTTAATAGAGCAACAATAGAGTCAGTCCTTCAGTACAGTCTCACTAGCTGGTTTGGCGATCTAACAGTTAAATCCAAAATGCAAATCAATTATCTAATAAAAACAGTGGGCAAGATTATGGGTCACACTCCCTCCAACCTTCAGGACCAAGCAATTATTGCACAGGCAAATAGCATGTTGACTGACATGTTCTGCACACAGTATGTGCAGCTGAATTCAGGAAGGAGGTATAGGGTTCCTCTTTGTAAGGGTACAAACATTCATTTGTACCCTTATCAATAAAGCTAATCAATGAGCTAACATGAAGAGTACATATGGCAAATTGCATTGTAGTTTCTTATAAATTGTATATTGGTGTTATATTTACAGCTCTATTGTCCGTGTAAATGCTTCTGTGTTCTATTGTCTTTATTGTATTTTAGTGGTGTTCATGCTTTGTTTTATTGTGCAGGGGTACCCTCTTCTTCTTCTTTTTAAACCGAGACAAATTTCTCCCAAGGGAGACAAATAAAGAATCTTGAATCTTAAAAAAAAATAACATCATTGTGGTATACACTGATCATTTGATCAGTGTATACCACACATCACCTGAGAGGTGTGTTATTGTTTCACTGCTAAAACTCAATGCAACTCAACATTCGTCTGAAAATAAAGCTGATACAGTAATCAGCTTTTGATGAGTTTCATGAGAACAAAGTAATCAGTATCCATTGATCACCTCGTACTTATTTATTCCAGATATTGTGGCAGGTTCTGATTTTCAGCAGCTCAGACCTGCAACCCTCCCACAGACAGCTGACAGGAGCCAGCTAATCAACAGCAGCTGGTATAAGCTAAGCTGATGTTAGGCTGAATGTCTTAAAAATCACACTTTCCCCTGATAAACAGTTTGATTACATTCTCACATCACATGAGAGTTCATTTGCTAAGTGTCCGAGTGTCCACAACATTTGATCCACCTCAAAGAAACTTACAGCAGCCCGGGCTAACAGCGGCTAATGGCAGCTGACAGTGGCTAACAGCAGCTAACAGAGGCTAACGGCTTCTAACAGAGGCAAACAGCAGCTAACAGCATCTGACAGGGGCTAACAGCAGCTAACAGCGGTTACCAACAGAGAAGTCCTGGAAATCCTCACAGCTCAGCTCAGTATCGCTGTGATAAGACAGAAGTGAGCTTCTCTCACTCAGTGACACAAAGTTTTCCAGCCTGGACCCTTCATGAGGTGATCTTACAGATAAATGCTGGCCAGAGTGTTTGAGGGAACTCGGGAGGTAAAATGGAAAATATCAGAAAATATTTCATTAACACATATCCATACAAAGGGTTAAAACACAGAGCTCAAATTTATCTGGATCAATATTTTTATTTTCTGTACAATAACTAGTGATCAGTCCACAGTTTGGCTTCCATCACCGGTGAACCGTTACACCTCTAATCGGAGGGTCGATCACAGAAATGAGCTGCTCACAGAGAGCTCAGCTTTGTTTACTGACGGCGTTGGGCGCTGCTGGCACTTAGCATGTTTACATTCACTCCAATATTCCACCTGGTATTGTGAATATTACAACAGTCATGTAAACACTGCATTCTGTTCAGATTTTCCAAAACGGGCCTCAGTTGAAAGGAAGCAGCTGAGATTAAGACGTGTGGGATGTGCTGATATTATTCAGGCTGGAGGCGCTGTGTACAGTCGAGTCTCAGAGCTACAGACACACACACACACACACACACACACACACACACACACACACACACACACACACACACACAAACACACACAGTGTCCTGCTGTGTGCCTGCTGTTTGGGGAAGTAACCTCTCTGAGTGCGAATGTGTAGGCTGTATGATGAAATGATTTAGCTGGATTCATCTGCCAGGCCCTGGATTTGCAGGGTTTTTGGGACTCGTGTTACTGAAGCTGACACAACAAAGAGCAGATCATAATCATAAAACAACGTGATCATAACAACAACTCCTCTAAACTCCAAAAGCATTAACCTGGCAGCTCAGGAGGTGGTTTGGTTTTCAGACCCACCATAAAATATCTGAGCTCACAGTACGCAAGCTGCAGGTTAGGGTTAGGGTTGGCTGAAGGTGACCCGGCTCTCCTGTATACGATCACATGCAGCCATGTTCTTACTACAGGAGTGGAAATAAAAGTAGCATGGATATTTCCTTCCTGAAGGCTTCATGCTGACTTTAAAACATCTGCAGCAGAGCTCCCACCTCAGATTCTCTCCAACTGGGTAACAACCCGCCACGCCCACCTTTGGTGTTCTACTCACATGCGTGCAGGGAGAAGTGTTTGCGCTCCGAGGATCCTGAGGTTCCAGCGGCTGACGGGAGCGGGGTGGCCACAGACGATCCCAGAGAGCCCACAGCAGGACGAACAGAGGAGGCCACGGCTGCTGAGGAGCTCGAGGAGTCTCCTCCTTCTCCCAGGAGGTGCTGGATGGAGTGGAGCTGGAAGCAGGGGTCAGACAGCAGGACGGAGGCAGCTCGAGATACCCTGCGAGGAGAAGGGTGAGGGGAGAGGGGGAAAGAGCACAAGCTGTGGTCAGACGGTCTGCTGCGAACAAACAATCCCAGCATCTTTGAGTCTAAACCTGAAGATCATTATTGAAATTATTTACATATTACTATATTTAAGTTCAAATCAAATGACAATTAAAAACTTCGTTTACATCAATCACACAACTCTGTAGTCACAAAGACAAGGGGACCAATCCTGTTCATGTAAATGAAAATGGGAGGGGTCATCTTCAGTGACATGAATGAACCTGGATACAGGAAGCCAATGTGCTGTCTTTAAACAGCCAATGAGATATCTTAATGCCCATACTGTGCTCATGTTTAAATGTGTCTCTCTCTCACACACACACACACACACACACACACACACACACACACACACACACACACACACACACACACACAAAACCCCAAGAAAAATCCTCTTTATTTTCCGGCATTCCTGCCTGCCGGCCAGCCTCATCCCGCAGTCATGATTTAAAACGTGGCGCCGACTTTATCGCCGCTCACTGACCAGCATTAATGATTCTCAGCAGCAGGACCAACACAAAACACTGAGCAGTCAAAACGATACGACATACTTCGCACACAGCACCGCTGAGCTTCACAGCACAAATCAGCAGAGAAAGAAAGGAGAAGATAAAGGAAGTGAACTGGATCGCACCGTACAGCAGCTCCTCTGCATCATCATCATCCTCTGTGATAAAAACATAATCCTGACCAACAACACTTCCTCTTTATGAAGAAATTCATAGATTTGAGTTATATTCCTGTTATCTGGACCAAATCAGGTTTTTCTGAGAATGTGTTTCCTGTTTCCTGTAACAGCAAAGTAAAAGAGTTACTGTGATGCAGCTGTGAGCTTCAGCGTGATGATCCATCAGAGTCTGAAGAACCTGCAGCAGTTTGATGTCTGTGACGCAGAGCAGCAGGAACAGCGTCGGTACCCTGGATGTTTGATCTGTTTCTGATCATTCACTAAGTGCTTTCTGGGTAAACTCTGAAGCCTCGTATCAGCCTGTGGGACAGGCGGCCTCTCAGAACAGGTGAGAGCAGATGAAAAATCTCCTTTTCACCTACATGTGATACCAGGATCCAGCTGTGGATCCTTCTGAGCCAGCAGAGGAAACCTCAGTGATGATGCATAAACTTCTCTCTGCAGAGTGTTCAAGTGTCTGCAGCAGAAACCATGAAGTCCTCCTGAGTGCACGCTGGGATAAACAGCTGATCTCAGCCTATACGTCAATAATATGTGTTTTTTAATCAAAACTTTATGCTGCATTTATGATTTATTTCCTTATTTTGCTTTGCTGTGTTTATGGCTCAGTGATCACGTTGGTCCGAGAGGAATGATTGCATCTCCCATCCAGTATAGAACCACTCTGGTCACTGGTGAACCACACATAAAGATGATGAGCAGGAGCCCATTTGTCTGTGTAGTCCTCCATCACTGCTCCTCACCCCACTGAAACCCCCTCCTCTCCTCTCTGAGCTGCTCTCCCCTGCGGCGCCACTCAATCCAGCCTCCCTGCATCAATCTTTTACAGCGAGGCTTTCCACAGCAGCCCACTCCCACCCATCTCCTCTCCTGCAGCACATTCACGCTCTGCTCTCAGCCTTATGGCCCGCTCCCATCGATCGGGACATCCAGCACCTAAAATAACAACTGCTGCAGCCAGTCCCACCGATCCCGTGAGAATAAGAAGCAGCCAAGAAACTTTAGGGTTTCAGCATCACCCGTCAGAAGTGAAACCCTGGGATGGGACACAAAGCATCCGTAAAGAGATGCTAACTGACGTCCAAGACGAGAAAGACAACAGCGCAGACACACAAAACAAGACGCAAAGAGTCAGAAACACACTGAGAAGTGAGAGAGGAGGAGCTAAAAAGAGGATCAAACAAATGCAGAGCTGAAGTTTGGAGTTCAGGGTGTTCAGGCTTTAGTTGAGTCTTTGGGGGCACTGCAACCTTGGAGCTCAATGGTTATACAAACTGGGC
Source organism: Archocentrus centrarchus (assembly GCF_007364275.1). Lineage (NCBI taxonomy): Eukaryota > Metazoa > Chordata > Actinopteri > Cichliformes > Cichlidae > Archocentrus > Archocentrus centrarchus. The sequence goes on from NW_022060258.1 coordinate 4,244,153, forward strand.
AAAATGGATTTTTGGCTCTTTGTCCTACTTTACTTCCCTGAGCAGTGTAATCATGATCATGTTCAATGCTGTAAAAAAAACCCAAAACAAACAGAAAAACAATAGCGTTGCCTTAATAGTGCAGAATAACCAACCAATCAGCTTCCAGCATCTGCCTCTGCCATCCAGCGGAGGCACCGCAGTGAGTCAGTCCCCATAGACTCCCATGTTAAAACTCTCCAGCAGAAATAATGGTGCTTACAGCCTGATACAGGACCTGCTTTGGTCTCTGTAGATAGTTTCCCTTCATAACAGCTGTATGGGGAGAGGATGTCTCTATAACTCACTGTTTGCATTATTAGGGGTGTGGCCTCTTTGATTTACAGGTGGATGGTGACACGGGCGGCTGTAGCTGCTAGCTGTCTGCTAGGCTTCACCTCAGCTAACTGGAGTCCCTGAACTGGACCTCTGGACTGTGTTTGTGCTGTCGGAGCCTTTTTAATCGGACCAATAATATGGCTGCTGTGGTTTCATTGGACCAACAGACCGCCAGAGAAGGCGGAGCTCTAGGATGAGACTGAGTGAGTGATTCTGGGATGTTATGTGGATGTGACTGAGCACTGATTAGCAGGTATCTGTGTGATACAGTTAGCATTAGCTAATAACTATTGACCCCCTCATCCCAATATGGTCACTTCAAGCTCCACAAAGCTCATATTTATGCTTCAAAATGCACCCAAAACTCAAAAACTGTTCTAAGAGCAGCGACACTCATCGGGTCATCAGCCTGATCTGTGTGTTTGATACGAACTTAACTCTTTACAGAAAACACCAGAGCCACGAATCCCTCTGAGCTCACGTCAGGAAGGGCATCGGTGTAAAAACCTGCCAGATCAAACACGTGGAGCTGCCTGCTGGGAATAAGGGAGCAGCTGAAATATAAATAAAATATAATTAAGATAAAAATCAAAGAATTGGTTAAAATTGCTTGTTTTCCTCTCCTGTGTTTGGATGGAGGTGTTTGCCTGTCGCTCAGCGGTTGTCTGTGTCCCTCGCAGGATGAGCTCCGCGTGGAAACATGGTGACATTTTCCTGTAAAATCTCCTGTGACCTTATCATTACAGCCTCCCTGACACTTCACTCAGACACTCTCATCACATAGACCTTAGCTCTTCTCCCTGTCTGAGCACAGCCATCAGCAGCCGGATGCAGACAGAGGAAGAAGACCCTGTAAGCTGCAGTGATGGACGTGACTGTGGAGGGGAGCGCTGTGAGTCACAGCGCTCAGCTGGAAAATGTCACCGGCTGTGTTTCTAGTCCACATGGGTCCATTGTGTTCCCTCGTTAATAATAAACCAACAAAGAGCAACGTGTTTAGACTGACGGCACAAATAATACAAGGAACACGTGAACATCACCTCAGCAGGAACACACAGAGAAACGGGACGTCTGAGAAAGGCCTCAGACAGGAGAAGAGTGATTCCCGGTTCCACGAAATGATTGATGACCCGCAGACGGAGCTGATGCAGCTGACTTCCTGCCAGCTCTACTCTTCAACTTCACAACATTTCATTTCCACTTAATCATCATCTGAGATTTCATCACATCGGACTCTCAGGATTTTCCACTTTTAAGGGGTGAAGAAGTCCACATCTGGAGGCTGGAATGAGTTGAAGCTGGTGTCAATCACACCTCCACCCACACCAGATGGCAGTTTGAGTCCCACATTGTTATCTATCCATCCATCCATCTGCAGCTGCAGCTTCTTTAGAAGCTAAAGTGAGGAGCTCAGAAAGGCAGACCTGCACATCAACACTGGTTGTTGCAAAAAGCATGTTTGAGGTTTTCAGCTTCAGGTTTTAGAGAGTTAATGTGAACCCCGTGGATTCCTGCTGCTCACACACTGAAACGTTACCGTGTAGCATCAGCTGATGTTTTAGAAGAATGAAGTCAAACACAGGATGGGAAAGAGTGTGATGTAATCTGACCCCGACCCCAGGCTGATGGTGAGGCGCTGACATCACTGCCAGACTTCCTGTTGCTGCTGATGTCAAACTTCAAACCAAAAATCTCCCTCCTCAGCAAAATATGTGATTATAATGTGCACGGTGCCATCCACCTTCCTCTTTTCAATAAGAGTGTGTGTGTGTGTGTGTGTGTGTGTGATGTTAATCCTCTGTGACAGGAAATCAGCATGAAACACACACTGTGACCAAAACCCAAAAGACTGGAACACTGGAAAAGACTGGAGTGCACGTGCGCGCACACACACACACACACACACACACACACACACACACACACACACACACACACACACAGCCACTTCAGAGGACTCTGAGACATCTTCATGCTAACGCTGAATAATTTACTTTATGAGGTTTTTGTTTTTCTGACCTTAAAAAGAAGTTGGGTCGCCACAATGTGACAACTGTCCTCATAGGAGACACACACACACACACACACACACACACGAAACAGCCTCTCCTCCTCCTCCTCATTTATGTTAATGGTCTGGACAAAATATTAGAAACAGCTTTACATTCGTCCAGCATGCCGCCACCTCGGTAATAATCATCCTTTTCTTCAGTCTGATGTCATTTCTGGTCCTTCACCTGCAATAAAATGATGAGTGTGGCTGTTCTCCAGGTGTTCCAGTAACGTTTAACATTCGTGATAAAGAGGATTCAGGAGCATTAGCAGAGGTAGAAGTTAGCATGATGTAATCTGCTAGCTTCCATCCGAAGGTGATGGTCTGACTGAATGCTGTGTAAAACCCTGAAGCCTTCAGCTCTGCAGGAACTCGAACATAAACGCAGACAGAAAGCGCCCGGCTGGCCGACAGGTAACGAGGAGCGAGCTGCAGAGCTGAGGTTAGGCTTAAACTGTTCTCAGGTAAAGCTCATGTTGATGGCAGGAAGCAGATGCTGAAAACGGACCAAACTTCAGCCTGAGATGATCTGGTCTCCCACCCCCACCGCTCTGTTCTCCAGAGCTTTACTGAACAAACACCTCATCCCACACAGCTCTGACCCGAGAAATTCATTCTGGTATCGATATGCCATCCGGCCGTATCTGGGATTTAAAGTTAAGGGTGTTCAGAAGGGTGAGCTTAACTCAATTCTTCCTCAACTTCAAACAGAAAATTCCCAAGTTCAGACAGTAAGCTGCAGATATCTGCAGACCAGGAGGATAAACTACAGAGGAGTGGAATTCATTTCTGAAGCTTCAGGATCTGCTTCTTTAACCGCACAACTAAAGGTTACATAAAGGTTATCAGGAATAATTATGCAAATGAGCCACATTATGACATTTAAGAGCTTTATGTGATAACATAAAAACCTTCTCACTGCGTCCCGCTGTGTGCGAAGGCGAGACACGGACAGGTGACTTCCTACCTGAGCAAACACAGATGTTTCCATCTACCTGAGAAAGGAGAGAGGGATGAGCAGAGGTGAACGAATCAGAAATAAAAAGCCAAAGAAGGGCAGCAGGTGACACCGCAGAGCAAATGTTTGACTGCAGATCAGATTACAGGCAGAGATGAGATGAAAACAAAGAGCACTAACAGGAGGAATTAGCACAGCAGAAAACGAGCCGCTCTGTGTTTAACTACAAGCTTCAGCCGAGCAAACCAAAGAAACTAGAAAATACTCTGAAGCAGCAACACATGAGAGGCACGAGGAGACCGACACACGAGAGACCGCGAGCGCACGCACGAGGAGGAGAGTCGAGTCTGGGCTAAGAGTTTAATCCCGGTTTCATCTTCCAGTGTTTACGAAACACAGATTTTTAGACACCAAGTGCACTGCGGCACATCTGTACTAGACCAGAAAATGTAAAAGAACTGACAAAAAAACACAAAGCAAAAAGAAAACCTGAGTTTCAGGAACTGTGAGTAAATACGGGACAGGTGGACAATCAGATCAGTAAGCTGATTGGCTGCTGTAAAAGGTTTCTCTGTGGAAGGAGCACTAACTGCTGCCTGCAGCTGCATTTGTCACCGGCGGTCTTTCAGGTTCAGCCGCCTCCACCGCACAGCGGAGGACGCTGTAGGTCTGCAACGACCCCCTACTGTGGGCACTAGCCTGCATCCACACCAGAGGTGATTCACAGCAACGTGCCAACAGAGACCACAGAGACTGACATGGCAACACGAAGTGGGCGGGACAAACGCTTCTGAACCTGCAGGTGCAGGATACCACTGACTGACATGACCTAGTAGTAAAAACATTAGAGGGTTACCTAGGCAACCGGAGGCTGGCATGCCTCCACACTCCACACCAGGTGACCCTGTGCCCCCACCACCTCCACCTCATTCATTTCAGTCAGTGTTACTCACACACAGACTACACTTCAGCACAATTGTTTTTGTGTTTTCGCTCCTCTGAGACGACAAAGTGATCGATCCCCTAAAGGTCCACGTCCTCGATCTGCTGCTAACCAGCTAGCTCTTGTGGCTGCCTGTCCTTCTCCTCCTGTGGTCAGACAGACTCCTCCTCCTCCATGTTGGACTGCAGATGGTGATGGTGGTCCCTCTGAGAGCTGGAAGGGTCACTCTAACCAGAACCTGCAGCAGGTGGAGGACTGGTTCCTGCTGCACCGAGCAGAACGAGGACACCAGCTGCAGCACAACAGGGCGGAGATGGAGCTCACCGAGGGAGAGGCAGCAGATTACTGCTCCTTTATTTACTGCCGAGTATTAACAGCATTATTCATTCAACAGTTGGTACACCGCCTCCAAATTCTAACATAAATTAAAGTTCAACAGATCATTTTTTAAAGTGAAACAGGTGCATTAATCCTGTTAAATAAATTACTGAGTAAAATAATTGTGATTGTGGCTTTTGCCATAATCGGGCAGCCCTGCTCATGTCTCTTTCTCTCCAGCTACAACAAACAAGCCTCCTAATGCTCCTCCTGAGGCAACATAAGGCGTCTCAGAGAGAAGAATGACAGGAAGAGAAGGAGGAGATGAAAACAAGTGTGAGAGCCTGAAACAGAAATAGACAGAAAGCAAGCAGAGCAGCAAAAACAGAGAAAAGGAGGAGGGTCTGAGATGGGCGGAGGAGAGGGAGAGAGAGAGAGGGAGGATTAATCCAGAGTGGAGGAGAGGAAAAGGAGAGGTGGAGCTGGGAAAGCACCAGAAGCAACAGACAAAGCTCAGAACTGAGCTGAGAGGCGTAAAGAGACGGAGGCAGCAGTGACCGACACACACAGTTCAGGATCCATCTGCAACATCTGGACTCAGAGCAGATAAAGAGGAGCAGGAAGGAGCGCGCTCAGTGCTGCTGAAAATCCTCCCACAGCCGGAGGAGAAGAGCAGAGAGCAGCAGCAGAGCAGTGTGGACGAGCGCGAAGCGTTTAAGTGGCGCCGCTGCAGCCGAAGCAAACAGGATGCTGGCTTCATCGGGAATCTGATCCAAAGAAACGCTCCAACTAAGACGGAGCTCCTCATCGTCATGACAGGAGAGACCGAGTGAGGAAACTTAAAGCAAAATCCTGCTCGCTGCATCGGAGGGACCAAAGAGGACGAGCCGGAGGTGAAGTCAGCCCCACATTCAGGATCATTAAATCAGCAAAGACGCCCGCAGGAGCAGAAATGGGATGAAAGGAGGTGAGAGGAAGTGAACTGATGTCTGACTTTTCTCTGGAATAAACTGGACAGCAAAGGCAGATGTTCTAACATCACAGCGTACCTGCAGCTCTGCAGCACCTGGATGACTTTAACAAAAAGTAAACTCTCACTTTGTACCTCCCTCATCTTTTAATCTGTTGTTAAAGATTTCTATTTGTTACTCGATGTAACAGCAACCTTAGTTATTACTGCCAGTGGGAACTTGTTTTGTGTACAGCAACATATCTGGACTCTTTATGAATCATTTAGGCATCTTTCCTCTTGTTTTCCTCTCCAGATGGCCGCCTTGTTGGCAGGTGGATGCAGATGTGATCACCTCATTCAACATTAACCGAGTTAGACCAAACAAACAGCCACTGTGGGGCGGAAGCACACAGCACACAGAGCGAGCTCCACAGTGACATTTTGTGCCCTGAAGCTGAAACACAGCAAATGAAATGAGGGTTTGTGTGTGAGAGGCAGCGATGAGAGGCTCAGAGTGAAGCATTCACACATTCTCACTTCCATATGTAAAGGCCCATGCAGGATGAACGTGAAAAACAAGCTTCCACCAGCTGCTGTGTGCGTCTATCAGCTGTCTATCTGTGTGTAGAGCTCATCATGCCAAAATGAGATGATCACAGCGCATGAAGGATGTGAACAGAAACAAAGGCTCTTTCAAAGTAAGAGACACACACGCTGGTGGCATCATGCTGCATGTTGGTGGTCACACGGGTTCCCTGAGGGGCGTGGAGGCTCCGGTGGCCCCGGTGCCGTGGTGGGCTGCTGTGCTGCTGTTGGGGTGCCTCCAGTTGCACCAGCCGAGCACCGTCCACGCCACCGCTGGCTCGTCTAGGGCTCCTCCCGGGCGGGCGGGTGCATCTGTACCTCGGACCATCCTCAGCTGCACCGCCCTGGGTCTGAAAGCGAGTTCCGGAGAAATGCCGGTCTCTGCCGTCACTCTTGACCTCAGCCACAACCGGATCATGCAGCTGGAGGAGGGAGCCTTCGAAGGACTTCCTCACTGGAGACTTTACGTTTAGCCCACAACCAGCTGACCGCCCCTATCCCCCTGGGGGCATTTAGAAACTCCTCCCGGGACTCTGCTCCGACCACCTGGACCTGTCGTCCAATCACCTTCATGTTTTGGAGCAGCATTATTTTCAGGAGCTGTCAGGACTGGAGGAGCTCCTGCTGTTTAATAATCGGATAGTGCGGGTGGAGAGCAGAGCTCTGTCTGGACTGAGAAACCTCCGCAGGGCTTACCTTAGCCATAACCGCCTCACTGACTTCCCCTTTTTCTCCATCCAGAAACACAGCCACCCTCACCTGTCAATGCTGGACTTGTCCTCAAACCGCCTGCCTAAACTGCCCCTGGAGGACATATCAAACCTACCCATCTCCATCCAGGAGGGACTCTACCTGCACAACAACTCGCTGGTGTGCGAGTGCTCCATGTACAGGCTGTTCAGGTACTGGAAACAGCGAGGCTTTGAGTCAGTGACGTTCTTCTTACAGGAGCACATCTGTCTGGTTTATGGGAACCAGAGAGGCACCGTGCGCTTCCTCCAACACAGCCGCTACTTTGATAAGTGCAACATGACCGCCATGAATGAGCCACTGAGGCAGCAGGAGAGCAGCGTTTCCGTGAAGGCAGGGAAATCTCTGCTGCTGCACTGTGCCACTTCCCTCTTTGGTCGCAGCATCAACTTCCTCTGGGTGTCTCCAAACCTGGAGTCCGTGATGCCACCAGGGAATAACGGCTCATTAAAGATGTTCTCAACGGCAGCTTGGAGATCGTGGCAGCACGCGAGCAGGATTCAGGAATCTACTGGTGTCTGGCTGTAGACCAGCAGCGGCAGCGGAACGAAACGTGGGAGGTCAACGTTACGGTGGTGCTGGACTCTGATAAGCCCAGGAGCCGCTTCAACACGGGCTTCACCACCCTCCTGGGCTGTGTGGTGAGCCTGGTGCTGGTGCTTATGTACCTCTATCCTGACGCCCCTGCCGTGTCCTCCCTGTCCAAAGGCCCCGCCCCCGGCCACGGCCACCCCGAGCGTGGGAAACGAGGCCGGGGCGGGCAGTGCCCAGTCCTCCATCCTCACCCCCACGCCGCCGGCCACCACTGAGGGCCCGGGCCGCAAGGTCAGTACCAACAAGCATGTGGTTGTTTCTGGAACCTATCAGAGAGCAGCAAAATGGCAAACTGAGGGCGGGGCCGGGACACCTGGGGCCAGGTTTACTGCTAGGGGCGGAGCAGCAGCCGCGGCACAGGGCAGGGGAGACAGACTCCATCATGTCTGTCTTTTCCGACACACCCATCATGATGCCATAGCAGAGCGGCACCATCACCACCACCCCTCCTCACTCCCCTTCCTCCTCCTCCTCCCCCTCACCTCCTCCACCTGAGCACAACTCCAACACGGACCCCGCCAGATCCTCGGCGAGGCGTTGAGCCTGATCAGCTGCCTGATCAAAACATCCAAGTGCAATTTCTAAGAGATTGAATACTGTTAACCAAATCTGCAGACATTACTGTTAGAGCAGGTGTGAGCACGCCGCCCCGCAGCATGAACCAGCGCACTGTGACGGGTCGGCCGGCAGAGCAGAGAGTTTAAACCAAAGATAGCAGGACAGAACGAACCTGAGCTGAACAGACGGACTGAACCCGAGCGCACAGGGCTGTCCCTTTAAGCACGGCTTGTACCTTTAACAAATATTTGCTACAGATGCCTTGTTGTCTCGTTCAGAGATTTAAAGAGAAAATATCTTTTTGTAGAGCCTTTTAGCTTCCTTTTTGTTTTTTTAGAGCCAAACTAACCTGCGTAGTGTAGCTCAGTCACAGCGTGAGGCAACTTAGGTTAGACGAGCCAGAGAAGAAGCGCTTTCAGCACGTAAAATAGAAATGTTCCCAAGGTTTGATTCTGATGCTCCTCCTTCCTCCTCCTCCACTCTGGAGTTCAATTACTGTCATCATCGTCAGATCAGAGAAAATTAAAAGATGAATAAATAAAACATCAGCTGGAATTATTCATGCAGGAAGAGGAGTGTAGGACCATTGTTTGCAACTCTGTGAAACTTCTGTTCTGGGTCGGTGTTGTGAAAATCAATCGAGATGAAGAGCAGATTTACTTTGTGTGGTGAAATTACAGCGAGACTGACGGGCCAATCAGGACAGACGTGTTTTTGTGTTATTGTCTTCGCTATTTTACTGCCCCCCCCCGCTCCTCCTCTGTCTGTTGTCCTCTCTGCATCTGTGTGTTAATAAACCTCAGTATCTGCACCGCACAGGTGAATGTTGGCTTTGTTATTGTTTCTGACAGATCAGCTCTCCTTATGTCGGTGCACAGTAATGGAAATGGAGCGTGCGTTGTGTGCGTGTGTGTGTGCGCAGCCACAGTGTTTGCATGTTCAGAGCAACACAGACTCAGCTGCACAGTGTAACCTGTACCACCACATTTACTCTGCACACTTCTCCTTTCCTGGATCGATCGTGATGCTGAACGAAAGGCCTCCAGCACCACGTTCTCATGGATGAAATGAAAGACAGCAGCGCAGGAGAGGAAATAAGCTCAGCAATTAAAATGAGGACCAAAACAACCTGAAATTGATTCGCTGTACGAGAATTCCTCTTCTAAAAATGATCTGCCAGTAAAAGAAATGTAAAAATGTAAAACATACAATTTGAGTTCCTTTTATCTATATTTTATTTGCAATAACTCCTTAATTAACGTCCATTTAATGTTTTAAGTTAATTAATATTTCATTCATTTTGATTTCTTTCCTTGTCCCTGACCAAGGCTTCACCTGCTGCACAGTATCAACGGCCTCGTTTGCAGTAATGAAGCAGAAAGAGAAACACAAAGAGGAAAATAACAGATACATAAAAATTAATTAAATGACCAGTTTTCTGTAATATTTAGATTTTCATTTCTTTAGTTTTTGTTATTTCTTTCTCAAGCGATGTTTATAAAAATCCTCATGAGAAATCTAAATGTAACAAAGCAGTTAAATGGAGTAAAACACAGACTGTGCAGGTATGACCATCAGAGCTGCAACCAGAAACAGGATTGTTGTTAACGCAGTGAGATGCAAACGTCTGCCCCCCCATCCAAATTTCTGTTCCCATAAGCACATGATGATGATGATGATGATGAGGCAGAAACTTAAACACGTTCCTTGAAGTCATCTATACGTTTTAATTAGAGTTTTCACCAGAAGAGGAGGAGAAAGGAGGTCCGTCTGTGAGTCCTGCCACAGCATCACGACCTCCTCCTCGCCTCCTCGGAGCTGGACTTCATGCAGCTGCGTCTGAGAGCTGCCGACATGCCGTAATGATTTCTACGTGAAATCAGTGCATTCAGCTGATCCAGCCAGCAGATTTGTAATGCAGGAACATTTGATGACGCCGCTCATGTTGAATTACAGAGCAAGCTGCTATTAACGCACAAAGTTCTGCACAGTTTGGAGCGGATGATAAGCGAAGGACAAAGAACAGGCAGCTACTCTATAACATTTTAATTAACACCACCCAGTGCAGGGCCTCCTCAGAAATATTCTCATAATTGAAAGCTAAATTATGCTGAAATTACAGGATATTATGAGGACAGCTCAGAGAAACAGAGCAGGACATCCCCGTGGACATGAAATAAAACCTCCACGTGAGGCGTAATTGTGGAGCTGTGTACACAGATCCAGACTGTAAATGAGCGTGAGGGGAGTGTGTTTACCTGAGAGGGAGAGAGGGAGAGGAGCGATGAAGAACACAGGACAGCAGCAAAGATAAAGAACATCATGAGAGGAACGACAGCAGGACAGCAGGAGCTCACTGCAGCACAAACGTCCTGATCAGAAGCGAGTCGACACGTCACATCATTTTCTGCTCTCGGCACCGCCCCCTTCATCCTATTACTGCCATTATGTGCCCATCACCACCACCTGCACTGCTGTCACCTTCATCACCATCTGCTTCCTCTCACCACTCACATAAAACATAGCAGCACAAAAAGCTAAAAAAGCTCCAAATTTTTAAGACCCGATAAAGTCAAACCCGGCAAACTTGACCACGCACAGGTTTAAATGTTGGCAACAGCGTCGGCACTTTCTCAGGCATCACCACAGAAATATGAGCTCGCTCCGATCCCCAAGGATGTGCCGAAGCACTCTAACCCAGCACATCCGGAGCTGCTTCGGCTCTGGGACTTTGGGACAATCTTTCATTATTACAGCGACAAAGACTTACAACAAAGTTCCATGTTTAAGTCTAATGTTTGTTCATGGCTCAGATTGATTCTCCATCTTCTCCAGCCACAGACAGCTCAGGCTGCACAGGCAGAAACCCAAACCTGAAACTGAGCGCACGCATCCGAAACCATTTATGGTTTGAATAATCAATGTAACAGGACACACCTGGGCAACAAAACACACCTGTCAGTCACATGTTCCACCAGCCAAAGGTTGATCACACAGCTGTGCCGGGCTGAGAATTTTACCAGTTCACTATCACAGCAATTAGTAAGCAGCCGACTTATACCCGATGTGTGTGTGCGTGTGGTGTGTGAATGCTCAGAGCAGAAATGTCCCGTCCATGCAGCATTCAGAGGAATTATTGAAGCAAACTCAGTGTTTCAGCTACAGACGCAGTACAGTGTTTCAATTTATGCAGCCGTGGTGTGTGTGTGTGTGTGTGTGTGTGTGTGTGTGCGTGCGTGCGTGCTGGATCGTTATTTATCATGAGCAGTCAATACTGTCACCATGAACCAGGAGGTCAGATCCTCGCTGCCCCCACAGGGACATCTGTAATACCTTCTGTTATTAAAGAGTGAGTGTGTGTGTGTGTGTGTCACAGTCTCACATCAATAGACGTTATCATTGGTTTCATGACCGTGGATCTAAAGTTGTGATGAAGCCTCCCTGCAGACAGAGCGCTGCTGAGGGGCTCAGACTCGGTGTCACGGTTCAGGTCAGGATGCCGTGCTGGCCTCTGATGTGTTGGCTTTGTGCTGGAGTTTGGGTCTGGGGTTAAAGGTCATTCAAATTCAGGCATTAATGGTGGTCAGATAAACGCCGCTCTGCCCCACTGCCAGCGTGATGCCAGCTCTGCAGGGAGAGAGAAGCTCTCAGAATTCCAAAGAGAAGGCTCCTCAGGAGCTTCTGCTGAATGAACCATGAGCGGATAACGAGCACGCTGTCGTTCGCACGGCCATGAATCACTAACTGACCTCACACATCAGGCAGGAAGATGCCAGAAGGTCACGGTGTTAATTAGGTCTGTGCCAGCGAACGATGCCTTCAGGGATCAATGACGGTCAGAGTGGTCGACAGCAGTTTACCAATGAAGGTGAAATTTAGCTTCACACCCCGTGTTACCATCATCATTACTGCTGTAATGTTACATATAACCAACAGCACCATGTGTGGATGCAGCGTGCTTTAAATGAAGCTTCAGCTGGTGTAACACCTCTAAAACTGCAGCACCCCCAGGATGAGGATCAGCTCAGACACTGGGGGGTGGGGGGTACAGAGATGAACTTTACACACACGTAAATAACAGGTTTATAGCAGCGTCCTCTCCTCTGAGTGTTTCCTACATGCTGTTCTGCAGCTGGTGGTCCTGCTTCTGGTTCTGGTCTGGATGACCCTCCAGAACTGAACCAGGACCACCTTCAGCAGCTGCAGTCCAACATGGAGGAGGGGCAGCTGAGCCAAAGACGAGGAGAAGAAGCTGGCTGGTTAGCAGCCACTGACCCTTCAGAATAAGAGCGAAGAGACTGTCCAAAGTGCCTGTGCTGACCCCATTCATGGGTGTTAGTCTGAGAAACGCTGTGTTATCCAACAAGCTGCTCTTCTTACTCTGAGCCTTTCAGGAGCAGCAGCATGTGTTTGTGTCACTTATTCTGCGTGTCGGTGCTCTGGGGACAGCGTGGAGCGTAAGAGCCGGCTGTGGCGCTGTAACGGGCAGTGAATCTGCAGTAAACCAGTTTGCCCCAGATGGATTCTCGATGTGTTTATTATCTCGTCTGAAGGACGAAGCAGCAGATCGAATAAAATCCTCACAGCGCCACTCTAAAACCAACATCTGCAGCCCCAGAGGACCAGAGCTGCTCCAAATTCAGCTGTGAATACAGAGAGGGTTTTATCTCTCAGCAATCACACGCTCACAGTACATCCTCCAATAAAAATACAGGAGTCAATTAAACGGCGGGTGTGTGATGATGGCTGCAGGCAGGAAGGGTCTCTGTGTAGGAGACTCGAACGGCTGAAGATGAAGGTTTGTGCCTGCAGCAGTGACTCAGACCTGAGCTGTACAAATACGTGTGTACATTTATGAGCCCTTAATCGTGTTCTTGACTAATCTAATGATATTTTAAAGTGTGTCTGTTTGCACCCTGCATGACTTCACAGACACACAATGTTTAAGCGAACATCAGCGGTGTTAACACGCACGCGCGCGCGCTGAGTCGGGGTTACGCGCTCCCATCGCAGACAGGGAGGTGCTGGTGGGAACGACAGTTTACTGCATTTGTGCTTTAACTGTGTTTGAAGTTGAACTGCAGTCATGGACGTCAGCTGAAACCTTCTGCTGAGCTCTGTTTGTTTCTGTGCTTCATTTCCTTCAACTTTTAAGAAGCTTCCCGCAGACAAACACAACTTTCAGACTTTTTTATACCCACTCAAAATGAAACCAGAGCGAGTTCATTAAAAATAGAGAAGATGTTTGTGGTGAGCTGACTGAGGCTCACAGCGAGCATTAAAACAAACGTACTGTGATGAACGAGGCTGCTGCGGTCGTGCTGCCACACGCGAGCATGCAGGCGGTGTTCAGTCGAGCCGCACTGCCGTCACCGCTTCATCTTCAGGAAACAAAAACCAACGTCAGCCATTCGTCCAACACGGCAGTTACATTTACAGAAGTTTTTATTGATTTATTCCTTTAATTTGACCTCTGACCTCTGACCCAAACAGCCAGAATCCAGCTGTGAACATCTGTGTGTGTCTGAACTCTCCTTGTCCCTCTGAACAGTCGTCTAGGCTCATGAACACGTTAGTCCTTTAATCGTTCTGCACCCAAAAGGAAGCTCCGTGTTTCAGGATGAAGGGCTGATGAAGGCTCCCTGCAGGTGCAGCAGGAGCTTCCCAGTGAGCGGGAATCTGTCCAAAGATGGACGGACAGCGAGTGGCACCAAACAGCTCTGACGGTCCTGGACACCAGCGGCTTCAGAGCTCGCCTCATGTGCGAGTCTGTGCGAGTCCAGGAGGAAGAACCATCATTAGGTGTCACGCAGCAGGTCTGATCATCGAAGCCCTGCTTCCAAACCTCAGGCCACGGTCTCCATCATCTACGTGTCCTTATTTCTACTGTTTCTATTAAACACACACTAAATGAGTTCCTTTACATTTCACAAAGTGCACAAAGCTTTTGGAAACAGGGCTGCATGGAGACACACAGAACAGCACACACACTTCAAAAACACACCCACACATAACAATGCCTCATTAATCTGAAACAGCCCAGTTCATTTCCTGTGCTGCCTTCACTGTTGTTCAAATCAGCACAATATCAACATTACCAGAGAAACCTGCTGATGATTATGCAGGTCCTTCAGGGGGGTTTAAGAGCGAAGCAAAGGCCGTTATTCTGCAGCCAATCAGCCCACGTGTTAACGGCGCCGAGGGGAAGTCAGGCGGAGGGAGGGGGACGGCGCTCTTCACATCCTGCGGGAAGTTTTCACACTTTATTAAGAAGCTCTACACATCCGAGCGGAAAGCACAAAGACGGGGAAATTATACGTCTCGTTAGCAATCCAGTTTGTCAGCAGGAGGAGACTCAGGTTGTGTCAAAGCGTGCTCCAGTTTATCTGAGCCAGAACTGAGGTCACGCACATCAAACACATGTTAGAGTCCCACTTACAGAGGATGGCATGACCTCTGGCACGCCTCAACAGCAAACCCACAGAAATCCATCCGGACGCCAGGAAAATGCATTGAGCAGCTGCCTGAGAACCTGCCTGAGGTCAGGCGTCCTTCAGCCTCTCTGTGATGTTTGCCTGTACATCCTGCAGGCTCTGCACACAGCAGCTGCTGAATGCAGCTCCAGTGTTCACACAAAGCTCACCGAGAGCTCACCGAGCCACGCCGCTCTTTCCTGTTTCCCTGTTTTTGACAGACACCCCAAAGTCGGCCTCTCCAGTTCTTTATCAGCCCTGTTCACGAGCAGCACGTCTATCATCTGATGATCTCTGCTAACTTCTAACTCAGTTAAATCTCGCAAATCCTCGTTTTCATGGACGCGTGGATATTAAACATAACACACTGATCACTTCTGATCAGACCGTTTTAACTGAAGGAGGATTTGGAAATGGCTGCAGATTGGTCACAATTTTATCTGCTAATCCAAAAAACTAAAAGAAAAAGGAATTTGTGCGCATTTTATATATATGAAATAATTTCCCTCCATTGGAACATTTCTCTGAGAGCATAAATCTGAACCTGAGGGAGCGTTAACCGAGAGGACGGCCGTTTCTCTGCGGGTCCAATCAGAGCGGATCATTAACAGGCCGAGCTTCAGGATCTGAGATGCTCCATGTGGGAAATAAGCAGCAGTGATCACTTCTGTTTGTGAATATTAAGTAAAGAGCCAGCGCTGGACTGAAAAGGTGAACAAAAAGAGGAATAAGCTGCAGAGCTGCAGTCAGCTCGGTCTGATGAAGAGCAGCGGGGCTCGAAATGTCACGTTCTCTCGGAGCAGGACTGTGGAGCAGGAGTAAATTGGAGTCCTGCAGTTGATTTCTTAAATGACGGATGTGAAAATGAGCTGACAGACCGAGGAGCACATCAGAGTCAGGCTCAGCTGGACGCTCATCAGAAACTCTCTGAATCTCCATCCATCTTCTTCCGCTGATCTGGGCCGGGTCTCTTTTTTTATTGTCGTCTGTGGTAACATTTTTGCGTCTTTGTGGTCATTTAGTTTCCTTTGTGCTTATTTTTTGCCCTCTCTGTGGTGTTTTTATTGCATCCTTGTGGTCATTTTTTCTTTTTTAATCATCACCTCTCTGTAGTCAGCCAAATGACTTTCTAATGAGTCATCTGAAGAGTCCCGTCAGGCTGACCCCTGACCCCTTCAGGTCCATCATCTCCTTACAGTCCTGCTCATTAGACGTTAGATTCATCGCCCCACTTGCTGCTGTGTTCAGGCGTCTCCACCCTCCTCCTGCAGCTGAAGGGGTTAATGTGAGTGGGAACAGGAGTGATGTGATGCTCTTATGTAACACTGAAGGCAGAGCAGCCATCAAATATTCAGGAGGTCTTCCCTCACGCTCAGCTCTCATTTTAAAACGAGTCAGCAAAGCCGAGCAGACACAAACACACCACGATTTAATCCGATTTGAATCGGTGAGTGGAAGTTACCAGCAGACGGGAAATAAACACATTTCCTCAGGACTCATCCCGACACGTCTGTACATCACACGTCATATTTCTGCTGTACGACATTTCAGAGGGAAACCTTCTGAATGAAACCATCCTAATACTGACCTGGGTCATCATTATGAACAATTCATTACACAAAAATCATCTCCGGCCCTCAAACACCAGAATCTGCTGCTGTGGAAAACAAAACACAAACACCATCCTGACTGCACAACGTTCACACTGACTGAAGCTGACTCAGTGTTTTTACAAACCAAACGATCACGAAAGGATTAAAGGAGAAAATATCTTTAACTGCAGCCTCGGATTAACACTGTAAGGGAGTATTTTCCTGGTGGGTTTGGAAACAGAAACTGTGTTACCATCGAGATGTAGCAGCACGTCAGCTCTCTGATCACACACACACACACACACACACACACACACACACACCACTCGGTGAGGGGCCTTCAGTTCGATCTCCTGTCAGATCCAAAGATACTGAAGCGTTTAAGACTCCGTGGATCGCGGTGAGCGTCTGAGCCGAAGCTCTTCAGCTGTGTTTGGTTCTCTTCACAAATCGGATAAACTGCCTCCACACTGTGCATGAGGTGGGATAAAAGGGTTCACAGGAGTCTGAAGGGAGCAGAGTCAGGAGGGGGAAACAGGAACAACAGGAGGAGGCGCCGTTTGCACTGAGCAGCAGTAAACATGGAAAGAAAATCCAACAGCAGCTCAGGAGGGAACAGACATGCAGAATAAACAGCTTCAGCGACTGCATGAAGCAAAGCAGAGGAGAGAAGAAGAAGGAGGGAATCGTTTAGAGAAGGCAGCGAGATGTCGAGCTTCAGCTATTTAAAGGATTAGAGAGCAGGACGTCTGCACGTGCTGTTCCAGCTTAAATGTCCTTAAATGTTGTTTTTGTCTGGTCGGTTTTCTTTGGACTCTCCTGTGACGGCTGTCTGTGGATACCTGCAGACAGGAGCTGTAAGGACTGTACGTTTCTGAGGCACATTCCTCTCACTGATGGAGATGCTGAAGCCTCCGTGATGATGCACAGATATCAGTCTTAAAGCAGCGCAGAGGTGGATTCATTTGACACACTCACTCACAGATGAACTGCTAAGTGGATCCAGCACCGAGGTGTAACAAAACACCAGCGCCGAGTTCTGCATCGTCTCTGTGACTTAAACATGGAAGAAACCAGCGCGAGATTAGAGTGTGCCACAGGTATTAAAGGTACTAAAGGTTCAGGGTGGCTGTGGCTCAGGAGGTAGAGCAGGTCACCTGCTGATCGGAAGGTTGGCGGTTCGATTCCGGGCTGCATGCCAAAGTATCCTTGGGCAAGATACTGATCCCCAAGTTGCTCCTGATGCGTCCTCTGGACTGCAAATGTTAGAAAGCACTTAGACATAGATAAAAGCTCAGTGTGAGTCTGTGAGTGAGAAGAGGCCTCGCAGCTAAAAACGCTTTGAGTGCTCAAATGGTCTCTATAAGAACCATTTACCAGATGTGGAAACTGTAACACCCTGACCCACGAGAAACAAACATGGAGGCTTTAAAAGGCCACACCGGACACCTCCTCATCCTCACTTTGAAGACTGGAGCTGAACTGAGCTGTAATCACACAAACAGGAAGTCCTACAAGTCCCAACATCCTATTTTAAGGACTCAGTCTGAGACTTTTCTCAGTGAAAGGTGGATATTTTTGTGGGGAATCAGTCTGTCAGATATTAAGCTGCTCCCAGCTAACGGGTCTTGGATGTAGTTCAGCTCCCGCTGACAGGAGACAGTTGGACTTCTTCACACCTTCATCACAAGAAAACAGGACCGCTCTGCTCGTCAGACTGTAAAAGTGCATCTAAACACAGGCTTTTTCAGTCTAATACTGTAATATTTTCAGTGTATTCCACAGTTTTCTCAGTTTAAGCTGCAGCAGCTTTGATTTGAAGACATTTTTGTCGTCTTATTTCAGGACATGACCTCCTGAATCAGAGACGAATCACTTTAACCTCTGAACACCGTTCGCTGCCCGCAGCCTGAGACTTTGGCCTGGTTTGATGCTCTTTGCTTCGTGCGGTTTTCCTTGTACTGCCACGCCTCGTCCTGCTGTAACCTGAACACCTCGATGATGCGCTGAGCTGCAGGCGGGACCAAAGTTCTGCCTCAAATTCCTAAAGCCCAGCAACAGTCACTGCATGAACCCCTCTACATGTCGACTGTTAGTCACAGCGTCACACACTGAAACAGGAAGTCAGCCTAATGAGACAAACACCACCTGAAACAAATGGTGTGCTGTGTTTGACACAGGAAGTGATGTAATTCCTTTGCACAACACACAAAAGTCCAGGCATGATGATATCTACACACAGCCATAAAACCTCATATGAAAGGTGTTTCTAGAAGTGAACCTGAATAAACTCCTCCACCCCCCCATTAGGAAGGAATTCCCAGCTGTTGGGCTGTAGCTCAGGAGGTAGAGCAGGTCACCTACTGATCAGAAGGTCGGCGGTTCGATTCCTGGCTATTCCAGGCTGCATGCCAATGTATCCTTGGGCAAGAAACCTAACTCCAAATTCCTCTCTGATGGAGTGTGAATGTTAGATAATAAAAGCACTTAGCTTAGTTAATCATGGAAGTGCTTGTATGAATGGGTGTGAATGAGTAAATGTAAACGTGTTGTGTAAGCGCTTTGAGTGCCTGAGTAGAAAAGCACAGAGAAGGAAACGAGCCGTGCCCCCACCAAAACACAAACCCAAAAAAAAAAAAAAAAAAAAAAAAAAAACTACCCCCCCCCCCCCCCCCCCCCCCCCCCCCCCCCCCCCCCCCCCCCCCCCCCTCGCTCCTCTGCGTCTCTACTAAAACATCTCCCATGAAAAATGGATGAAACCAGAGTAAAGAAAAATCCAGCTGTGTGAACGTGAACCTGCAGATTGCAGATTTCCGATCACTGCTGGTACTTCACCCTCAGGTGTCTGTGTCTGTGCTGCTCTGTCACATCATTTTTCAGTGTTTCCACTTGTGCAGGTATATTAACACCAGACCAGCCGCACCTGAATTATTAGTGGAAAATCCACTCCTGTCGGTTCAGAACAGCAATCCTGGATGCTGTCCAGCTACTTCCCCAAAAAGCGTACTGACCGGTTTGCTGAGCAGAGCCGGGCCTGCAGAAAGGCCCTGGCTGCAGTCGGCGTCAGAGCGTGGGACGAAGAGGCTGCACACAGTGGACGCGTGCACCCCCCTGCAGCAGCACTAACCACCACGCCACCGTGCAGAAGAATACAACAATAAAGCTTCACTCACTTCCTCTCGCTCAGTAGTTCAGCAGAAGAAACTGATACGATGGCAGGAAGTGAGTAAAGATTCAATTTGGGGTTAAAGATGAATAAAACCGCCTGAAATTAATCAAACTGAGCTGCAGCCAATAATTACATAATTCAGATATGGCCATGTTATAATCACAGATATGCATCAATAATCAGCAGATTTATGATTTCAGTGCTTAAAGTTTGCACAGACGTGAGCGATTCTGTCAGGAAACTGAATTTCAACATTTATGATATTAAAAACAGGATCTTCTTATTACAGCAGGTGAAATCAACGACTCCACTCGGCTGTTTCCGCTCGTCAGCCGGGGGTCAACAACGAGTCCCGTGGAGCAGCATTAATGAGCCGACACGATCAGACCCCGCAGCTCATTCATTCAGCACGTTAGCTCGTTTTCTGGCTCCATCTGTGCAGAGAGGCAGCTGCTGCCAAACTCCTCATCGCCATCATCCTCCTCCTCACCATCATCATCACCGCCGTGTAGCTGAGTCCTCTATACACGAGGACATGGAGTGAGAAAAATCAGATAAACTGTGTTTACAAGACGACAGCAGCTGATCCAAAATGTCCACCGCAGACTTCAATAAAACCAATCACAACGACACGCGAGACAAATCGAGTTCAGTTCTCTCTGATGGTGCCAGAGCGACCCTGCACCCTGCAGAGGTGGAGGAGCAGCAAACCTCTGCTTCCAGCTGCACACACAACACAATCGCCTCGTTTCTGTCTTCAAATCTGAACAAACTGAGCCTTTTGGACACCAGCCGGGCTTCTACGAAACTTTACTTTTTAAAGTTTTTTTTAATTGACTCTAAAACTTTTCCAGAACCCTCACCCCCCCCCCTCCACAGGGTTATCGTTGCCTCCGTCTTACATCACGCATCAGTCTGCCGAGCGAGGCAGATCCGAACGTCTGGATGCAAATATCAAACATCAGCATCCAGGACACGGGCTCAGGAAAACAAAGCAGAGAAAACAAAGCTGAGCACAGATGGGAGCGATGTTATCGACCAAATGAAAACCACGGAGGTCGAGCAGCTCGTTATCAGCCCGAACGTTTAAGGGCTGCAGAGAGTCCTGGACCAGTTCAACCTGCAGGAACTCCTCTGCAGCAGAGGAAAGAAAGCAGTGATATGAAGAGCAGCTCAGAGCAGCGCCTGCTTTCATCAGTTCACGTGTCAGAGGAAAGGCTTTTCTTCTTGGCTTAATGAGATTACAGAGAGCCTTGTTCCAACAGGATGAGTTTCCGAGTGTTTCCTGTTTCCTGCTGGAAACATTCTGGATCATCTTATAGAATAACTCCTGTATTCTCTGGAATGACTACAGGCAGGGTCAGAGCCTCCCCCTTTTTCACACATGAACTCTGGATTACAATACTGTGTAAAAGTCTTGAGCCACCTCTCATTCAGGCATAAAAAGGCTCCAAACTCAGTGGATGAACTTTGTTACTGGCAGCCTGTCACAGAAACGTCATCTGCTCCCATTTCTTTAGTTGAATCTATGAAAAATGCCAAAGATAACACAAAATGGGATTTTTGCACCAAGACTATGATTCCCAAACTCAGCATATCTCAGCATGGTGTCCTTAAAAAAATCTGAGGCAGCAGGTCTGATGGAGCGATGAATCCACATTTGACCTTTTGGGTTCAAATCATCATCAGGAGAGGTCAGCGTCTGCAGCTGTCTGTGAAACACGGTGGAGGCTCCGTCTTTGTTTGGGGCTTCATTTCAGCCGCTGGTGTTTTTGATCCACCATGCAGCACCATCTGGAAAGCATCTGATTGGCAGCAGCTTCATTGTTCAGCATCACAATGATCCCAAACACACTGTCAGTGCAGTAAACGCATCCCTGGATATAAACACACAGGTGAGCTGTACCAGTCAGGGATCGGCCTCCCCAGACTGTTGTACAGTACTGTATTCCAGGAGAAGGATGTTCAGCTCAGGTTGTTGTTTGTGGCTCACAGCAGGAAACAGTGAGGGTCAGATGTGTTCTCACTGCAGAAACTCGCAGTGGTCGCGTCGTCTGTCAGGACGCTGCAGGAGGTTCAGGTTCAGGCGTGTGCGCTCTGTGCTGAAATGTTCAGCCTTTGATTAAAGTGACCCTCCGTCAGCCTTCCACCCTAAACTTCTTCTGTCCTCTCTTCTTCCTCAGAGATTCTTCTTCGTCCGGGCCGCCCGTCCTCCCTCCTGCCTCGTTTCCACGCTGACACGTGACCATGGAAAGGACAGGAAAGGCGCTCCGGAGCAGCGACGTGCATGTACTCAGAGATACACCGACGAGCGACTCATCTGAGCGTCTTCAAGCCTGAAGAGAGCGCTTTTTCACAACATCATCACGACTGCACACGACAGAGTAACGGACCACAGAGACACCGACAGAGAAGAACCAACACTTCAATCCTGCTTCTCATGTTTAGGCTGAACTTCGTTCATCGTCTTCTCCTCTTTTTTCACACTTCATGTGTCAAACTTCCTGCTAACAGCGCCAACACTGCTGTCTGCATGCTTTCAAAAACACACAAAGATACAGCACGGCCTCAAAGCAGTGCATGCTGGGAAGTGTATGCTAATGAGCTCACGGTGGGGTTAACAGGAGACCTCACATGAACAGGTAAAAGCCGAGCGTGGGTCTCTCCGTGATCAAACACACACCTGATTTATCACAACTGCAACGTAATTAAAGTTTCTGCTTTAACTGCTGATGATGTGAGCAGCTGAGACGGTTTTAGCAGCGTTTCACCTGCACGCTTCACTTCCTGGAGAAATCAGAGCTCACTGATGACCTCACGTCTGTGGCCGCCGTCACACGGCGAGCGCCGCACTGTGATAATCAGTAAATAATAAAGTCGCTCTCTGACTCTGCCGTGACTGTTCCGCTGGTGGTTTTTACTTTCTCACAGTGTGACATCATCACAGCCTCATCATTACCTCCGCCAAGGAGGTCGTGTTTCTGTAAACACGGGGCGTAGAGGTCAGAGGTCGGGGTAACAATCCACCGAGCTTCATGATTTATTGGTGGAAAATTAACAAAAAGCCTTAAAACTGTGTGGTGTGTTACCAACATACAGAAAGTACCATATAAAGGTTTAAAACACGTCACATTTGACCTCTGACCTCTCCTTCAAGGTCAACCGATTGATCTGAAGGTCAGAGTGATTATAAAGCTGTATAGAGCTGTTTAAACTGTTTCTTACTGCCATTGTTTGTGCTGACAGCATACAGAATATAGGGAATGATATATGGAGATCCTAAATATCAGGATACTTTGGACCTCTGACCTCTCCTTCAAGGTCAAATAAGGTCAAACCTTCATAAAATATCTGCTTCAAATTCTGCTGCCTTTGTTTGTCTTTGGCAGCATTTAGGACATGATGCTGGTATATGGGGTCTCTGAATATCACATTATAGTTTGCATCCGAATATCACCTTTGACCTCTGACCTCACGTTTACATTTCACATCTGCCTTTCTTTCAGATTGACCCCAAACTGTGTTTTGTCTCTAAGTGTCAGGAGAAGAGGTGGACTCACAGGAAACACTAAAACAATAAAAACATCCACCACCTACAGCAGGGGAGCCAAACATACGGCCCGGGGACAAGATCCGGCCTGCCGGGGGGTCCGGTCGGTCCACCGCTCGGCTCTTCGAACAGGAGGGCGTACGTTTCTACTTTTCACTGCAGGAAGCTTTGTGCTGCGTTCTGAGATCTTTGAGGTCTGACTCTTCGTCGGTTTTATGGACTCGTGGGCAGTAACAGCGCACGCCGTGAGGCGGGACACCCCACGAAGCCGTGCAGGCAGGATTCTCAGATTCACTGCAGCAACTTTTCTGATGTGGAAAAACTGAGACGCTGCACTAATTTCTCTTAAAACACCTCAGGCCAGGAAAGTAAAACTAAAACCAGGGGGGAGAGAACTGTTCAGCTGCTGAAATAAAACTAAAAACTAGATGAAGGCGAGAGCGATGCTGAAAGAAGCGTCCGATGGTGTTTCGGTGCTCGTGTTTGCTCAGACTGAGAGTCAGCTGTGTCTAATCTGAACGTCTGAAATCTGAAAAACACATTAAATTAACTAAAAAGACAAAAACTGAACAGTAAAAAAAACCCAAAACAAAAAGTCTCTTAGTCCATAATTTGAGCTACAGATCAAACAAAGGTGACCCACAGACTCCCACCTGCCGACCTCTCACAGGGTCAGAGGTCAAACACCAGGCAGACTGACAGGGATTTATGATGAGCTGCAGATTAATGTTACCCAACGCTGCTGATGACAAAGCTCAGCGTGTTGCAGAAACTCTAAAAGAGCAGAGGTCAGAATTTTATTTTTAGCCTTCAAAGTTCAGCTGCAGTCTGAAAACACTGACGTCTTTAACCTGTTTTGAATCGCAGCAGTTTATTGATCCTGTGATTTTAGGGATGAGTCCAAACAAACTGCTCGTTTCAGGCATTTTGCAGCTCACTGGGGTGTTTCTCCACCAGGTAAAGAAACCTGAGCAGCTGCGGGGTTTCGTTGCTGTTATCCACACTTCCTCCTCTTCCTCCTCCTCCTCATCATTTTATCTCACAGTAAATGATGGCGTCCACTGAGGGAAACTCCCCTGAAACATCATTACGCTCCCATCCTTGAACCCTGAC